>NC_133829.1:3703397-4027619 GCF_047830755.1 Zonotrichia albicollis
TCCTGAAAAGTCTGTAGGGGCTCAGTGAGATAAACCTGCTCGTTTCCTCTAGGGTTTCCTGATGACTGCTCTGCAGTACAACTTTTCCTGTTTCTAAGATGGGGGAAGTTTTTCTTCCCCACCCGACTGGCCACTCAGTTATGGCATGTTGGTTTGTCCATGCTTTAGTTTTAACTCTGTTTTACCTTTCTGGTCTTTTCCTCATCCAGACAGTTTAGGAAACATTTCAACTTCTGCCATCCAGAGAAGGAGTTTTTTTGTTTGAATTTTTTCTGCCCTCAAAGCAGATTTCTGTCTGGGACCCCTCTGTGCTAAGAGAGTCAATGGCATTTGCACTGTTCAGCCTTTAACCTCAGTACTTTTCTAATTGTTAAAACTTACACATATTCTGTTGTATATGGTAGGTTTTATGATAATTTGTGATCAGAGCTTTCCCCTCAGCTGAGTGAAAATAACTTCACTTTTGGTGGCCTCATTGCTGCACTTTGTGTGTTGCTGACTAGTTCAAAATACAAGTTACTGCCTTAGTTTGCAGATTGAATATATTGTGATCATGTATAAATGTGTATAGTATATTCTTTGTATATGTGCAGTGTTATATACAAATGAATAATGCATTTGTTCTCGAGGTATTTGGTTTCTGGCTCCTTCATTAAGGAGGTAAAAAGAGAAAAGAGGAAGAAAGTGGATAGATGCATGTTGTTTTCTGCTGGGTTTAGTTGCAGTCTGTCATCACTTTCTTATTGTCTAGTTATCATACAGTCAAGTATTTTAACTGCAACTCCCAACTGATTTATGGTAGTTATTTTTAACAATAAAAATAATTTCTGCTACTTTAAAATAGGCAAATGTAGTCAGGGAACTAAGAATGCAAACGTAAACTTTGTTTTGGATGGGAGAAGAGCCAGAACTGACTAGAAGTTAACTTGCAGTGGTAGCTCAGGTTGTAATGAGATCTAAGAAACTGGAAGTGCTATTAACTGCAATGTATTTCAGGCTTCTGAATTTCCAGAGCTTTGAAGTGCAGAATAATAAAGTGTAGCATGTGGAAAAAATTTTCAGGACAGTCAAATCTTTTGTTTGTGAATAAATCTTAAAAAGAGCATCACAGCTTACAATAGTCTAGATGGTAGCTCAAGAATGAACTACCACACCTTGCACTTTAGGAAAAGCAGACCTTTAACTGCATCTTTAGCCTAATTGGCTGCAGGAAATAACCTTACATTTTAGCTGTCTCAGACTTCATTTTCAAGTTCTTTTTCCATTCCTACCCTTGCATGAGCCTGTGTTAGGAATGCCATCCTTGCAGAGCTGGCAGTGGGCTAATTAATCCTTTTAATTTCGCTTAGGGATCATTGATGGTGCAGAGGCTACCTGAGTTTCACTACGTGTGAAGCCACACACAGGCAGTGTGTGATGAGCCAGCAGTGCTGGTACTTTGGATATGGGATCAATGTGTTTCCTACCTGTTAGGCAAGTTACTGATTCCCATCTCTTGTTGTACACAGAAGTGCCTTTGAAAGGCTGAGACCTGAGCTCGGCATGGTTTTGGCTTTTGAAAAGCCTGAACACGTGGCTGTGCATCTTGGAGCCACTGGCTGCTGTGAACTTGTATGGCTCTGTATTAGTTCCCTTTGCCATGAGTGAGTTCTTTCTGTAGCTGAAATGAACAGGTAGTCTGATAGTTTATATTAACTGGTGATGACACCATTTTCTCTGACTTTCTGTAGTTCAAACAAGTCCTTACTGGTACTAACTTGTGGCAGAAGAGGAGGGGAAGATGAATGCTGTAATGGCAGCTTGTCAGTTAAATTAGTTTTTTTCCCTGGTAGTATTGTATTAATTTTGGGGGGAACTGTTACTGTTTTTCATAATCTCAGCGTGGTGAGGAGCAGCAAAGCCAACAGCTGGGAGCGTCTGCTCAGTGGGGACCTGCTGCCAGAAACTGAGCTGGTAATGATGAGCAGCTCATAGTGTAATTAAGGTCATATTAACTCAAACATCTCCTCCTACCTTAAGCACAAAAATCCAGAAAGCCTGTCATGCAGGAGAACAGTCAGAAGTGGATCTTGTTGGGTTGGGACAGCTCTAAACCCATGTGTTGAAAAACAAAGGGAAGTTCAGAGAAGTCAAAGCTGATTGTAGAGGAATGTTTGATACAAACATCCTACAGTTTCAGGACAATTTCCACGTCATGTTGTGCAGATCCTTCCTCAGCATTCCATTCCTGGCTTGCACCACTCCATGCTCTGCTGGAGGATTCCTGAGAGAAGTTGGAAAGGTTTTGTTGCTTCCAAAGCTGGAGGAAGGTGGTGTACTGGCTGTCCTTTAGCCTGTGCTCTGGTGGGGACAGCCAGTGAGTTAGCAGGACTTGGAGATCAGCATGGCCTAGGGATGGTCCCAGGGGATGGTTTGTCACAGCCTGGCAGTGTCCCATTGTGTTACAGGGCCAAATGATGAGTTCTTCTGTGAAAATCCTCCTCGTGCAGCCCCTGAGCAGAGGGCTCTGCTGCTTGCCCTTCTCTGTACAGGGAGCTAAGTGTAGCTGTAAGGAGTAGCTGTACATTTTTCAGTGGATATTAAAATCCAAGAATCCTTTAGAAGAGTAGCCAAGTGAGGTTGAAATGGATTTGCACCCCATACAGGAATGCTGTGCTTCTGTTGTGTTTGCTGTGTGGCTTTTAAAGCACTGCAAAGGCAAAATGCTAGGAAAACTAAGTTTCTAGTGACTTCACAAAAGTATAGAAGTATTGAATATGTGTAAGTACTGAATGAGTAAGTTTGAATAACTCTGATTTAAAAGTGTGTCCTGTCCTGAGAGGCTCAGTTCTGAAGCTTGTGTCCAGCATGCAGCTGCTCTGAGGAATGAGGCTGGTGTGACAGGGCATCAAAGCTTTGTAAGGTGCTTTTCCTCAGTCTCATCAGTAATTAAACCAACACCTGGAAATCTGTCTTTCCACTTTCCCCTTTATGAAATGAAATTGGCCATCTCAGGAGTGTTTTGAAATCTTCCACCCAGAGAACACTTAAAAGTTCTCAGAAAAAGCTGTGGACTGTGCTTCATTTGCAGTCTCAATTCCTTAGAAAGGAAAGATGTTGTTGACTGAAATTTTTAATGCTTTGGACCACAGGTTTCTGTGGCTGTGGGGGGGCGTGTACAGTATTTTCTTGCACTTTTGGAAAACACCAGCATTTCTTTTGCGTAAAGATTGATGAGTGTTTATCGATCTTTAAGGCTTGTAATGCTTCTCCAGAGTTGCTGCTTTCATGCGTACATGGAGCAGGTTCTTGCTTCTTGTTGCTGGGAATGTGGAAGTGCCTTTTCTGCTCTGGGTGCCCGACTGGGAGGTTGTGCTGTCTGTGCAGCAGCTCTCCGGGCAGAGGTGGTGCTTTGCCGTACCAGAGGATTTTTCAGTGCCAGGGATGTGTTTATCCAAGTAATGCATGCATGTAAATCAGCCCGTGTTTATGATTTTTTTATTCCAGGGTGCGGTTGTAGCAGGCTGGCGCTTTCTGCGCTCCGAGTCAGGAAAACAAGCAGCAACAACAGGAGGGGTGCAGCAGAGGAAGGGCTGAGCGGCCCGGATGAGGGAGGGCAGCTCGGTGCCTCCTCCTCCGGCCTTTTGAGGCCCCGTGTCTGTTTTAAGCCGCTCCAAGCGTGAGGCGCCTGGAAAGGGGAGAGGAGAGGGTGGCCTGCTTCTGCCCTTTGAGTCTGTGTGTGTGGGAAGAGGAATGATACGGAGTTTGGCTTTCCACACGGCTTTTTAAACCCATAGCCTCCCCAGGATTCAACTGAGGATGCTTGTTTGCCTTGGGACCAGAGGTTTTACTGCTGCTTGTATCCCAGAAAGAGGTTTCTCCTGGCTCTTTTTAGAGGCAGTGCTGTTTGAGCTGGCTGTGATTGGGAGGAAGGAGGGAGTGAGTGTTGTGCCCTCTTGTTTTTCTCTTGTGCAGGAAGAAAAAAGCTGAGGAGCCTGTCCTCCTCCTCTGAGTCAGCTGTGGTTGCCGTTTGCTGAGTAGGCGTGCGTGTTTGGAAGGGAAAAGTAGCTTCAAATTAAGTCAGCTAAATACTGTACCCAAATAAGTTTGGGGAGGTTCCCCTGCCTTGGACAGACTCTTGCTAGAGCTGACAGCTTAGAGTAAAACTGGTTTATGATAATAATTAAAACTATTGTGTGCATTGGGTAATGCTTGAAAACAGGAAAACAGGTTCCATGTCCTGGTGAGGTTTCCATTTTGGTGGCTGTTGTTACCACAGCACACTGAGGTACGAACCTATATTAGGAGTAAATATGGCACCAGATTAGGATCTCCCTCCTGTAGGTGCTTCCAGATCTGAGTAGAACATCGGGGGTGAACTCTCTGCACACGTACTGTGTGCATCACACTGGGTGACTTGTGGGCAGTGTGGAAAAAGAGGGTCTGGAAGGACACTTGCTAAAATTAGAAGGTAGCTGGGGAGGCAGAACTGAGCATCTTCCATCCGATGGAAGAGCAGACGAGAGGATGTCCAAGGAGTTCCTGTAGGAATCTGACAGCACATAAAAAGTAATATGGAAGTTGACAGGTAAATGTAATTATGCTATGAAGCAGCATTCTGACAGTATTAGAAAACTACACAGAGACAAACCCCTGCTGTTGTGTTTGGCCTCTGTGTCATACACAGCAAAACCATTTGTGGAGAACCTCAATTAAGAAACAAAATAACTGATGAACGTTTGTCTTCAGCAAATGCTTTACGACTATACTGCACTTCAAATTTGTGAATAGTCCTGTTGATACTGGTTGAGTCCTCCAGGGAAGCAAGAACTAACTTAAGTCAGCACCAGTTCTTTCCATATGAGAATAAATGTGTGCTCTGTAAGGTGTCCTGCTTCTCTTTCCAGTATCAACTGTGGAAAGTACTGGGACACTCTTGAATTTCTAACTGAGCCACACAGAGATGCTTTGAGATCAAGTGGTGACACCTGCAGTCCCAATTACAGTGCTGAAATATGGGCTGGAGGTGATGAGGAGTGGACTGACAGGTGAGTGAAAAAATGGGAAGTACACGAATATCAGTGTTCACACAGCAATAAAATGGGTGACCTGGTGCTGAGATAAAATGGAGATAAGTGAAGTTCCTGTTCCAGTGGTGACTCAAGGACTGTTCTCTGGGGTTGGGACGCAGGGAGTAGTTGATACTGGCTTGACTCTTGCACGTGGTCTCTCCAGTGTTTTGCAGGATAGCCTGGCTCCAAGCCATACACCTCCTGATGGTGGTTGCTAGTGTAGAGGAAATGTTAATTCCTTACTTTTGTCTCCTATTGCTTTATCTTTGCTAACAGAAATAGCCTCTTCTTGTTTGGTGACAGAGATGGAAACTCATTTGCTCTGCTTGTTTTTGTATATCTTATCTTTTTTTTCCTGCTGGTATGAACATAATACGATTTGTACTGGTTATTTTTTGGACAAACTGATATGAAATGGAACGTAAATGATACTGTGTGTTTTGCCAGCACAACTGAAGTTCTAAGTATACATCCTGTTTGTCACTTTGTTTTGCTGTTTTGTGAGGACTTTGATCATGGTGAAGTTGCAGGAAAGTACATAATGATGTTTAAGTGGAAGAGGAATGTATAAAAGCTGTTTTACTAGTCAGAAGCCAGTGTTCAGCCTATGTAAGAGACTTTGAGCTGACACCCCCAGGAAAAAAATAGAAAAATATGTGGGCTTTCTGGCTGGCTGCAGAAGTAATGGTTTTGATGTATATTAAGTACTAAGCTGTCTCCTAGAGTCTCTCATTTAAGGTGAACAAGTTATTTACATCACCTGATGTTGTCTTGGTTCTTGGTAGATTGTTGAGATCTGAGCCCAGGTTTCCTCCTGCAAGATACAATCGCTGGCACTTGCAGCTTGTGGCTTCTGGTTCTGTCCCAGAAGCTCGACTTCAGCCGCGGAGTGTTGGGGTGTGTCTTGTGGCTCATGGTGTTTGGATGCAGGTGACATGGATATTTGTGGACAAAAAGCATCTCTGCTGCTTGAGCTCATGGAGGATTGAGGTTAAGACAGGGAGCACCTCGTTTAGTTTGCCATATTTGCTATACGAGAAGATCTGATTCACAAACAGGAGGAAGAGCTGTGGTTTATAGGCTGCAAAAACAGCCCAGTGTGTTGTTTATCTGCCAAATTTGATCTGCTTTTGATACAAAACAACAGGGTATTGCAGAGCTTTAAAGGATGTCATAATCCAAAGTTCAGATAGGGTTTTGGATTTTTTTTTTATTGTTTTTGGATTTTTTATATACCTGAAGGGGCTATTTCCCTTCTGAAGCTGTCCAGGGACTATCTATCAATACCTCTGCAAAAGATGTACTTTAAGGCCATAGCCACAAAATTTAAGGGAAATTGAAGAACTTCCTTCCCCCTGGGTTGTTTCCTGGGATGCTGCGCTATGAAGCGGGCTAAAATAAATATATAATGTCTGTATATGTATTTTATATGTGTATACATAAATATAAGCATGAATGCTCATGGTAGTTGGTACTTTCGAAATGTGGCCAGTGGCTCAGGGCATGTGGCCTTGTGCACTGGGAGTGTGGAACTGTCCAGTGTGTGTCTTGGCCAAAGAAAAAATTCCTTCTAGATGATTTGGGCCAAACAAGCAGCTGGATGGGTGCTGCCCTTTGATTTACCTGTCCTGCAGGAGGCCCAGATGATGAACACAAGAGTTTGGTGTTACAGATAGTCTTCTGCCCTTGCTAGTGCTGTTTTGGTTAAAATGGTTCCGCCAGTGTTAATGGAAATGACACCCATAGAAAACTGGTGCTGATGTGTTTGTGCTGTCCTGCAGGGCTTGTGGGTTCAGCTCTTTTTTTGAGAGTAGAAAATCTCCAGTGATCACACCTGTGGGGAGCAACATGTTCATCAAATGCCAGTGGGAACTTCTCTCCAGAAGTATGCCTTGGACAACTGGCAAAATATTTCACAAATAGTTCTTCAGGGGAGAGATGCCAGCTGTGGTTTGCTTTTGGCTCTGGTAACAGTACTGGTTCTTCAGAAGCCACACTATGGATTAAAAAACTGACTTAGAGGTTTCACAAATGTGTGACAAGAGGAGATGGAACCTGAAGGGTGATGAGGGGTGGGAGCAGGGTGGACACTGCCTGCATTTTTAAAGTGCTTTCTGAGTCTTAGATGATTGATGCATGTGTGGAGTAAACTCCTTTTGGTAACTGCAGACATCCAGGTGAATCAGGTGTGCTAATGGTTACCTGGTTGGGAGTTAGGAAATTCTCTTTTGAAATGCCTGTGAGATGATGGATCAGTGTTGAGGATCTTGCACCATCTCACAGTATTCTGTGGGCACTTTTTGAAACGTTGACAGGGAAATATTTACATATTTAATCTGTTTGATTCAAGTTTGAGCTTGTGTTAATCCAAGTCCTTTATTTTTATTTTTTCTGGTCTAGAGAGAAAACTGTTTTGGTGATAAAAGACGTAGCTGGGATCTTGAGTTAGTTCTGCAAGACCTTTATTTTTTCACTAGTGTAAATGTGATCCTTCCTTTCTTCTTACCCAGTTGAGACAAATGAAAAGCAGGAGGGCAGGCTGCCTTTTCCTGCTGGTGAGCTGGGCAGATGCCTGCTCCCACTTGCCTGCTGTTTGGGCTGGGGCCCCTCTGGAGGGTTAGCAGAATGGAAGAGAGATATTATTTGTCATCTTTTACATTGTCGAATTATTCTAATTTTGGAATAAGAAACTGCTTTCTTAAGGGAATTACTTATCTTCTTGGAAAGTTGGCTGTAGAAGTAAGTCTGTTATTAAATGGCTTTGTAGGAAGTGGATTAAAGTCTTGATTTATTGTTCAGCAGGAGAATTGCTCATTTTTCAGCAGGAGTTTATTTGTTTACCAGGAGAATCAGAAATAAGAAACTCAGATGGTGACAATTTCAGTAAGTTAATTTATTTTCTGATAATGAGATGAGGTCCTTGGTCAGGCCTTGGCTTCCTTCACCATCCATCATTAATTATTCAGTTTTTGGGCAATGCCTAGAAACACTTTTCTTAATATTTCTGGATCTGTGCAAGTCCTGAGCATAACAGGTGGTTCTTCACCTTCCTTCATGCATCACTTCTGTGCATATTTTCTTTCATTTTTTTCCTTTTTTCTTTTTGAAAAAAAAAAAAACATATTGGAAATTCCCCTTTGTAGCTACGAACAGTAGGATACTGTATAGCCCATGATTTATTAGTACTGATATTGTTATGGCACGTTTGAGCCTTGTTCTTCCTAATTAAAACGTTCTGAAGCAATTCTTAACTTCAAATACAGGGAACACCAGAACTACCTACATTTACCTAAGCTGGGCACGCAAAGCAAAGCGTTTTCATTGCTTTTAACAAGATTGGAGTGATGATTTCTTCTTTAATCTTGCTCGGTTCGTTTGTTTCTCTGTGCACATTCATCCAGCTGGGCTCGATGGTGCTGATGGCTCAGCCGGGCTCTCTGGTGACAGAGATGGAAAAGCTGAAAGGAGGAAGCGTTGTAACCATCATTCTATAGAATTCCAGCAAAATTTTCTATTTCTGGGTTGATTTTTTTTTAATAGGCTGGTACTTTTAAATAGAGAGGTTCCTGTTTACTTTTAAACACAATCACAGAAAGCAGTCAGCAGTGAGCATAAATGTATGTATGTCTGTAGCGATGCTTTTCTCTGCAGCCGCCTGCGCAAGGCGGGCCGGGCCGGGCTGGGCTGGCAGGAGGAGTGCGGAGCCTCTGGAGCCTCTGCTGCCGAGCTGAGCTCCCCAGAGCCCTCCTGCCGCCCCGGTTCCCTGTGCTGGGCAGCGGGGAGAGCGGGCGGTGTGTGCGGGGGAGCAGCGCGGCGCTGGAGGCCGTGCTGTGCCCTCACAGCCGAGCCCGGCTGTGCCGCCAGCCCCAGCAGCCATTTATGAATGAGGCACCAGAAGGGGAGGAGGGACTGCAGCTACAATAGCAGCCTGCGCTGCCTTTCATTCACCCGCTGCCTTTCAGCAGTACTATGTCCTGGTTTTTTAAAAAACAAGTTACATCCCTTCTTTTTTCTCGCGGAATCTGCCGTGTGGCTCTCTTCGCCGCCATGCTGTTGCCTTCCTGCCCCCGTTCCCCTTTCCCCCTGGAGCCCACCCATACACTAAAGATTGTGGCTCCTGGTTTTGTCTTTTTTCTACACCAACCCACCCTGTCCTTTCTGCCCCGTGGGCAGAGCTGTGTCCCCTCCGTGTCCTCGGCTCGGTGCAGCCGTGGGGCAGCTCCCGGTGCTGTGTCCCAGCCCCGGGCAGCTCCCTGTGCTGTCTCCCTGTGCTGTGTCCCAGCCCGCTTGCAGGGCCAGCACGAGGGGCACCGTGGCTGTCCAGAGCTCCCTCTCCTTCCTCCTCCCGGCCTCTTTAGGTAGCCCATTATTTTCGGCACTTCAGAGCCCTTTGTTGTGACTGCATTGAAGCCGGGTGACAACGGCACCCTTGCTTCCTATTCACCCAAAATGAAGAGACGGGCCATTGTCCTGCGCATAATTGAGCTTCTTTCAAAACAAACCCACAGAGAGACGGGCAGCTCAGTTGAAGCTGCTGGTTTGAGCTCTGACAGTAGAGGCAGTTTAGGGCTAGAAACTTAATTACCAACAGTAACCTTTCTAAAGCCAGGGCAGCATTGCTTTTGAATTTCAGGTGTGCAAGTTAATGTCTCTTTTTAAGATATTGACTAATTTACAAGTCATGATATTGCTGATGACAGCTTGTAAAGCACCTGCTTCCCAAACTTGTTTATTTTTTGTAACCCAGACCACTTCCACAAGATATCACAAGTTCCAGCATCAAGAATATGTCCTCAGCTAAGCCAGAAGTTTCAGAACAATTGTAAACAGCATGTGCTGGGTTGAGTTTATATTCTCTTGCAGTTTTCGCTTTCTCCAGTGAAGTTCTGGTGTTGGCACTTGTTTGTTCTGTCTTTGGAAGTCTCAGAAATAATTGCCCATGGAAGCTGTGGCTGCCCCATCCCTGCAAGTGTTCAAGGCCAGGCTGGATGGAGCAACCTGGGATAGTGGGAGGTGTCCTGCTCATGGCAAGGGGATTTGAATAAGATGAGCTTCAAGGTCCCTTCCAACCCAAACTATTCTGGGATTCCATGATAATTACTCATTTCCCACTTCATTCACATGAGTGCATCATTTTTCTGTAATCAGTCTCATCAGAACTGCCAGAAATACCCGATTTGTAAATTAATTTTCCTAGCCTAGATGGGAAGCATTGCTTCACTGCAGGTCATTACTTGGATGTAGGAGAATTGTCTCAGGGGTGGGGGAGGCAGGTTCATCCTGTTTATTTCCTGTTAATTTTAGGATTCTGAAAGAATTTTTTAACTGGGTGGGCACTTTACCTCTGCATTTACATTCCACTCCCCATGTGTGTGGGCAGGCAGAGTTGAGCAGAGCTTTACTCACCTCCCCAAAGCAAATTCTAGCCAGACTAGTTTGCATTCTGGTGATATCAAAGTAAGCAGTGATAAACTTCTAATGATATAAAATCTGGTTCCCTCTGATCCATCTCCTTTTTAGTGTTGGCAGGTTAAGGGCCACTTTGTGACTCCTATCCATTAGTGCAGACTCCTCTCTGAAGAAAAGCCTGGAGGGATGAGTAAGCTGAGATGACTGGAGAGGCTTGTGGGCTACAAAAGGCTGGCTCACAGCAACTGGATGAGGCTTCAGGTTGCTACAGAAGATGTCTGCAGATTATGTTGGTGTTTTGATCATGAGCAACACGCAGATAATGGATTATAGTGCAGAAATAAGTTTTCATGTGAAGAGTTGGGTACTTGGGGCATAGTTTGGGCATAGGAGTTGCACCTTCAAGACCCAATTGATGGAAAACTTTTGAGGAGTAGAACCAGACAGACTTGGCTGTTCTTCCACCCAGACTGCACAATCTTATTTCCACTTGTTTTTCCTGAGAGTCAACCAAACCAACATGTTGTTTCTGTGTGAGTGTAGGCTGCAGACATGTTTAGCATGACCCCACCAAAGCCATGCAGAGGCACCTGCAAAATCCTGCCCTAAATGTATCGGGAAAAGTGTTTGGGACAGTTTTTGTTAAGTTTTCTATAAACAAGGAAGATACTGGAATACTTTGGGTATCTCTTATGGAAGGACCTTGTCAGTCTCTCTCTGCAATTCCGTATCAATTATTTTGGTAGGATGCTCAACAAAGTACATGCTAAAATATTTTGTGAGATTGTTGGCTTATCATGTTTAGTTCAGGAGATATCCTTGACACTGGAACTTGTGATCTCTTGTGGACCTGGCTCATTAAAAAAAAAAAATCACATTTTGGGAGATAGATTGTTGTGGGTTGTAGTCAGCGGTATCACCACTTGTAAATTCTCACCGAGCTATTTATTTTTTAAATATATTTGGAAAAGTGCAAAGCCTGTCAGTGTGCCAGCTTTTTTAGAAGTGTGGAAGCAAGTGTAGGAAAGAGCTCATCTTGCACCACATAAGTGAGCTCTTCCTGTGGAGGTTAAGTAAGCGGACTCTGAACTCGGCGGATCAAAGGCGGGCGCGCTTCGCCAACGAGCAACTTCAGAGTTTTAGCTCCAGGCAACGTTCAGTGGTTGCCCTCCAATTCTGAGCCCTCTGCTAATAAAACTCCTTTCTCCTTCCCTGGGCTTTACCTAGTTGCACATTAGGGACTAGGACTTGGGAGGGGAAGTGGGGAGGGATGTGTTTGTGGCTTTGCAGCTTCAGACATGTTCTTTGGGGGTTTTATGTGCTATTTAGTGAAGCTGAGCTGAAACAAAGAAGGAAAATACCTGTTAGTTTCCTCATATTAATATATTATTAAACAAACAAACCCCTAACAATTGGCAGTTATTTTTAGTATGTGGAAAATATATATTGTTTTATTTTGTGGTTATCTTTTCTTAAATTAATTTGTTGCCAATGTTAGGCTGAAAGGAGATGGGGAAATCCCGGATTTTTTAATCTTTATATCTAGCATGAACTAAGCCTCTGTTCTGTGCTTGTTAGGTGATTTCCATTTGAGCAGCTCAAACATAAGAAAATTAAAGATTTAAAGTGAGCCCCTGGGGTAAACTGATGGACTGTTCCCATTCTTTCAAGAGAAGCGAGGTGGAGAGATCCAAGGCTGGCTGCATGCAGAATTCTGTGTAGGTACATGGAGCTGTGACCTTGCTGCAGGTTAAAATCCTGCACAAACTAAGGCTTGGATACACTTTTCAGTTCACACATTTGAGAAGAACCTCTGTCCTGCTGCATCTTGGCTGTGTCTGGTTTTAAAACATCCGTGTGATCTGCATGGGAATTCTTTTTCCTGTAGGATACACCCTTAGTGCAGTGCTTCCAGAGCAGTTGGGTGTTTTGAGCGCAAAGAACACGTTATCTCTATCTCTGCCTGTCTCACTGATTTCTTTCCTTGCAGAGCTTTTCTTGCATGACGTAAGTTTGCCTTTGCTTATTTATGTCTGGGGCAGAAACTTTTTATCTGTGGTTCATGAGCAATGGGCTGATAAATAAGGTGATACTGTGTGATGTTATTACAGATTGTTCTGGGCTTTAGTTGATTCTAAGCTACTGCAGGAATTTTTTAATTGCCACTGACCTGAGCACTTTTTAAACAAATTAAAAAACAAACCCCAACCCCCCCAACAAAGCAAAACATTGTCCTTCTGTGTTTTTGTGTGCTGGAATCTTTGCCTTGGAGGTAATTAAAAATATAGCTGTTCTCCTTAATGGGATTACTACACAGCTGTATTTTTTACCAAGCAAGTCTGTGTGCAGCTGGTTGAACAGAAACACAACAAACATGAGAAATGGCTGGCGTTGTACTTAAGTTTTTAAATACATGTGTGTGTTATATATTTATTTAAGAGCAGATCCTGCAGAGCAGCTTGAGCTGTACAGAGTAGCCTGGAGAGCTTTTTGAAGTGACCTTGGGAAGGGCAGGTGCAGGTTTGGCTGGTACATCTCTGTCCTCTGGCCATGCAGATGCACAGACCATGTTGTACTTGCCAAGGGAGGTGCAGTGGGGCAGGTTATTATTTGCTTGTGTGTTTTGTTTCTTTTTATTTTGTTTAGTTCTTTGTTTTGTTTCTGTTTTTTAGACTGCTGGAGCATGACTCCATGCCCCTGTGTCTCCAACAAATAAAAAAGATGGGCTTGGATGTAGGTCAGAACTGTAATTCCTTACCATTGGGGATGACTTGCTTTGAAACTGGCCCCATCTATGATAACCTTGCAGTTTGTCCTTCTCAAATCATAACTGTGTACTGGGGACTTGACATCTCATGGCCAGAGATGAAAGTCTTTTATCATAATTTGAGCACCCTGACTTCATTGAAAGACGAAACTCCACAAAGCACACTCAGGGGAAGGGTGGTGCAAAGTGCCTTGGCAGCCTTGGGTTGTACAGTTTGTGTGGTTTTTCAGTACTGTTTTAGGTGTTTGTTCCTCTAAGGTGGTTTTGAAGGAGTCCTGTTTAGCAGTAAATGGAATTTTTTTTCCCCAGCAGTTCACGGCAGTTTTGTGTCCCTTGTCTCCTTCCTCCACAGTGTAAGCACATGCAGCTCCCAGCTGGGCAGCTCTGCCTCTCTGTATGTTGCTATCCCTGCCATGGGGATGCAAAATACTTCCACATTTCAGTTCTCCAGGTACAGCTTCAGAGCTGTTCAGTTTCTCTTATGCAGTAATTCTGACCTCTGGATCAGGCATGCTTTTTTCTCTTGCCTTTGCTCACTGCCGTTTTTCCGGTGGCTACTGAGGTACCTCACCTCTGGAGCTGACAACCGTGGGGGCCCAGGCATGGAAGCTGTGGGTGCCTGACCTCCTCCCTGGGTGGAATGAGACAAACAGGTTAGACAGTGTTTGTCTGCAGTGCCCTTACCAGGGCTGTGAGGCTGGGAATGTAAAGAAAAATGCAGGATCACCAACCTTTACCTTAAAGGCAATGCATTGCCTCTGAAAGGCTTGGCTTGTAGCCTGGGAAATTTAAGCAAAACAAAAAAGCAACGATTGTGGTGATAACAGAGAAGGTTATTGACCAGCAATATTGCAGTTGCTTGGCAGGACTGGGAGACTGTGTCTGCTGCTTCTCAGAAAACACAGAGCTCTGAAGTGCAGCCTTGGAAAACAACAAAAAACCCAGCAAAATCCCCCAGCCAAGCAGCCCCACCACAGAGGCAGCCTTTATTCAGCCTCGGGTGTTTGCAGGTGCTGTGTTCCTGCTGCAGGCTTGCTCCCATGGATCCTGTGCAGGGTGAGGAGCCCAGGCTGGTGGCCAGGTCGTGTCCAGAGTCTCTCTTTACTGGGCTGGCTTGCTGAAACAGAGACCAGTAAATACAAAACTAAGTATTATGTGTTGAGCCCTTGATGATGCTGCTGTTCATAAATAGGGAACCAAGTAACAGCACGTGGAAGTTGTCTCTGGGTTTCTTCTAACGTACTGGAGTACTGAATGTACCCTATCAAGTTATTACATGCTGCTTTCTTTCCATTGCCATCTGTTATCTCTCTTCTGGTCCTTATCTTTAACTCTGCAAATCCTCTTAGAATTTTCTTGAAAATACTGAGAGGGGAAGCTGGCTCTTAGGTAATGCTTTTATTCATAGGGTATTTGTTTTTGTTTGCACCACCCTCTTTATTTCATCCTGGTATCTTTTTATGTATTTTGATGTGCAAGACTAGTGATCTAACTTGTTGATTCCAGTAATATCATGTCATGTAATTTAAGAAGGAAGCACTAGAAATCCTAAGTTATATAAGCTTGTCTCTAAAAGTAAAAAAGAAATAGTATTAGATGGCTTTTCAATCTGACGAACACCCAGTGTATAAGCAATTTATTTTCATACTCACAGAAGCTTTTCCTTCCCAATCTCAAATTTTAGAAACCCTTTGAGTGAGCTCCTGCCACATGTAATGCCTTATGTTTAGTGTTGTTGCAGGGATTTAGTTCACATTTGGAAGGTCAGTGTGAGTTCCCAAGGATTCTCTCTCTGTGTGATACTGATGTTCCTCTGTGTTTTAATATTCTCACACTAAAGTCTTCTGATCTAACAAATAAGGGGGAATAAGAGGAAAACAGGCAATAAGATGCTAATGATGTTTATGGCATTTGGGGTGTGAAAGCAAGGAGAGTGTATGTGAAGAGCTCTCGGTTATGTGCCTGGATTTTTTTTAGGATAAGAAAACTACTATCTTGAAATCCTGCAAGTCCTTATGGCTGCAGAGCTGCTTTGGAGTATTGAGAAGTTTCAAAACAGGGTAACAGAAGGATTGTTCTGTTTGTGAGGGTGGGAAAGGCCTTTCCCCCTTCTTTCTGTAACTCAGAATCCTTTGGTTTTCTCGCTCTCAAAATGAAGGCAGTCACAAGCGATAGCTGAATATGATACTGTTTGTTCCGTTTGTATAAATTCTGCTTTGAGTTGAGTTCTGGCAGCTTTGCTGAGTGGGAAGCTGATATGTTTGGCCTCTGTAATGGCTGTGTGGGCTGTCATTAGGAGGTGTTTTGCAGAAGTTGCTGTATCTTACCTTCTCACTTCGTTACAAAGCTTCAACATGCGATCTGCCCTCTCCCAGCTGGCACAGAATTTGTGGGTCTGAAGTGGTTTGGAAATCCTTGGGTTGGAAATCCTTGGGTTGCCAGGCTTGCACAGAGCAGAGCTCGTGTTGCAGATCGGGTGGGAGCTGCTGCTGCCTTTCTGCTTTTGTACCCAGAGTGTTTTCACTAGCAAGGTACCTGCCTTGCTGTGTAATTCTGGAATACTACCTTGCATTGCAAAGCAGGGTTTCCACATTCAGATGAGCCTAAGCACATGATCCTAACCTAGGATAATACTCTGTCTTGTTGTTGGAAGCAAAATGGGATGGACTGGGGAGAAAAAAACCAATGAGGGAAAGATGAAGTACCCCAGGTCACTGCATAAGGGGCTGTGCTTGATTGAGCATGGTGAGAAACTCCTTGCTTTGTTAAGTAAATGGCTCATCCTACAAGATGACAGAAATAAATTATGCCAACAAATAAGCTTTTTGAAAATCAAACTAAAAAATGAAGTTAAAGAGGGAAATAATTTCTTTTTCTGGCAATATGTGCATGTGACTGATGGGCAAACTTCATGGAGACCCCAACACTGGTCATGTGGGTATGTAGGAAACTCTTGTCAGTGTTGGCAAAGGCTGCAGCACATGTAAAGAAGGCAAATGTAGTTTCTACATTCTCCAGAAAAACACAGGAGATTTCCCTCTAAATTATCTCTGTGTGGAGGAATTTTAACTTGCATAGCCATTAAATTCTCTTCAGAGTTTAGGCAAACATTCATTGTGGAGTCCTACAAAACATCAAGGCAGAAAGGAGAACAGCAGCTAGCAGATAAGCATTGCAAATGCTGAGATACTTATCTGAATCTTTTTGGTTTAGAAATTGGGTTTGGGAATCTTGAGAGCGCCTGTTCTCACGATAAGGTGCCTTGTAAAGCCCAGACTCCCACTAGTCAAGAATAGCACAGGTTTAGCCTTTCATTGAAAGGACTGAATCCCAGTCCTGAACTGAGGTGCTATAAGATGTGCCTCACATTTAAATATTCCAGTTTGGCTCTCAGGATAAAAGTTTTTGGGAAGTGTGAAATTTGGTATTAGAAACAAATGTTAACTAAGTAACTGCTTCTGTTAAACTTCTTACATTTTTCATCCATGTTGTTCAAGTGTAAAACATGTGTTTTACAAAGTGTTTACGAAGTGTAGAAAAGCAGTAGGAATAGGTATAAATGTCGTTTTCTGGTGCTTGGCTCTGGTGATCCACATAAGGTTTGGATCTCCCAAGCCCTCAGTAAACCAAAGTGTGGCTGTACCGGTGATTGACCATTCTCCCAAAATCATCCATGGTCTGAACAGAGGGATTTACTGAGCCCAGGCTGGAGATTGTCATGACAGAGGTTGGTTGTGGAATAAGCTTCTAAAGCAGTTTTGGACTAATTTGATTTATACTCAGGATTTTCACTCTAGTGTATACATGATGTTACCGTGTCTCTCCAATACATTTCCACGTGTTCTAACTTTAGTCAGAACCTTCTGTTACCTGAGAAGAGGGAAACACAGAACCACAGTAACCCAGACCAAGCTCTTACAGATATGTATTGTGGAAATGTTAGTTGATGGGTGGTGGCCTAAATCACTCTGCAAATTATCAGCAATAACTCTGGAGGTAAAAATAGGTACATGTGTGTAGAGAGGTGGGGCAAATACTTCTGACTAAAAAACATAAAGGTTCTTCATTAATTTTATTCTTTCTTACACACCTTAGTGAAGTTTGTTGAGTCTCTGTTATTTTGCTTGGGAAGCGCTGGTGCCCTGAGCTGGGCAGGCAGAGGCTGAGTGGTTCCAGAGCACAGAGGAGCCAGGGCTGCCCTGCCAGGCAGAGGTGAGGTCACACAGCTCTGATTTGGGGCAGGGAGGGACCCTCCAGGTGTTCGGGTGTGTTCTGTGGCTGTCAGGTGACCTAAAGAAATTCTCCTTTTGTAGAAATAGGAGAACATTGTTCAAATGCACTCTCGTGTCTCAAAGCACATTTGTAAAGCATGACCAGGAAAGGTCAATGCTAAGGTGATTTTGCTCCATTAGATTTCCCCATTTTCTATGGGCCTCTTTATGCCTTAGCCTGTGGAAGAACAGGCAGTGTCTCCATCTCCAGATGCACCTTGGAAAGTTTTTTGACTATACATTTTCCTTCTATATTCTGTGTGGTTCTTTTTTTCCTGCCAGTTTTGCAGCAGGTGTTTTGCATAAATTTGTCATAAATTTGGTTTACTTTCTGTGGCCAGCACCTGGCCCTTGTTTTCTGTGCACCTGACGTGGTGGGTGTTTTGAAGTGTGGTTCAGATCATTTTACCTGCGCTGATGCATTTATTGACGTCTTTTTGCTGCACTTCAAAACCCAAACAAAACAACCTGATTTATTGCAAACTTGGCACAACTACCCCTGCTCTTGCAACTGGCTGAGTGTCCTCTGCTTGTTTCTGTTGTAAAGAAGAGTCTGTTTGGTCTCACAGCTGACTTCATGCTATTATAGCTGGTTTACACAGAATAATATACTAGGTTATATATAAACAATATTACAGTAAACATGTGGCTTTGGGGAGATGACAGTGCTGAGGTGCTACAAGTACAGGCTGCTCTACTGAGGAGAATTAATGCATATTTTGGGTAGGCAGGGTTGGGCACTCCTGTTACTCTGGCTTTTCCCAGCCCAAGTACTTCCTCATGCAGGCGATAAAAATATATATATATATAATTTTTTTGAGTGTGCTTATCTCCAAGGTGGGGCAGGCACCTTCAGTCATCTGTTTGGAAGAAATGTTTTGCACAGAGCCTGGGACAGGCAGAGCTGTTGGTGGTTTGGGTTCTGGGCTGGCACAGGAAAGGGGAGCAGTGTCTGCCTGGGGATTGGGAGCACTGGGGCTCCTTTGATGTTGCCAAGGCAGGTGCTTTTCCAGCTCTGAACATGAAGGAGGAAGGTGAATCAGTCTGGGAATTACAGCACTCGCCTTTCCCAGCTGGAATGGGCGACTCTTTCAAAACCCCTTATAGGCAGGACAGGTCTTTGATTGTTTTCTTTTTAATATCCCCAGCTCAGCTGTGCCCTCAGACCTGAGACCCAGTGAGAGGCTGGGCTCCTTTGGTGGCACTCGATGGGCCAGGGGAGCAATGTGAGCAGTGGGTGCAGCCCACTGGCACCCCGAATCACTCCCCAGTGTCCCCTCCTGGGGGAAAAAAGAGGTGCTGCTCCATCTGAGGTCTGTGGCAGGGCCAGAGGGGCTCCATAAGTTGTGTTTGTTTGCTTTAGCTGCCTGTTGCTGTGTGTGTGCAGCAGCAGGCTCCGGTGGCCGGGCCCAGCGAGGGCCAGCAGGGAAGGGAAGGAGTAGGAAGGGAGCAGGCAAGGGAAGGAGTAGGAAGGGAGTAGGAAGGGAGCAAGGCTGCCGGAGCAGGAGCGAGAGGCCCCAAGCCCTGAAAGCCGGCCTTTGTGTCCCCCTCCCCCCGGGCCCTGCCTGGGGCAAAACATTACACAATCCAGCTATTGTCTGCTTGGAAAAGTCTATGGCATCCTATTGCAATTATTTATGAAAGGAAATATTTGATGTTTTTGTGGAAGGTGGGTGGGGGAAGCTGAGTTTACCTCTCTTCTTGTTTGGAGCTTAGTATTTCATGCTTTTGTTCTTCCTGTCCAGTTGTTCCAAATTCTTTCTGAGCAGCAGAGTGTGCCCATGCCTGCAGTCTGTGCTGCAGGGAAAGTCCTGCTGTGAAAACAGCCTCCCCCCACCTCCAATTCTACAGAATTTCATTCAGTGTTATAAATAAAAGATACCCACAAGCGCCTTCTGGGGATTTGGTTCATGTCCTTCACGTTTTGTCTAGTATGTTTTTTATATGTGGCAGCATTTGGAGGTGTTAGATTTTCCTTAGTTTTCCCTGGAAGTGTAGGCGTAGTGAGAGAAGGAAGGAGCTAGGGAGGATCCAGAAGCTGATCTTGATGGAGAGACTCAAAATAAATGGCATCGCTTGAACCCATTTTTCTCAGCTTGAGCCCTCTCTGCAGGTGACATCGAAGGCATTGCAAGTGTAGTTTCTTGCTAATAGATGCAAGCCTTTCACATTTGCAAAGGAGAACTAAACTAGAACATACTAAAAGCAACGAATAAATGTCCAGCAGGTGTAATACCTCGCACTTTGTGCCAGTACTGTGCAAAATAAATCTCAGGGCCATTTTCTTAAAGGCTGTGTTGTCCCACGTCTGCTTAAATTGAGCTGGAGAAACTCTGTTTTAGGTAACCAGTGGTTGTTATAACATGGTTTTTAAAAGAAATTCACCTGAGACTGCTGCTCATCAGTCTTATTTCATGAACTGGGAGCTTGCTTTCCTTTTATGTTTGGGGAGATATTTCACTGGATTTGGGAACTTCCATGCTTGCTGGCTTTGATTCATCTATAGAAACTGTGTCATGATGCCTTGTCTTGCATGTTTTTGCCACTGGCTTGTGATGGAAGGATCCTCTTGCAGTGGTGACTCTTCCAGTCCTCCTCTTGGAATATTTTTTGGGCTGAAACTTCTGCTTGGTTGGTTGAAGGAATGTTAGGAAGGCTCATTGAGGTCTGTGGTGGTTAGGGGGAAGAGTCTGGATACTTTCACAGTCTCATAGCCAAAATCAGGGTGAGCAGGACTCAATTTCATAATTCTTTGAGAAAGCTGGGTCAGAGCAGCCAGTAAACATTTTCCTTTTGCCAAAAGAGCTCAAGTGCCATTTCCCTGGAAACTAGGACGGTTCCACAAAGCCATCCCTGCTCCAGGCTCTGCTCAGGTGCAGTGTTGGGTGCTCTTGCTGAGTTGTGTGGAGGAAGAATGAGTGTTCTTGTGAGCGATGAGAATGCCCTGCTCTGTGCAAAACGGACTGCTTGGAGTTTTAGAGCATTCTAGAAAGTGTGTGATAAATGAAGAGGTTGTTACACGTCCTGCTTACTGCGGCCTGTTTTGCTGAAGTCAGGGAAAGCTTTCTGAGCCAGAGGGCTCAGTGTGGTGCTCCAAGCATGACCTGCTCCCTTGTGATGGTAGCAGAGAGCAGGTCTGACTTCCAGCAGCTCTACCTGTGTTGTCCCTGATCCATGGGGACTTCACCCTGTTAACCCAGCTCCACACGTGTTGAGGAGACCAAATTCTGCATTTTCAAGTATTTTCTCACATGGCAAGAAGAAAACTTTGATCACTGACATCATGGTCGGTGGAAAATACCCTTGTGAAATCCCATATTTCAAACCACACATGGTAAACAAAAGAAAATCTTACTCTGTATTTCCTTAATTTCACCAGTGGTTTCCCCTCATCTTGTTGCTGTCTGGGAGTTGAAGCCAGAAGAGTTTTATAGCATTTTTATTTCATTTGCACATAAAAGCATTCAGTTTCCTTGAGTCTAAAGAGGGCTGAATTATTGTCCTGGTAAAACATGCCAAGTTGGGAATGTCATGAATGAGTGTTTTAAGGTTGCTGTGGGGGGGAATGAGGGATGCACCACCACAAGGAAG
Source organism: Zonotrichia albicollis (assembly GCF_047830755.1). Taxonomy (NCBI): domain Eukaryota; kingdom Metazoa; phylum Chordata; class Aves; order Passeriformes; family Passerellidae; genus Zonotrichia; species Zonotrichia albicollis. Next base: position 3,724,487 of record NC_133829.1, read on the forward strand.
CAACATATATTAAATTTAAATTAAGATGCAATCTTGAAAGTAGTTCAGGAGTTTGGGAGATTTTTTAAAATAATACCAAACAGATTGATTTAGTGTCCTGAAATACTGATGTTCTCTTAATATAGGAGAAATAGTGGCACCATAAAGTGTGAAATTGATGTAGGGTAGTGATGCTGTATGTGAATTAAGGCAGAACTTGAAGTTACGTTAGCTTGATTTTTTACAGTGGTTTGTGGTAGTGCCTGTCATGCACAAGGAGCTTTTCTTGGTAGGCTGTGTTGGGAGAGCAATGCTGCCTGTCTGAGCTCCACTCCTGCATGGCAAGGTGCCTGTCCATATCCCTGGGAGTGGGGCAGAGGCTCAGGCTTTGTAGGATGGCTGTCCATCCTTTGTAGGATGTTTGTTCCATGGGATGGTGTGGGTTGCGGGATATACACTTCAAATGCACGCTGCTGGGAGTGAGCAGAAAATGCAGTTTGTAGATGAACTCGTTTGGAGAGCATGATTGTGTTTGTTTAATTGATTTTGTGTAAAATGCTCATAACATGTTTTTCAGATGCAGGCTGTGCAGGTGCTTTTGGATCCATGAGCAGGCGGGTGCAGTACACCTAGAGCAGTCACTCAAGCTTAGCATTAACTTAGGTGTTTTTGTACTTGCTGGAAACTGATCTTTTGCCTGATTGATCTGTGTTTGTGTGCACATGAATAATTCACAGATATATGCGTTTGGATATCCACACACACATCCTGGTCTGTGCTGAACAGAAAACATACTGGCCAGTAGGTACCCAGAGGCAGAGCAGCCCTTTCTTCAGTTTATTTTCCCAAAGCATTGTTGTAGACCAGATATATTTTCCTACTCTTGTATGTGCTATAAAATAATATTTTTCAAGATGGGAAAAATATCAAGTTACTTCCATTCTGTGCTTTTACAAAAATCACTTGAGAAATTAACATTCTTGTGTATCAGGTTACAGACGTCCGAGTTCAGAAGGGGCGAGCGTGTAAGGGGAAGCAGGATGTGAGCTTGGAACAAAGGCAGCCTCGTGTTGTGGAGGGGCAAACAGGGCTGATACTGCTTGGTGGGGGATCCCTTATGGGTGCTAGCAAAAGAATGGATACTGTGGATGAGCAGTCTTTGCTCTGTTTCCATACACGCTGTTATATCCATGTGCAATTCCTCCTGTGTGATGGGTGTTGTTAACTCTGCTGTTGCGTTGCATGTGGTTTCCATTTGCCAGTCTCCAGGTCTTTCTCTGCAACAAATTTCTTAAGGATTTTGCTTTACCTCTTGCTGTAAGCCCATGACCCCTGGTTGGCCTCCCAGCACCATCACATTTCCCAGCTCCAGAAGAACCGGAGGGGCCTGTTCTCCTCGGGCTGCTCCGGGCTCCGAGGTGGGGACGGCGGCTCGGCCGCGCTCCCCTCGGCTCCCGGGAGCTGTGTGAGGTCCGGAGGTCCCTGAAAGGGGGAAGCTGAAATGCAAACATGAGGCTGAATAATAAAATGATGTCACTGGCAGCCAATCCGCAGGGCTGATGTCACACGCCTGGCAGCGCCAGCAGCCCCCTTGTCCCTTCCCCAGCACCGGGGAGCAAACCTGCGCAAGTTCATTATTTCAGAGTTAAGTGCACATAAAACACAATCCATCACTCCTGCAGTCCATGAGATTCCAAAGTTTCCCAGGACTGTAGGGCTGGGTGGGAGCTCTTCCATGGAGCACATGACAAGCAGGCAAAGCAATTTTCTTTGGGTTTTTTTTCCTTTTCTTGTGTGTGCTGGGCATGGTACATGTGTTTGCAGCTTCTGATGTGTGTTGTACACTATTCTTATTTCCATATTTATTTTGTGTTACACATTAAGTCTGATTTTATATTAGCAAATCCCACAGATAAGCTCTAAATTGCTCACGTTGTTTCTGTCTCTCCTATTCATTTAGCAGAGGCTGTGTTGAGCATCTTGGTGGTTCAAGCTGTTGGAGGCTGTAAGAGCTGTTTATTATTTCTGAGTGAAATTTAATAGTTTTTCAAACCAGAGAGCTGAGCCACCCTTTCTGATATTCAAAACAATGACTGTATCTACAGTTTGAGGCAGATTTAAAAGAAATAAATGATTTTACTCTATGAGGTCATTGTTGATGCCAGGAAAGAAAGATATGAGCAAACAGACCTAGAACAAAAATCTAGTTTTACAGGACAGACAAAGTCCTCTATTATAATTTGTAGTACTTCCTTCTTTTATTTTTTTAAATGTTTTTCTTCAGAAGCATAATGGTGAGGAGGAGGATGGAAGGAGGAAGAAAGGCTGTAAGTTCTGTTACATAGACTTCATCTGCATTTGGGATGAGGAGAAGTAGTGTCAGGGGGCTCTAATGGTTTTATCTTCTCTGGTCCAGGTACTGGAATTTCTTTCCTATTGTAGTCTACACTGGATTTCCCATGACAAGAGATGTTTGATCAACTTCAAGCACAGCCATGGGACCCAGTTTGGGATGCCTGAAAGTCCTGCTGGAATGAGAGCCAAGCACAAGGCTTGGGCAAGGTGGTGTTAAATGTGTTAGGGATCCCTTCTGTGGGGCACGAGAAGATAAGAGGAAGTGTGTTGTGTTGATAAACTGAGAAATGGGCACATTAAAGCAGGTGGTTCCTCCCGAGTTGGAGCTGCTGCAGGCAGGGAGTGAAGCAGAGGAGCAGCCTGAGTGTCCTGTACAAACCATTCAGATCATAACCCAAATTAGAGGTTTTTGTTTTCACAGTGCGTTATAGAAGTGATTTAATGTTTTGTAATTGTTTTCTTGGAGGGAAAAAAGAAGAAATTTATGTGAGCTTCAGTTAAAGATGTAGCTACTGTAATTCATCTCTGAAGGAGCTGGAATACTTTTTAAATGCATGCAGCAGTCTAAGATAGCTGTATTATTGAGAAACCACACTGGAGCTATAAATCAAAAGGCATCTCTGAATTTATTTTCTTCATTGCCAGGTGTATGGAGAACTGTACCATTAGGCCAACAGGAGAAAAGACTTAGGATTTCAGTCCTTCTCACAGTTTTATTCTTTTCTGGTAAAGAATCCTGCTGTAATGACACGCACTGACATAAAAATAAGATGTTTCAGAAAAATAATTAAAATAACATGAGGCGTTTAAGTTCATCTTGAGTGGTTTAGCAGCATTGCTGCTGAGCTTAGGAAGATGCTTCCCATATTTTACAGCTATCAATGTGTTCCAAAGCAGCAAAAGAGACTAAAATATTCCAGCTGATGGATGCCTGTTGGTGTGGACTCTTGTATGTGCACAGAGATACAGAGTGTGGATTCCATGAAAATGGGATGAGCCAAGGGCATTGAAGAGTTTGACATGAGATCAGCAGAGGAGCCATCAGCACTGTGCTGTTCACACGTTTCCTGTGCTCGTGGCAAACTTGGGTTGGTGCTTCAGGGCTCCTGTAACAAGGGAGGTGAAGCCCAAGCAGATCCTTGTCCCCTTTAAACAGGGAATTTACAGCTTTCTGTACTGGACAGCCACTTGTTATAGGCCATTGTTGAAAACCAGCAACTGATTCTTTTTTTAATCTCAATTTATAGGGCATCTATCATACATGGTTTCCTAGAGGAGCATTTGTTAGTTGAAAGCAAACCCAGTAAAACTTAAGTGCTTCCATTAATAGCCTGTTTAATTCTGGAAAAGCCTCACATAGCTGAGTTGAAAACTGATGACTAGACATAAGGATCCTTTTCCTACCTGCAGCTGGCACTCACATTATTTCCTGATGCATTAAAATGGTAAATTTTGTATTGTAGCAAAAACTGAAGATGTTTGTGGGGCTGAATTTGCCAGCAGGATGGTCACAGAATAGGTTATTTGGTAAAGTGTGATACAAAAATGCAGCATCCTGTGTGGCCCAAGCACAATCAGTAAGTGTAGGTGTATCCTTGTTCCTTCTGCACTTGCAAAGTTGGGATTGTTTATGGGAATAGAAATAATAACCTGACATAGGAGATGACTTGTCTCTGAAGTAAACCTGGTGGAATGGTAACATGCTGAACTTGTACCAAACTGCTGAGGTCCTTTAATGCAGTTTTATGTTCCCACGGGGGAATTGTGAGCTGTGTGAATTGGGTAGTGCACAGCAGTGCTCTAAGTCTCCATGGAGTTCTGGACTGGCCTTTTGGGTCCCATGTCAGGAATTTTGGAGCTATTGCTGATGTGTTTGACTTGTGCTGACTTACTTGACAGCCTGGTTCACTTCTAGTAGCTCAGTGTGGTGATTTGTGAAGATTTCCCACTGCGGCACCAGCGCTGGGGATGTGGTGCTAACTCAGCTGGTGGTGAAGATGACTCCAGTTTTGTCAGATGGCTTGGACATTCTTCCCTCTCCACTTCCCTTTGAGCAGCCCCTTCTTTGCCAGCAGGAGGCTTTGATAGAAGAACTGAGGTAGTGGTGAGATTTTTCTCCTCTGAAAACCCAGACTGGCATTTAAGAGGCTGAATAAAGGAGCTGGGGGTCGAACTGTAGGCGGTTGGTTAGAAAATGTTGGCTGGCACTGCTGGAGGAGTTGTAATCATACAGCTTCCCTTCCATCAGAGCCTTCTAGTGCATGAACTTTAATTTTATATGTCAGTTATTTGACCAAAGCTGCGTTCTGAGGTTGGACTCACTTTGAGTAAGCTGATGCTAAATTTAAATTGATAGACAGAGTTACCCAGAGGGCTTGGATCTGTTTGTGCTCTTTGTTCTCTCCTTCCTCTTTGCCACTTCTCTGTTGTTGGTGGCTGCAGTGACATCCCTGGAGATGTCCCCATGGAGCTGCCCAGCCCAAGCTCTGTGTCTTACCTGAGTGCTGCCGGATGGCTCAGCCTCCGTGGATTCCAGACAGCTGGAAAGAGCAGCGAGCAGGATTCTGCTGTTGCACTTTGGGATTCTTGCCTGTAGAGGGATGGTGGCTGGTTTAATTCAGTTTGTTTCTCTAGGAAGTAGACTGAAGAATATTGGAGTGATTTTGTCCCAAGAGAGCATCGTCCTAGTGACTCCAGGCTGTTTTGGAACATTTTGCGGCTTTTAAACTTTATAACATGTACCAATTATAACCCAAAAAGAGGGTGGCTGTATTGGCATTAGTCTGTTGGAAATTTTTTCCTGGATATGATCGAGCTGGAGACCAGAACCGTTTCAAATGGACAAGAAATGACATCAGGCCATTTACGGTCTTAGCAAGGCTCAATGAAGCTCAGTGTTGATACTCTGTTTTCACCACCCTTTTTGGTGGAAAAATAGGTGTTTCTTGTTTTAATACAAGCTTTTGGTAATTTTGCACTGTTGAAACTTTTAGCCATTTCATTTCTGACTGCACCTTCAGGGAAAAACAGTCATAGCTGATACCCTTCTTCCACATCCAGATGAATCTTCGAGGTACTGAGACTAACAAAATACTGTAGAAAACCATTTAACTAGAATAAAAGTTTAGGGAAGCAGCTTTTTAATGAACTAAACAAGCAAGTGATCTGTACTCAGGATTTCCTAATGCATTTATACATGGGCCTTCATCAGCATGATCTGCCCTGGAATGATGGATTCTCACTCTGGGATGTGAGTTCTGGGTATTTTTTGGCATTGGAGCCTGTTGAGTGTGGAGTAAAATATGCTTTTATAAACTCAAATGGGAGTGTAGAATCTTGTGGCCAGTTTTGGATAGGAGATATTCTTGTCTTGCAGAACTGTCCTGTTGCACAGTTTTTAGTAGCAGGACACGGGATGGGGCATGAGGAGAGTTCCTTGAGTTAAAGGGATAAATTGTATAATCTGGCTTCCATGCAGAGTACTCACAGTGTACAAGTCCACCTCATTTATGTAAATTTACCACGAACATTTGAAATTCATGAGTGGTCACATGGTGCAGGAGTGGTTTTTTTATTTGGAAATAATAATTTCAGATTTCTCTGAAATGTCACACATTACACCTTAGTTTAGACAGCATCTTTTAGATCAAGTTGTGAACTGTTGAGGAAAATGAGTTATTAATGGGAACACAAAAAGGTAACACCAGCGGAGTGAGCAGTGGAGGTGAAATGTCTCTCTGGAGAGAAATGCAGCTTCTCAAGGTAGAAAAACATTTTTTTAAAGAAGGCACTATTTCAAAGGCTGAGGGTTTTTGAAAACAATTTGGTGCCAAAAGCTTAACCTGTTTTTCATAAACACGGTTGCTGGTTGGAGCCAAAACAAACAATTAAGGTCCTTAAATGAACTGAAGTGAGGGATCATAGCTGCCCCAGCAGACTGCTAAAAATTGTTAAGTGTGGCTACATGTGAGCCAGGGAGGACAGTCAGGAGCAGGGACCCGGGCATGGGCTGGGTTTCCTGGTCACCTCTTCCTTGGTGCTGCTGTTCTTGGAGGTGTACAGGAAAGATGGGAGTGAGGAATGGAGCTGGTCATGCCCTAGCCTGGAAACCAAGGTGGCTGTAACTGATAGGAGAGCAAAGCCAGACTGTGGGGCATGTAAACCAAAGGTGTTCCTGTGCTGAGTGTTTTTATTCATTATCTTTGCTCCCTCTCCTTTTGGCCTCCTGCAGCTCCTCCCTGAAGGTTTTGCTGATGTAGCACAGTACCCGTGTCCCAGCCTGGGCTGACACCACTGGGCTCTGGTGGAACATGTCCCCGCTTGCGTGGCCTTTGGGGCTGAGCAGCTCTCTGGGTGCTCTGAGGTGCTGGGGGAACTCGTGCCCTGCAGGGGCACCGGGACAGGCGGGAGGAGCTGGAGGTGTCTTCACTCTGAGCTCACAGTGACGGCAAGATGCAATCACAACATGCTATTTTCAGCAGTTTTAAAAGCAACCCTCCCATTCCACCTTCCAGAATATTATTATTATTGTTACAGATTTTGTGGGATGGGTGTAGAGCATTGAGGAAGCTCTGGCATCTCTGGGGATATTGGGCAAGGCTGTCTGTGATTTTGCTTTGATTTTATTCTTCAAACTGTCTTTATAAAGTTCTACAGGAGGAATCCATGTGTTCTGCTTGGCTGTAGAATTGCAAATACTGGTTGAGAGATGCACTTCAAATGGCCTCAGCTGTCCAAAAAACTGGGATTTCTGCAGAGATTGTTAACCATCATAGCAATTGAATTTAATCTGTTTTTTGTACATTTCTCTTTGGGAATTAGTTCCAACCTATTCCAGAAAGCAGAAGGCTGAATTACAAGCAAGATCACTTTCTTGTGGACAAATATTCTTATTTTGAGAGACACTGTGTAGTGGCAGCATTTCACTTCACTTCACCTGTGTGTTCCTTCCCTGGCAGGTTGGAGAAGCTGGCAGGGAGGGTTAAGCTCTAGAAAGCTGTAAGAATGCAGTTTTCTCATATGTTCCTTTGTAATCACAACTGTGGAAAGGGCAGGCAGAGGTGAGGATTATTCACAACCATAAAATGAAACGGAGTTTGAAGTTAATTTTAAATTTACCTACATAAACAAACCACGGGTGGTACATTTTTGTTCCTCCTTTTAGCTGTGTCTGTGATGGAAGTGTCAAACGGTGCATTATTTATGAGCTGTTGTAGATGTTGGACTTGTGCATGACAGCCTCACCTCATAAATGCCTTCATGGAGAAAGAAGAATGGCTGGTGTGTCTCGTTTTCCAGTCCAACTGCACAGCCATACCCTGGCTATCCGAGGGACTGTGGGGCAGCCTTTGGCAGTCCAGAGATTTTTGCCAAGTGAACTTGCAGGAAGTACTCAGAGAGATCAGCTGGATGTGTGCTCAGTTCACTATAAACAAAATATTTGTCCTGAAGCATAAACCAAAAAGGAAATGGAGCAAAGAGATGTTAGTAATCCTCCTTAAAAACTGTAAGTAATGGTGTCAGTGTTAATTCTATATAAAAAAAAATCTCTGCCTGTTAAAATGCTTTTGTGGTGAATGCAGAGTTTTTTCAAAGGCAATAGAATTCCTGTCTCCTACAGAGATACTTGCTGGTTGTTGGAATAGCATGGCTTTTGCATTTTTAACATTTCCTCAAATTTAGGAGCTAAATCACAGCTTCAGGACCTATGTATTACTGGAGAAATTGCTTGGAGAGAGTGGGTAAAGGACTCTGGGATGGTGGAACAGGGACAATCCTAAACAGGATTTGAGCAGTGCTGCCCAAGAGCTGCACACTGCCACTGCTTGGCTCCTGCTGAGCAAGAGTGAGGAATTCTGGCCTGATCCACAGGTGGGTCCTGGAGGTTCCCTTAGCTGGAGGTGGGCGTGGTCCTGGTGAGCTGCAAGTTTGTGTTAAAACTCAAACCTTGAATTTAGTCAGGTTCTCACCTCTGGCCTTGGACTGGGACTTGAGCTAACGTGGGAACTCTGCTGGCACACCTCTGGTGCTGGGTTCTTCTGGGGGTATATTCTTACCAAGCATCAACAAGATTTTTCTTGTTGAAACCAATAGGAACTCTGCTTTTTAAAATGATCCCTATTGCAGTAGCCAAGTGATAGAACCTTTTTTACCAGTTTCAGTGAGGAGAAGTCAGACGTCAGAACTATGGAGAGCAGTGATTTAGTAAAGTACTTAAAACTAAAGGAGAATAAACCTTGATTAGTGGAGATAAATCTCAAATACTTAAAGGCACTTGGGCAGAGCTTTTAACTAGCTGTTGCATGAGTAAATACTGTGCAGGCAGAAGCTGAAATTGATATCAATGTGAATGCCATGTTGGGCAGCCTCTGCAGTGCAGAATCACAAAATACCCTGCTGCTTCTCTTGTCACCCCAAACCAACAGATGCTGCCCTGGTTGCAGGGGTAGAGCCCTGTGAGAAACAGAGGGATATTTGGCAGAGCACAAACAAATTCTTTGAATACTTGAGAACTTTTTTTAGAAAGCAGCTTTGAATCTTTGTTATCGCTTTGTTGCCGAAATAAATGTTAGGCTCCTTAGCAGGCAGGAACAAATCATGAGCCTAATGCTGGACTTTGTGCAGCCATGGCTGTAGTAGATGGGGATTCTTTTCCCTCTCCAAAGGAAGGGCTTCTCTCTTTGTTTTTTGCTTTTGGCACACGTTACCAAAATATTTGCAGTGCAGTAACGTGTATTTTTTCATCTGGAAAGTGGGAAATAAAACATATTTGTTCCTATGTGTAAATACTCTTTCCCCACAAAAAACAATGTTTGCTTTGTAAATCCAGCCTGCTTCTCCCCTCTGAGTGTGAATTCCTGTGAGCTCTGTTTGGGAGAGCAGGCACATGCACTTTCAGGTTATCACTGAAATAAAGGGGGCTCCCAGCTCTGCCCTTCATGTTTGTAGGAATAGGTGAGACTTCTTAAAGGAGGGACCCTTTAAAGTGGTGGTTAAAGTGACCTTCTTAGGAAATGCCATTCGTGCCAGAGCACATAACCTTCCTCCCCATCTCTTCCCTGCATAGGAGGGTCTGTGGGATACAAAGCAGCCTGGGAAAGGCAATGCACATTCTTCTGTACAAAGGAAGCTCAGAACTTCATGGTATATACATAGGTCTCTCTGTCTTCCCCCTTAAAAATGTTTTTCTTTACCCTGTAATCAGAGAATTTTTTCCTTATTAATTTTCCTCTGGGTGGAGAGCAAAGGGGAAGATCTATTGTTGGGCTGGAAGTGGCTGCCGGGGGCGACAATTGGGCCATTGTTGGGCTGTAATTCTAGTCCGGGGGCTCCAGGGGAGGTGCAGAGGAGGAACAGGAATATGAACAAACCCAAGTATTAACTCTGTAATGAACTCCTGTTGTTTACCTGAGCCAGGACAGCAGAGGTTTGGGTTTGTTTTTCCTGAAGGCTGATGAAACACAGTGTTATTACCACTGGTGATGTTGTTCTCCTGTGAGCATCTGGGAGAGGGGGAAGAAGGGAACTTTTTTCCCTCCAGCTGAGGACATGCAGTTATTTTTCTAAAGCCCAAATCAAAACTGTTAGTTGAAGGCAGAAACAGGCCTCAGGAAATGCTGTTTCTTCTGGCAGCAAGAGACAAAGATCCTTGTTCTTTAGACCAGCCTTTGTATAGTTCAGAACAATAATAATTTTTAAAAAATGTCTGATAAAGAACAAGTACTTATTATCATAATGTGTTAACAGAGCTATAATTAAGATTGTTCTTGTCACTTTTTTTAATGTTCCATCTTCCTTTGGGAGTTCTTAATTGTTGAAAAAAATTAGTGTGTATTTACATTTGTCAAAAAGAGGTTTGGGGACCAAATGCTTTAGAGCAGCACTGTTTGCTTTTCTGGGCTCTTACCATGAATGCAAGAGAGAAACACTGAGAAAGAAATGAAAAGATCCTGGGGATTAACTCAGGTGTTGCTCAGGCTCCATTCAGAGGAGGAAGCAGCCACTTCACCCCTTGCTTCTTAGACTTACTGCCTTCCTGATGTTTGTGATCTCCCCAAATATCCTGGCATTGCTTTGGCATCACTCCCCCCACTGCATTCCTCCCAAGGACTGTCAAGGCATTTACACCCCTAACTGGAATATGTGCTTCTGCTTTGATAGAGAGAGACTCCTTTTGAGGTTAGATAACCTCTTTTATTATTTTGATTACAGCTAGAAATGTTCATCCTTTTTTTTTTTTATTTTATTACACTGTATTGATCTCAAGCTCTGCCTGGTTCTAAGTGCTGGTGCTCCCCTGGACTTTGATTCCTTGATAGAGAAGTCTGGTGTGTTCCAATGAAGACCTGAATATTCAGTTTTCATGAGAACTGTGGTTTCATCCTCAGTGAAACATGGGGTTTTAGTGCTGTTTTCACTGCCAGCTGACAGTGCTGGGCAGGGAGGGACCTGGGGGTACCTGAGCTTTGCTCACCGTCTGCTTTGGCAGCTGGCAGCCTGCCAGGAGCAGGGAAGGTTGTCATTAATGCTCTTAATTTTTATGAGCCTTTGAGATTTAAAATGTTTACTCTGTGTTGTCGGTTGTAGAGCTTTTGTATTTAAAATAAATAATCTTGTTTTAAATTCATGTTTCCTGAAGGAAGCTATCTGGCTATTGTAAAGTGCTCTGTCAACAGAGCTGCATCCTCAGAGCAGCAGAAGGGAAAGGCTCTCATGTCCATACCCAGATCTTGGGAGAGCTGACACAGAAAGAATTCCTATGGACAGGGCTTTCTGCTTCCTACTTTTTTTGCACAGATGGGTCTCTTTGTTTTTGATTAAACATTAATCAGAAATCAATTTATGACTCCATGTAAGTGGTATTAGATAAGTCTCCGTTTATCCACGGTAAATAAAAACATTGTTCAGACGTGAACAAACAACAGTCCTGGTTTGGTTTGTTTCAGAGTAGATGGGGAGAGAAAATTGTAATTAAAATTGCAGATTTCATAATTGAATGTGTTCTTTTTTAATGAGAACATTTAGTTTAACTGTAGCAGGATAAAAAAACATAATTGAACTAAACATCTGAATGTTTTGCAAAAGAACATGAAAATGGGATTTGAGATCCTTCGGTAAAAAAAAGGTAATCTTATGGGTGAAGAGGAGATTTCTGAGGAGGTGAGGTGTAACCTTGAGGATATTGGACAGTTTGGTCAACCCCCAAGATTTTGGAGTCTGAATACTCTGATTTGCTTCAAAAGCAGAATTAATTTCTGTGTCTTAACAGTATCTCTGGGTAATAGAAGGAATGTGGAGGAGCAGTCCAGTTATTAGTAGGAATTAAATGTGGGTTTAAGCATTTTACTTGCAATTACTCTGACAGTAACTGGTTTTTAATTCTGTTTTTTTCTTCAGGCTGAAGTACTGAAGACAAGCCTTTGTTTTCATGCATGTGTGAATAGTTCTGGGTCTTTCTTATGCTGCTTTGTGCCTTTTCCAGTCTTTTCCCATCCTTTTTGAGCCGAAGGGCTCAGAGTTGCAGTCTGTATTTGAGATGTGAGCAACCTGCACTTTAACAGTGTAAGAATTATTTTTAAATATTTTTTTAAGTATTTCTACAAAGTATCTGCATTTCACAGTCCTTCTTGGGGTGGGGTTTGCTGAGGTCACCCCTCTGGGTCGCAGGGAGAGAATGCAGCAGCGGGAAGGATGAGGAGAGGTGTTCTGGGGGGCCTCAGCACTGCAGCTTCCTGTAATGTGACAGAAAATGCTGGATGGAGCATTTGTTGTGCATGAATGATGTAGTACTTGGAAAAACTTTTTGGCCAGCTTTGACATGTTCTGTTTGTTAGTTTTGTTTGCACCCAGAGTGCAGGGAAGAGGATTGAATTAAGCTTTAGCATCCTCTCAGTTATTGGGCCAAATGCCACTACTTTCACTGCCAATACAGCCTACAGAAGATGTGTAGGCATGGAGAGTGTGGGAGTTTCAGAATACACAGCATCTTTTAATTGACACGGGATTTGTAAAGTGCAGCTTGTGTAACTGGTGATACCTAATCTCCCCTGTCCCTTCCAAGAGGCACGTTGATGATCCATATGCTTGATGGAGGTGTTGCTTTGTCTGCAGGAGATAAGAACTGCAGAGCTGATCAGAGATGTCTTGCCTCTGATTTGCCTGCAGGCATGCAAATCTAAGCCATAAACTCTGAATATTCTTTTGCCTAAATGATGGTTTTAATTTTTAAGTTTTTTAAAGAAGTTTTCCTCTTGCAAAGGGAGACTTTCTCTCCCTTTAAAAGGGGAAGAAGGAGGTGTGGGGATGAGGGAGGGAGCTGCACTGTTTGGTGTAGGGCGCATAGTGAAAGGTTACACCTCAAAGCCAGGTGCTGAGTGTTGCTGGCAAGCAGGTGGATGCAGGAAACACTGCTTTGCAGGTATTTTGTTACTTGCTACAGTGTCCCTCTGCATGTCCAACCTTGCCTGGTCCCCAGGAACTGTCATCCTGCTTTTCCAAGGTTCCTTGTGGAGGAACCTGTTGGGACAGTGGCTCCAGTGGCTCTGGCCTTTGGGAATGGAAGGTGATGGCTCACACAGAGTGTGCTGTGGGGTCTCAGGAGCCTGGCTCTGGGAAACAGGAGATACCTGAGCCGTGGAGTCATTTAGGTTGGCAGAGAGCTTTGGGGTCGTTGAATCCAGCCCTAAACGGAACACTGCCAAGTGGAGCAAAAGTCAGGCTTATGCAGCTGAAAGTGAGTTTTCAGAGAATGTATGTCCAGCAGAGCAGAGGAAACTGGGAGAGGGAAGAAAGGAGAAAGATCCATAAATATTTTATTACTAGGTATAGAAACACGGTGTGCTGACATCTGTTTTTCTTTCCCAGTGCAGCTGTTGCTGTGTAGTGTCTGTGGAATAGTTTCAGCCTTCCTGGTGGCTCTGTCCTCCTTAAAAATCAAATCAAGCACACACAAAGCCCCCACAACGCAGAGGAAGTGCAAACTCTACTAAGCCTACTGACAGTAAGCTAGCTGCTGTTATGTTATTGAGACTGCTTTTCACTGGAGCTCTGCATTCCAGGCTCAGATTCCCTGCTCTGGGGGTTTGGGGCATCCACTGTGCTCAGTGCAGCAGCCTGGGCCCTTGGGCTTTGTTGGTCAAGATCCTGAAGTTACTTCCTAAGTGTAAGCACCAGTAAAACCATGAGATTTAATGTAGGGTCTTCGTAGTCTTCGAGTCACTCCAGAGTTTTCTTGTCATCACTACATCAGGAATTTAATGACAAGACATGAAAGTGGGTACTGGGTGGATTGTAGTTCCTGCTTACTTTGCAGATGCTTTTACAGCAGGTCTTTTGTCCCTCCTCCTAAGCCCTTCTGTTTTGAATCTCAGCACCCTGACAATCCCCATGTCTCTTTATTTTCTACTGTGTATTTGGACAAAAGATCCAGCAGCGAGGAGCTGGGCACACATCTGAGAGCGTTTTCTCCCTCCCTGCACCACCCCCTCTCTTTTTTTTTTTTCAATACACAATTTTTGAGTGTTGTCAAAGGGTTCAGTCTGGTTATTCTCTGTTATGAGAAGATGGAAACAAAATGTCAATGATGTTCCATTTAAATTTGTGTTTAATTTAGTGTTTCTTGATGTGTGATATGTAGGCAGTGATGGTAGGGATGTCTGCATACAGCTGTGTGAAAATTAGGGAATGCTGTGTTGCAGAGGAATGAATTGAGGCTGAATGTATGCTCCTTTATGATGCTCTGTGTCTATAGAACAGTGAGTTTTTTGATTACTGTACCTGTGCAGTGATAGCAAGAAGGACAACTTCTCACTGTGATCTGATGTTTAGATTTACTTCAGTTCTTATTTACTGCTGCTGCACTTTTCCCTTTTTTCGCTTTCAGCATTTCCTGCAATGCAGGTTGCTTTTAGAACACGATGCTGAGACTGTCGTGTCTAAAATACTCCAAATGTTTTCAGAGCTGGCTGGTTCCAGCCCCAACACACACAACTCTGTGCCTCCCAAAAATAGTCACCTGAAGGGAAAGACAGAGGCTGAAATGGAGCTGCTGAGCCTCGGCCTGCCTTGGGCTGTGCTCGCATTCCTCCGGCAGGGCCTGGGCCTCTTCTGAAAGCAACCTTTCAGCTCATGGAGCTGCATTGTGTAAACATCTTCAGCAATAATTTATTCTCTTGAAAGAGGCCAAACTAATCCCCCCATCCTGCTTGGAGCTGCCTTAGATGTGACTCGGAGCGGCACATTTTCTGTCTTGCAACAAGCGTGACATCACTCGAATATAGCAACAGAATGTGGTCAAATGGCATTTTTAACAAATTTTAAAATCCTCCCCTGTGGGGCAGATTTATTGGGAATGTTCTTCCTTCATCTGTATGTTATCAAGCTAAATACCAAGCCTTGGTTTTGCTAGCATGTTTCTATATGTGTAGAAAAACCCGTGGCTGATTTGAGTGCATTGATATTTCCCTCCCCACCTTGTTTTCTGTCTTGGCAGAAAAAGCAGACGTTTGTAAAAGGAGGAGAAAGATCTTTATAGAATCTACCTGGATAGAAAATAAATAAGATTATTTTGTGAATTTCAGAGCATTTGTGAACACAGTTTGTCGTAAACAAACTCATAAAATCCTCTGGAGAAACATATGACTTTAATTCTTTTTTTTTTTTTTTTCCTCTTATAGGAGCAGCATTCTTAACTTTTGCCTTACATTTTTTTTAGCACAGCCTGAGAAGCTCCATGTTGTTTTTGTCCTGTAATAGCACTCGCTCCAGCAGGGACACGGCATCTTTGGGGTTTACCTCTGTCTCCAGCCCCTGGGAGGTTGTTTACTACTTTCAGCCTGGAATAACAGGCCAGTCCCAGGGATCCTCCCTGGGGAGCAGGATTATTGGCATCTGCCAGAATACCGCCTCTGTGCTGGCCGGGCGGCGGCGGGATGCCGGGATGGGGCTCGGGTGCCCGGGATGCTGCATTCCCGTGGGGATGCTGCGGTGGGATGCAGGATGCTGCTGAGCTGCGGGGCAGGCACAGCCCCCGGCGCTGTCAGCTCAGCCCGTGGCTCCTCTCGGGGCCAGAGGGAAACAGTGAGACCCTTTTCAAGAGCGAGGTGTGCTGGAGCCTATATTTGGATGCTGCGCCTCTTCTAAATTTGGTTTTCTCCTCATTAATACAGGAGCTGTTTCAGCCGCCCTGTAGGGAAAAACATGGGGTTGCTGTAGGGTGGGTTATTCTGGGGGTTTTTTTTCCAGCCTTGATGAAAGGCCGAGGTCTGTTCGGAGGGCTGGAGGCGAGGGAAGGTGAAGGAAGGGGTGGAGGGCGGAGGGGAGGGTCCCTGCTCTGAGCTCCTTTGTGCGGGAGCTCGGCGCTCACCGGGTGAGGAGGGGGCACCGCGCTGGGGGCAGCTCCTGTGCCTGCTGATGAGGGCACTGGGGCCCACACGGTGCCCAGAGGGCCAGGGAGGCTCTGCCGTACCCGGGGGATGGCGTTTCCATCTCCCTTCCCCAGGCAAAGGCAGCCCTCGGCCTTTCTGCAGGGAGGCGCTTGTCCCCGTCTCGGAGAGCGTGGAGAAGGAAGCGTGGCAGCCTCGTGTTAAAATAAGCGGATTTGTACCTCTTGCCGTGACCCGAACCGGGTTTCCCCCATTGCGGCAGCACGAAGAGCTCTCAGTGGGTGTGATGGAGGAGTTGTGGATGGGAATTATTCGTGTCGGGGCTGCCGGCAAGCGAGGAGCGGAGCCGTGCGTGGGAACGGGCAGCGAAGGCAGCCGGGCTGTCCCTGCCAGCGGGGACACGCCTGGTGCTGGCCCTGTCACACGCATGGAGACCTTCCCTGGCTGCTGGAGGTGTTTGTGACCCAGCTCTGCCCGGTGGGTTACAGGGCTGTGGACAGCTGTGTGTCACGTCTGGCTGTGGATGTGCTGCTGGTTTGTTCTGCCGGCCGTGTGCCCTGGGGGCTGCTCAGGTCCAGCAGAGCT
This sequence comes from Zonotrichia albicollis, assembly GCF_047830755.1. Lineage (NCBI taxonomy): Eukaryota > Metazoa > Chordata > Aves > Passeriformes > Passerellidae > Zonotrichia > Zonotrichia albicollis. The sequence continues at coordinate 3,740,788 of NC_133829.1, forward strand.
TCCACATCCGTGTGCTTGGTGATCCTCACTGATTCCAGGCATGGCAGCATCCCCAGGTGTGGCTGCATCCTGCCCTTACTTAGGGACAGCCTTTACTGGTGGCCTTGCCATCACTGCATCAATGGTTGCACTCTTAGATATCTTTTCCAGCATAAACAACTCTGTTCTTTAGGTATCTCTATGCAGGTCGTGGTGGAAGTAAAGTTTCAGAGCAGGTGTTGGTAAATACAAATAATATGAAAGAGATTTAGGCCCCCACAAAATGTGTAAAGTACAAGTCCATCAGGTTATTGCAATAAAAGCATAAAGGACTTTGGGTGCTAAGCTTAAAAGTCCAGACAACCCAAGGAAATACAACAAAATTGAATTAGTTGCAGGAATTAATTAATTTTTTCTAACTCCTGCTATTAATCATTTAAATGACCTGGGATGGAAATTACAATTATAATAGTTACTTTTTGCTGTATTTCAGGGTACTCTGCACTCCCAACAATTTGACCTAGTTTATTGGTGGTTTAATTGCACTCTCTCATTTTGAGCACTTTATTCTTGTTACCAGCTTCATCAACTCTTCTAAATATTTTACTGTCTGCCCTGTTCCAGGGTCAAATGGGACAAGCATTAACTTCTGGCTAGAGAAAAACTGTGTTGAAAACCAGTGCTAGTGAAATCCGTTAATGGAACAGATGCATCTGACCTGAAAAATTACATGTATGTCCAAAATTTACTTCCCCCCTCCTTCTCCAAGAATCTATTAAAAGATTTTTCTGCTGCAAAAATCCCTTGCCCATATCCTTAGACCACTCAAGTATCCAAACCCCACAGCTAACCACCTTTCTTACACATATTTGCTCAAGTAAGCGCTTTTTCCCCCCTGCTTTACTCTTCCAGTAGTCTTCTGTAGTGAAGATTAACTCCACAACTAGGATTTGCTTTTCAAAAAACAATGTTTGCCTTTTGTGAAACTTGTATGAGTTCCTGCTGGAATTGTTTGTTCGCTCTGAATTTCATCATGTTGCAGAAACGATGCACGTGCTGCAGGGGAAGCAGCAGATTCCAGAGGCAACGTGTGGATGGAGACATCTTGCTTTGTTGTGATAGCTCTCCTTTCTAGGACAGATGTACTTAAGTAATTTTTTAAAATAAAATTCAAATCATGGGGAGTGTGAGGTGGCAGTTTACCAGTGGCTTTTGAAATGTGTTTTTCTGTGAGGAGTGAAACGTGTGGCTTAGAGCAGCAGGCAGGGTATGAAGAGTTCCTTCGTGTGTTTATTGAGGAGAAAACCTGACAGGTCCGTAGATAAAAGAATTATATTAGTGTTTATCCCTTTGACTTGTGCTCTAACATATTTTCTAGCAGATCTCTTCAAATATGTGGAGTATTGTGGATTTGATAAAATCCTTCTAAGGAATTAGGTCCAACTTGTTACAAGTTAAGTGTAGCAATTAATATTTCTACTGAGTGAATTCTGCTAGCAGAATTATTTCACTGAGGTTAATCTCCTGACTTCCCAAGCTCTCTTCTGATTAAATAATACAGGCATGTAATTTCTTCTTTCACCAGAAAAATGGTTTTCTTGTGCTGTATGGTGCCTGTATATAAAGTATCACATTTCTGAAATGATTGTGAAAAGACTCAGTGTTTTTCTGTGGTCATATTTTTGGCTTTCAGAATCAACAGCACAAGTTTTGCAGAAAATAATTTCTGTTCAATTATCTCTTATTCTTGAGCAAAAATTGAGCCTTTCCACCCCAGGTAACCCTCCTAAATGCTGTGGTTTCTAAACAAAAATTTTTACTTTTCAGAAGCGCTGCTTTAAAAAAAGTTAGAGAAAAACTTAAATATATTTTCTGCTTTGTCTTACTGAGCTGTGTGGGCTGATGGGCTTCCTGTTCCCTTCAGAGCCCAGCAGATTTGGGATTTTGTGAGCTTGGGATGAGTCCCTTTACCTGTGCAGGCTCCAGGCTGTGACCTGCATCTGTGAGTTTGTTGTTTCTTCACTGTGCCAGAAAGGGGAAAAGCCACATCATTCCCCAGCTGATGTTTGTTCCTGGCCGGTGAGACAATCCAAGTGAAGCAAATGCAAACTTTTGAGTGTTGGAGTATCTGCTTCCTGGGTCTCTTTGGGTTTTGTGGCCCAGAGCAGGAGGCCACAGTACCTGATCCTCCTGCATCACTCACAGGGACCTGGGCTGCTCAGCTGATTTCAGAAACAAAGCCAGAAACCCGAAGTCCATCACCTCTAGATCAGCTCTGAAAGGAGTTAGGATAAATCATCATTCAGTGCATTTAAAATAAGAGTGCATCTGGAGCCCATGGGATTTGCTACCTGGATCTTCAAATTGATGGGATGTCTGTGCAGTGAAAGAAGCAACCACCAAGGGGTGATGGATGGGGGATGGCCTTGGCAGCAAAGCACAACAGGGTGGGAAATGAGGGGTAGATGTGAATGACTGATAAGTAAAGACTTATTGTAAGGAGCTTAAAAATGAAGGAGTAATCCGAGAGCGGCTACAACGCGCAGGAATTCGGGATGTGTCACTTGTGGCTGTGCTGAAATCTCTATTGCAGCTCTTCTTTTTATATCCTTTGTCCTTTGAAATACCTCACTGCTAGGGTTGGGCTCTTATTTATTTATTTCTTCCGCTCGGCAGCTGCAGTGCTCAGGCTGGGAGGCTGAGATGCTCACAATGCGCTGCCTGCTGCCAAGAAAGGAGGTATTTGCATTCATTTTCACTTTCTTATTCTGAATACAGAAAACAAATAACCCTCCCATGGTCCTACTGAGTCCTGCCTCCCCTGAAATGTAAATACATGTGCAGACACATGGTTTGGAGGATTTAGAGGGGGTGTGGTACCATCCACCAGCCAGGTAATAGGAGTGTCTGGATTCAGTGAACAAAGAAGTCTTACAGTAATCCAGAATAGCCATTAAAAAAAAGTGTGAAAAATATCAGTAATATGTTTCATAGCAGTTATTTAAGAGATTTGAAGCCTGATACTTTATTCACGTTATTTTTTCTGAATTATTTTCTTTTTTTCTCAAAATTGCAAGTTCTTCATACTGATCCTGTCAGGAGTAGTCTGTGCTCAAAAGAAGCAAATTATTCCCGTTTTTTACTCTTTGAGTAATTCTGACAACGATGCAAGGAGGAGAGATGAGACATTTGTTTGAAGTAGTGAGCAGTGCAGCTTTTGAGGTGCAGAGCTGGGTGTTGGAGTGACTCCCATATGGATTGGGGGCGTTCAGGATACGTGTGGGAGGCCGTGCCGTGCCTCTCGCTCCCTCTCACTGCCAGTCTTACGAGTGGGAAACAAATGGGATCACAACCTTTCTGAATGTGGAGCTTGGGATGTGCTGACTGGATTATGAAGGCAGCAATTTAACTAAAGGGACATAATTTAGGTGCTGAGGCTCGGAGAAGCCCAGAGATTGAAACTCCAGATTTTTGTATCGTGATATATTGACTAAAACAGATATAAAAAATAATCCTATTGGCATGACATTTGTTTTTGTGTGTCTGCTCAGGTTTTCACAAGCCTCTTGTTATGATTCAGAGCACAGCATAGAAATCCACTGTGCCATCTTTTTTTAATGCATTATATGATCCATAATGTGTTTCTTTTGTGGTGAAACCCCACAGCCTCAGCATGAAGAGTGCACATGTGTATTTGTTTAATTCAACATGTTTTCATCTCTCAATACTGGAAATAGGACATTTTAGTTCTCCAGTCACCACTGCAGCAAACCAGTGCATTGTGTGCAGTTTGTGTTTAGTTCTTCTTTTCCACCTGAAACATCAGAGTGAAAAATCAGAGGGCTAAAGAGGAAAACCCAGTCTGCTGCTGGTACTTGTTTGGAAATATCAAATAACCTCCAGTGTGAGGTTTTTATCTCACTGTCTTTGTGGTGAGAGTGGTAGAGAAAAGGCGCGTGAAAGGCTGTGACAGTGTAGCCTGTAGCAGCTTTGCAGATTGATTCAGATGTTCCATTCAGAGCAGAGATTTGATACCCAGTAATGAAATCAAACAGCTTAAAATCATCTTCTATTGATTTTCATGAAGAGAAATCTATACCTGCACAATCTCACTGAGGTTACCATAAGCTCTGCCTTTAAATTTTTCTTTGTTTTTGTGCATGTGAGCTTTGAAAAGAGCTTTTATTCTGCGCTTTGGATGGCGGCTGCTCCTGCTTCCCTTGGCTGTGAAGCCTGAGGAGCTGGTGCTGGGCTGGGCAGGGAGGTTTTACCGGGTCCTGTGGGGCAGCTCCTCATGGTGCTGCTCCAGACTCACAAACAAACCATCACATGGGAGGACAGACAGACAGACGGACCGACAGCCGGGCATCATCCACGCTGCGCTTCCCCGCCGAGCTGCGGCTCCTTTCAATGGTTTGGAATCGGTGCTCAATGAAACAACACAAGGCGCTTTTTCCCCCCCCTTCCCTTCTTTTCCTGTTTGTTTGGTAGTGTTTTGTTTTTTGGTTTTTTTTTTTGGTTTTGTTTTTTTTTTTTTGGTCGCTTTTCGGTTATGGGATTTAGGATGCACAAAGACTCATTGAACCTGTAAGAAGCCTCTCTAATGCAGGTGTTTGCAGTGCAGGCTGATCTTTGGTGACAAAAATACACTAACACGAGCAAGCACCATGCACTTACTGTGTGTGAGAAGTGAGAGATACAAAGAGATGATGTGAGAAGGTGTACAGATGCAGATAAAATAATGATCATACTTGAGGATTTAAAAACTTTGTTCTATGCATTTTTTCCCCTCTTTAACCAATAGAGTTTTTATTAGAAATGGATTTTTCTGCTATGTAATGACTTAGATCCACAGTGTACCCGGTGGAAACCACAGCACTCTGGGATGTGACACGGTTCTTTGGACAGGTCTGCTGAGCCTTGATTTGGAATGATTAGACTTGAAAAGCATTTAGCTCTAAATGTGACTGTAGCTCAATTATTGAGTCTTTTGATTGGCAGCATGCACATTGTACATGAGTAGGATGCTGTCCATGAAACCATGTACACTGCAGGACTACTAAGAAAATAACTTGGATCATGAGATTAGACTTAAGAGCTGCTGAATACTTCTTAGTTGTGATCTTCATCCTTAGATACGGGGGCTCAGCTGTAATTTGTTGGATGTGTGTCAACATTGTTGTTTCATCAAGGTAACCCTGATTTAAATCAACAAAAACTGCATTCACATGTGCAGCTTTGTAACTTCTGGTTCTTGATAGAGTTCCCAGTAGGCTGTATGGACATTTGTGGAGTTCCAGGTTGATGAGGATACTTTTTTAATGCTTTGTGTGTAATAGCTCATGAGGTTGCATTTTTAGTAGTCTGGATAGGAGCAAGGCTTGAGGAGTGATTTAAGAGCTTAAGGAAGAGGCTGCAGAGTGTGCAAGCTCTGGAAGGATAATTTAGGCTAACAGGGGAGCAGGGGAAAGCTAATGTAGAGCAGGAGATGGCAGAGGGAGCAGGATCCTGTGTTCATCTGGCCAGGGTTGAGAAAGACGTGAGCAAAGCCGTGCACTGCTGTGCAGGTGAGGTGAAATCTGAGGGAATGAGAAGCTGGCCAAAGGGGCTTGTGGCCTTGTACAGTTTCTTTTAAGTGCAACTTGGTAGATTCCAAACTGCATTTAAAAAGATTTTGGTTTCCACAGACATTGCTGTTAAGTTATTTGTTCTGAGCCTATTTGGGTTTTGTTACCCAATGCACCAACAGCCACAGAATGCTTTTTAAATTGTCTTTTCTCAAAGACAGCGCTCAGGAACACATTGACCTGGTAATGTCATTTTCTAAATGATAATTTTTAAGGCAGACGCATTTGTTAATCTTAAAAAAGGCAGTTTGGAGCAATCTCCCAGGTTCAGATGCAGATGGTTTGGACCGTGTCCCAAGCAGTGCAGCTGTGGGCAGCTCATGGAGACTCCAGGTTCCATCTTTGTGCCGTGGGTGAAATCCTGTCACAGCCCCACTGGTGTGTTGTTAAATCCAGCTGTGGCTGCAGGGTACTGGGGCTGTTGGTGGCTGAGAAAATCCAGCTGTGGTTGACATTGGTTGTGTAGTGGAGGTTCCATCAAACATTGACAGTCAAGGGGGAGCCAGAGGTAAGAAGATGGGAGTTTTGTGTGGCTGAGCTCTGTCCATGTGTGTCTGTCCCTCAATGGAAGAAGCCACCATCTCTCTCCAGTGAGCAGGAAAATAATTAGATTAACTTCTCTCGAGTGACAAATTTGGCAGTGTTATATCTTAAAAACAATTATTGGCATGAAGTTAATTCAAAGACATTTAATGATGTAAGCGTGTAAATTTTCCCAGGTGGCACCATCTGCATATGTGATTAAAAAGCCCAGAATGACAAAATAAAGAAAAAAAATGTATTTTAAAATGTAAAATTAATTTGTAAAGCCATTTGGCTTATTAATTAGAAAACCTTCAAAAAAATCACAAAGTCCTTGAGTTCAGATATCTAAGATAGAAACCTTTGGAGGAGACACTTGGTGCACATTTTCTTACAAGAATCCCAAGATTCTGCTTTACATTCTTTACCCTGCTGTATTTTATAATGAGCCTTTCAGCTGAATTTTACTGTGATGTGGTGCTGGCTTGTCTGGATCAAATAAGCCCTGTGAGGAGCAGCTGAGGGAGCTGGGGGTGTTCAGCCTGGATAAGAGGAGGCTCAGGAGCGGCCTTATCGCTCTCTGCGCCTCCCTGGCACGAGGGAGTCGGACTCTTGTCCCAGGCAAGCAGCACCAGGACCAGAGAAATGGCATCAGGCTGTGCCAGGAGAGGTTCAGGTTGCACACCAGGAAGAATTTTTTCACTGAGACACTGGTCAGGCATTGGAATGGGCTGCCAAGGACGTGGTGGAGTCCTTATCCCTGAGGCGACTGGACATGGCATTCAGTGCTCTGGTTTAGTGGACAAAGGTGGGCCAAACGTTGGATTTGATGATCTTGGATGTCCTTTCCAACCTTTATTTTTTGTGATACTGTGATCTGTCATGTGTTACTGTAAAGCCTTTGTGATACTGTGATCTGTCATGTGTTACTGTAAAGCCTTTGGCTCAATACTCTTTGGTCAGACAAGCCTCACTGCTTGCTGAAGATGTTGCCATTTGTTGTCATCCCTTAAAGCCTTCAGAATCTTCACCAGAGTGTCTTTGTGTTTGTCTCAAAAGATCCAAGTTGGATATTGAAAGGTATTTAACATTTTAGACTAGGCTGGTGTCCACTGTTAGAGTGAAATATGTGAGTTTTTGTGGCTACTGACATATTCACTAGTATAATTTCTTACAAGTAGTCCCAAAGCAAGCTGATTTCAAAAATAATTTTTAAAAGATCACTTGGTCTTTTCTCTATTATGTGCTAACAGCCTGACAAGAAAATACCTGAGCCCCAGGTCCTCTGAATAGCGTTCAGTAGTTGTGTGCTGAAGTCTGTAATTCAGGACTGGTTGCATTTTAAAAGAAAGTTATTATGGTCATGTAGACGTAGTGTCAGAGGCTTTTGCATATCAAGGCAAACAGCTTCTTCTGTTCCTAAATCTTCTGCCTTTTGCTGTAACATGGTGTAACTATTTTTTTTTTAATTGCATTTATCCCTCCAAACTCTGCATCAAAACCAGCCACTTGATTAGATTTCATACTTTGTAAAGCATTTTGAGAACTGCTGATTAAAAAGCACTGTATGAATGTGAAGTATGTATTTTTCTGTTACTAAGCATTCATTGAGTTTAATTTGTGGGAACCAAGGCCAAGAAGCTGATGCTGGTAGGAACAAGCTCTTTAAAACCTGGGAAAGGGAGGCAGAAGCTTTGTCAGATGAACTGTTGGTCCAAAAGCACTGCCCAGGAGAGGTATAAATGGATTAAAAGTTTGCCATGTGGTGAGGAGGGAGTAATAAGAGTTTGGAGATGTTCTGTAGCAGTTAATCCTGCAGCAGCAGCGTGGCCACCAGTGGATGCTGCATCCTTGGGGATGATCTCTGGGAAGCTGCTTTGCTGTCTGCCATCACTTTAACGAGCCATGGTGCCTGCATAAAGTGCATCAAACGAATCTGAGAAATATCTCAGCTGAAATATGCATTAGGCTGGCCCAACCCCTTAATTTTTCCCCACGTCATTCCTAATTCATAAAAACAAACCATAGAACAGCCTTGAACTTTGTGCAAAAATCTGTTGCTCTGTAATTTGCAATTTAAATGATACTTCTGTATTTGACTGCAGGCAAGATCAGCTATTCTATTCCCATCCAATTTAATGCTTTTAGTTTTGGGTGTGTGCGTGGGACATCCTGGAATACTAATTATTTTTCCCCCTCCCTGTTTCTTGTTGCAGAGCCATCAACAAGCAGGATCTACTGTTTTTGGTAGTTCCCTTTCATTGTTTTTCAGTGAAGGTTCTGTCTGCAAATTTGGATTTGTCTGGGATTTGTTTGTTTTTTAACCAGTGTGATTTAAGCAGTGTGTTCTGGCTAGTGTTTGCATAATTTACAGAAAACTTAATGGGTATGGAAGTTGTGGTTCGTATAACTGCACAAAAAGCAGGGCCTGCCCTTCTTGAAATATAGACAGATCTATTTGTTGTTTTATGTTGCAGTTGTAAACATTGGAAGAGAAATACCATTTCTAATGATGGAATAGGAAAGTGGTTCTCAAATTAAGTGATGGCAACACAGCCCTGTCCCCCTCCAGCTGGCCAAAACCAGCCACTGGTGCCTTTTATAGTGAGCACCAGCTGGACCAGAGGTGCTACATAACTGTCACAGCATTTCTCAGCATCAGCATTAAATGTTTGTGGGGGTGATATGGTATTGATATCTGCAGCATGGCCAGAAATATTTTGTTCTTGGTCTGCTTTGTGTTCTGTAAATATACAGCTGGAGAATGTAGGGAATGGCATGGCTGGTGTGTGCAGAATAGATCAGTGCAAGGAGGAGGATGTACCTCTGAATGGTAAAAACCCAGTGCGGCATCATGAGGAGGTGGAAAATGGGAAGTGTGGAGGTGCTTTCACCCCTTTGACCTCTATAACCAAAGATATCTGCAGTTATTGGCTCAGGGAGACCTGTAACTGGAAGAAAAGGTAATTGCAGTCTTGTTACTATGGTATTATTGAGAAATAAAGCTTAGAATTCAATAAATTTTCCATTTGTAGGTGTTTGTGGGTGTCCTATAAATCCAATCATTTGTGGGTAAACGAGGTTGTGGAAAGTTTCATGGTCTGTCTGAAGTCTGCATGTTCTGCATGAAGAACCTGTAAATACTGATATTGCTGAATTGCAGACCTTGTTTGTTTTGGGAACCTGGGTTTTCTCCTGTAACTAATACTAGCCCTCTGCAGAATTAATGAAATCCTTAGTGGAATTTTAACATTAAAAGAGAGTTTCTAAAACCTCTAGAAAAGGGTCTGTCAAATCATCACATGTTGGGGAAAAACATCATTGCTGTACTTCAGCATAAATATTTTTTTTAAGTATGTAAATTAAAAAAAATAAAACGATAATACTAAGTTTTGCTCTATTTAGTTCTCCAGAAATCTTTTCATGATTTTACTCAGTGGTTTAGATGGATGAAAACATAATCCATATTTAAATCCTTTCCTCAAAGTGTAGTGAACTTTAGCTCCTTTGATAAATTTAGATAATTTTTCTTCTTGCTAAGCTGGAGGAGTGTTTAATAGCTCTTAAAAGTTTGTCTTGTGTGGCAAGTGATGGAAAACAATTCCACCAGTGGAATTGCTGTAGAGCTGGGGAGAGGTACAGCTCATGCTTTCTCTTTGAACATCTGACTCACCAGAGCTGCCTCTTAATCCTGACAGCTTTATTGCAAAGCAAAGAGAGCGGCTGAATAAATTCAGGGGGGAAAAGCTGCAGCACCACTGCCTACCCACAGCACAGACAGTGACCCTGGCACTACAGGGAGGGAGGGCCAGGCGTTCTTGGCTTGCCTTCTAGGAGCATTTGGGAGCTGTCACTCTCTCTCAGCTACAGTGTTCTAAGGGAACATTTATTTTCCTAGGGGAGAACGTTCTCAGTTCAGTTACACAGAGCTGTCCATGTTCACCACTTCTTTTCTGGTAATGTTTTATTTGAGCTTTAAACTTTATAAGTGTAGTCCAGATCTTGCCTTGTTTTTGTATGGGAAGCATTTAGACCCCCTGATAAATTCTTCTGAACTTGGTTTTCAGCAAAACCTCTTAGGAAGACTTGTGGGTTTCTTGCTTTTTGTGGGTTTTTTATAGCTCTGGTACTCTAATGAATCAGTGAAGCCTAGAATGTCCAGGGTTGGAAGGGACCTTAAGCTCATCTAATCCCAAACCCACTGCCTTGGGCAGGGACAATTTCCATTAGACCAGTTTTTATCCATCCTGGCCTTGTGGTGAATCCACCTCCATGAGTGTTAGACCCTAATCCTAACCACCACCAACATATTTTGTATTTTGAAAAATATCTGTAGCTATTTTCCCTCTGATTTTTGGATAAATATTTGTTTATATGGAGCATATACAGTAGCTGTGAATTAAAAAAAGTATGTGCCCCTCAGGTGCCTGGCATGAGTTAAAAATGCATCATGAGGCACCTCTGCAATGACAGAATCTCAGATTTCCTGCTGGGATTTCTGCACTAGCAAAGTGTTCTCTTTCTGTCCAAAAGATGGGATATGATTGCAGGAGACTAGAGTGGATGGGGGTTCATATGTCACCCAGCCCTCATTTGTATGTAATCCAGTTTTTCCCTTATTTTGCTGCATTCAGATACCTGATAGAGTCTCTTTCTCTGCCAGCCACTGGAGGTCTGTAGTGGGCCAGCATCACTGAACACACCATGCTCCCGGGAGTGTTCTGGGTAAAATTTGAGGGTTTTGCCTCCTTTGGATTTTGAGGGGCCGGTGATCCTGTCAGGCTTGGATTTGCCTGGTGCCTGTGGTGTCTGTGCTGTGGTGACCCAGGAGCTGCTCAGTGCAGTCACTGGGGTGAGTGTGAGGAATCCCAGAGGGGTTGTGCTGCAGACAGAGCATCGATCCCAGCGCGGTGCCAGCCTGGCGTGTCACTGCCCAGACGTGGCCTCTAATACCAGCTTCAAGATGAGCTGCCAAAACCACAGTGCTCCAGGCCTCTCCCTCTGAGTTGGGCCAATGCTCGAACGAAACAGCCCCCAGCTTGTTCCTCCGGGACACAGGCCTGCCTTGTTAGGAAATCGGTGAAGTTTGGGAACCCACAATACCTCACATAGCTCTGTGTACAGTAATGGAGGGTGGAAATAGGGCCATAGGCATGAGCAACCAGACGAGGTATAAATATAGAATACTCTCTCAATTCCAGTTTCGTTAGTCATGGGAGGACAGTGAGAGTTTTATAAACTTATAAGGAATATACAAACAGTTCTGAATTTAAAATAACTCTGTATAATTTTTTTAGTGTGTGAAAAGAATATTCTTTTTTGAGAGCATCCTTGTAAGTATCTGCTATACACAGAGCGTAAGGATGTGCGTATTTATATGTTCATGTGAATGTGACTTGAGATGACAAAAAAAGGTACCGGAGAAGAAAAGCGTAGCTCAAACGTGCCAAACTCGAGCAAAAACAGAGTGGGAAGCAGCGTGCTTCCCACTTTGTGCCAGTATCAAAAACATGAATCCCCTCTTTTTCTTTAATAAGTGCTGTGTGATGCCGTCTCCAGCTTCGGAGCAGCCAGGCAGTGTCTCTGAGCTGGCTTTGCTGCAGCCTGGAGCCCCTGTCAGATCCAGGGATCCAGCTCACCTTGGCTGTCCTTCCTACAAATAAATAAATAAACCTCCGGTACTCCCTAATCTGATCACAAATCCTTACTGCAGGGAAGGATTTAGCGAGTCCCAAGCAATGCCATGGTTATTTTTCCCCAGTCATGCTAGCAGGAATTCCTCAAAAGCATGTGGAAGTGTCTCTGCAGAGAGCTCGGGCGCGGCAGTGCGAGCTGTGAGCGCGGCTGTGCGCGCCGTTTGTCCCGTGAGTGCATCCCTGTGCCTGCGCTTTCTGGGGGATGTCACAGGCAAACAGTTTATTTGTCAAGCTGTTGGGAGAACCGAAATAGTTCAGTCTCACAACGGAGGAGGTTTTTAAAGATAGTGAGCTGAGCGCAGGCAGGATGACACTGTCATCCCTCACTTGGGTTAGCAGGAAGCACTGAGCGCTCCCAGCTGCTGCTGTTCCATCCGTGCTCCTTGCTGACCCAAGGCACTTTTTCCCTTTTTCCCAGTGCCTTCTGACTCAGGTGTTTGAGTCCTTTGGCTTGAGCTGCCTGAGGATTCAGAGCTGCTGATCTTGCAGCATTTCACTTTGGATTTGTCATGTCCAGTGCCACAGTGGACTGGGAGCATCCTTGCACTTCCCAAAGCAGGTTCTGCAGCCCAGCTCCAACTTCTCTGCGCACACGGAGCTGGTCAGGAGCCCCTCAGCAAACAGGCAACTGTCGCAGCAGTTCTGTTTGCAGATCAAACCATGGAGGATGGAGTTGAAAGTTTAGATCCAGATAGTTCAGGACGATTTGCAGATTATTAAAGCAATTTGCATCAAGTCTGAAAAGATAACATTTTCCCATTTCCCTCTGAGACGCTTCCATCCATGGTTGTGGTGTGAGAAGGAAGTAATTCTAATGCACTTTAAAGTCAGCTGTATCCTTCCCACTGTCAATGTTGCCTGAAAATTTGTTAAAATGCATTAAGAAATGGATTCATGCACGATCTTCCTGTCTGCTTTTAGGTCTTAGAAATTCTGGAACTTTCTGTATTCCCTCTGCGTTTATAATAGAGGAAGTTTTAGAATGAAAAATATATTCCATGGTTATTAAAGCCAAGGAAAGAGCTCACCCTTTAGTTGTTGTGGATCTCTAGAGCACAATCTTCAGCTACTGTCAGATTTGCTTACACTCTTGTACTTCTGGAAATCCTGAAGGAAATACTTTATTTGATCGTTTTAGCATAATTGCCTTAATATTGTTTGGAGCTTTGTTGGCTGTTGTTAGCAGGGTGCCTTTCACTTGCAATGTACAAATATCATAAGTGATGTCATACTCGCAGATTTAGTAGTTTTTTATTTAAAACAAATGCACCAGGTGTCTCTGATAACTTTGCAAACCATCAGCATTCTTGCAGCTTGTTTTGCCCTTCCAGTATCATCCTGCTCTTTTCTCAGGCTCCTGAACATCTGGATCTTAATCCTGGTTTTAGTGGCTTCTCTCACCGACAGGTGAACAGCTTGAAAAATCTTGCTCTGTAGTAAAGCAGTTTGAATGTTTTTGGTTTTTCTGACTTTTTCCTTGAATTTGCATCTTTCTAATATTTAGAACTCGACAGGTATTGTTATTTGGAATCATCGTCCGAGTTGGAGATGAACAAAAACTTTCTAGGTTTGCCCCACTGTGTGTGTTATGAACAGTTTTCCTGAAGAAGCTGTTTTTTCCCTTTAATTTTAGTGTAATTAGCCTTTGGCTGGAGCAGTGTTGATTCAGCCTCCAAGACGAACATTCTGTTTCGTTGCTGGTGCCAGAATGGTTAAGCTCTTGATGGGTGTAAGGCATGAAAGCAAAAGGGCATTCCTGAAATGGAGCAGGAGCTGAATCCCTCCGAAGCAGTGACTCTTGTTTGCCCTGGATTAAACTGCCGTCATCCTTCGGCATTAAGAGAACTACATAATTTAGGCCAGTGTGATAATGTTATCAGCCTGTCTTCCTCCTTTAGAATAAATCTGGAATGTGAATAGTAGTCCTCCTCCAGCTGGGCTTTTGCCAGGAGATGGCTGACCAGCACTCCTTGCTTGCAGTATATTAATTAAATCCTGTAAAGCTTATTGCCTTACACTTGCAGCATTTGGAAGACGGGCAGATTAAATCTAGCTTTAAGCAAGAACAAGTAAAACCCCAATATATCGCTCGTAATCTGCAGCAAAAAGAAAAATAATTTGCCTTAGAGCTGTTCCTCATCAGCACTTTGCTTTCCTTATCTGTTACTGCAGAGGTCAGGAACTTGAGTTGTCCCTTTAGGAATGTGGACAAATCTGTGACAGTGAGTGGTGGGGGATGGCAGTGGATGGGGAGCAGCTTTCACCACCACAGGGGGACCCTCATGTTCCTGCCTTCATCCCACTCTGGTCAACGTTACTGTTGTGATTTGTGTCTTCCAGTGGGAAATTTCCTTGTGCGTAGGGGAAATGTTTCTGGAACAGTGCAGTACTGATGGTAGAACATTCCCAGCCAGTTTGTTTACCCAGTGTTGAAGATAGAGTACAACTGGCCCCAGGTCCCCAGAGATGGTTGTGTATCTGCCTCCGTGGGGTTTGTTTATGTGCTGAATTCATACTGGCGTGGAAGGGACTAAATGGACTTGTTTTTTTCCTCATTCTCCTGAGTGCCAGCTGCAATGATGCCAGTCTGGGCAACACAAACTGTTTTGAAAGAGAATGCAATTTGTGCTGCCTGGGTTTGTCAATAACTTGTGTTTGTTTGCACCTTCCCTACGCATTTGGGAGCAGACACGCAGTACCTGTGCTGTCCATGGGTTCCTGTTGACTGTGGGATAAGGTGGTTGTTTTCTTCACTCAGGTTTCCATTTGCTCTCATTTTAGTGTGATGGGAGTTCCTGTAAGGCTGCTGGAGCATTTAGCAGGGTTGATTGCTTCATTTGCAGAAAGCTGAAGGGATGAGGGAGTTTTGCGGTGCCAAAGAGTGTCCCCAAGTCCTCAGCTCTGAGCAAAACGGATCTGGCACACATGTTGTTTTGTATCACAGCTGGGAAGCCTGGAAGCTGTTTTGGTATAACTTCTATGGTAAGGAATGAGTGAGAGGTGGCCAAAAGAGAGATGTGTGGGGTCATCAGACTCCAGTGTATCCAACTGGAATATGCTCTTTGAATGATGAACATTTCCTCTCTGCTTTATAAACCTCATTGCGTCTGGTGGAATCTAAGAGTTTCCAGGTGCTGGATGGTTCTGGACCTTCCTCTCCTAACCTGTCTCCCACTCCTTTCTTCCACTTCCTTTGCTCCAGAATCATCTGCAGGTTCCATCTACTGCCTCCATCCAAGCAGTTGGCTCCAGCTGCTGCACAACTGGCTGTGCATTGTTTTTCACCTGTAAAATCCTGAGGAGGGGAATGCAGGAACAGATTCCTTGATCAATCTTTCATATGATTAAAAAATTGTGCAGTTAGTGGGCTGATATCAGGCTGGGCAAGTCCACTGAGGTTATTTTGAGGTTCTGGATGCTTCATCACACCCACTCCTTCATGCAGGGATAAAGGCATATACAGCATCTGTGACAAACAAAAATACCAAGAAGCAAGAGACCAGAAAGCTTTATGTGGAGGCTGACCAGGTGTAATGGGAAGAAAATAATTCCCTGAACAACTTCAGAATAATTCCAGGATCCTTGGGAAGGTCCCAGGGATAAAAATGGGTTGGTAGTGACTAGGATTTAAACATGGAAACACATGACTGATCTCACTCAGACATAGCTTGTGGGCCATACACTTCATGCTCTCTTGGTGTAAGTTTGTATATATCCAAGTATTTTGATGGTGGGCATGACTCTACATACTGGAGGTTTAAAAGGAGGAGATGATCTCTTTCAGGTCCTGGATCAGTGCTGGGTTGAACTGAACTTTTGACATCTGGCAGCTAATGTCAAAAACTGCCAGACTTTGTGCCTTAACTGTTAGAAAGTGGTTCAACATGGCAGCATTTTTGCCTGCAGGATTTTCACTAGATATGAGATAATTAGTTTTAGAGATGGGGGAACAGAAAAGAGAAAAACTACACCATTGTTGATAAGCTGCTAATGGTTATTTCTGTGGTAATATAAAGATTTACACAGCTGCTCTGAGTGGCCTCTTCAGTGCCTTGGAGATGACTTTTACCCATATTTCTGTGATCAGAACATGCTACTGCATGTGTTTAATATGTGTATTTCCTTTTATTCTGTACTTTTTGATTCCAGCCCTGACCATGAATCACTGGAACTGGATTTTCTGAGTAATGTCTCTCCAGTCTCTCTATTCTCACAGAATATTGGGCAGAAGAAATCAGGTCTTGTATAGGCTGTTGGAGCATTTAAAGTCAGCTGTTTGAAAGGCCGTACCAAAGTTTAGTCCATTAAAATGCAATATTTTTTAAATCCTGTCATGTAGAAGGATTAACATTCCAAAAGTGACTGTATTTTTCTGTCTTTGTGGATAAATTTAGCCAGCTAATTTTTTTCAGTAGTTGGCTAGGAGAACACACTCCCTTCCTCCTCTGGTTTCTGCTCAAAACGAGGTGCTTTTTTCCCCCCTATTTTTTTTTTCCTGAAACATTATTTTATCTGAAGGATGCTCTAAAAAACCCAAAAAGAGTATACCAAAAAAAAGAAAAAAAAACAAACCCAAAGAAAGATCAAATATCTTTTTACAAGGAGAGAAAGAATCTTTAAAAAATATTTATCCCACACTTGGCAACCTTTTGCTCGCCCGCATGTGACTGGCGCGGTGCCATCCTTGGCCGAGGCCGGCGCCTCTGCTTGCCAGGAGTCTTCCTCCTCTGGCTGCGTTTTCACTCCCTGTGACTGATTGTTTATTCACCTGATTTTTCTGCCCCAGCATCGCTGAAGTCATGGCGTCCTGGAGATGATAAGAACACTCTGTCTGCCCAAAGCCAGCGATAGCCGTGGTGTCAGCGCGGGGCGTTCGCGGCGAGCCCTGGCGGGGCGCACGCTCCGCAGAGCGGGCAGGGATGAGATGTCAGACAAACCTACAGCCACCTCCTCAGCCTCAGCCTGGCCAAAAGGGAACTCTTGTAAATACAGGCAGATGATTTGTTGCTTGGTTTTTAAATTTAATTTTTTTTCTTCTCGCCAGAGCTGTGTTTGAGGATTTCCAAACGTTGCTTTGTGTTTGCAGTTCTGGTTTAGCGTCTTGGGGGTTTTAATTGAGGATAATGAGTCTCTGAGTCAGATTCTCTTGGGGCTCCTTGTGTTTCTAAGATGTTTCTTGCATTTAGTTTTAAGGTGTCCCCTTGATGTATGTCAGGTCTGAATCTGGTTTGCTCAGTAAACAGGCATCTTGGGATGAAAAATTTTGCCTTTTTTTTCTTTTTTATCAGTGATCATAGTATCTTAATAGTATTTGGAAAATATTTGTTGGCAGGGAAAACTCATTTGAAGAAATCAGAGAGAAGGTGAAATATGGATGGACAGTGAAAGTTCTGTTGTTGTTTTTGCTCTGGGAAATTGAATTTGTGGCTGTTGATAGTCTTGTACTGTCTTTCTCTGAAGAGCTGACGCCTCTTTCACTCCCTAAATGTAAATGGATGCTGGTCTAGTCAGTCCTCTGTAATCTCTTTATTAAAGTACTTAAGGGTCTGCCCTTCTCCACATCTTGCTTTGACTTCCTCCTCCCATGGCTGCCCTCCAAGGTCTCTGAAATTTTCCATTATTTTGGTATCTCCATGTGATGACAATTAAGCATTTTTTGCCCTTGGGCTTGTCAGCAAGGATTTGTTCAGGGGATTTTTTTTTTTTTTTTTTTTTTTGTATTCGTCATCAGCCTTCATGTTCTGAGGCACTGTTGTACCTGGCTGATAAGTTCTGTCCCCAGATGTCAGCCCGCTGTTTGCTCCTGTTTGTGTCTCTAATGTTCCTGCAGAATAAAGTCAACAAGTTGCTGAGTGTATTGCAGGGCACTTTTTTGGCCGGAGTATTTGGAACCTGTGTTTTACACATTTTGGTGCAAATCTTGGAGCCCAAGGAGCACAGTTTGGGAGGATGGGGGGAGGATAGATGGGTCTGGACTGTGAGGTCAGCCAGTGTTGTTTAGTAAGGATTTTAGAACAGGGATATCTGAGGGAGCTGCGTGTAAGGCAGATAAGGCTTTTTTGTTGTTGATAATGTGTCCTACACACACACACAGAAGTTCTTGTTCTGCCTCTTCAAAGAAACAGGATACCCGTATTGTCTCCAGGCTGAAAACTCTGCCAACGTTAGCAAGAACAAGCAGAAAATAGGACTGAGGAAAAGGAGAGGCTGCTGAGCTTTTAAAAAATTATCTTTATAAAGTTTTCAAGAGTTCACGTTAAAGTGATTAAAATATTACTATAGTTTGAAAACCTGTTTCACTGATTGCCTTTTTCATGTGAACTTGTGTATCCTTCTGTGTTCCAATTTATATTTCCATAGACCAGAGTCAGCAGATTTAGCAGGAGATGCAGGGAATCCTATTTTTATAGCAGACTGCTCATGAATGGCAGAGGCATTAAGGGAATACAGGAGTCTTTCCCAGGAATGAAATAAACTTAATCTATGTTTATCCCAATACTTAGTACAGCAGTGTTTGTTTTCCAGCAAATTGTTCAGATGAAAACAAAGAAATCATGTATTTAATCAATACATCCAGTAATGAACTTTGTGGAGGCATGGGGTGGGGTGTGTGTGTTTTTTTTAGTAGGGCTTTGAACTGGAAATGTAGCTACCACATGAAATCTGAGTTCTGGCACCCACTCAGCACAGCAGTCCATCTGCTAGCAAGACACACTGATTTATTTTTTTTATTTAATCCCTTAGTAGTGCCAGATGCAAGTCCTGTGTACCTTAAGGTGAAACACAATTTGTGATGCCTTACTAAGGTGGCATCTGGGCAGATTTCTTTTACACTGGTGCAGATTTCAGTCAAAAAGAGAATACACACCTGCACATGTGTTTTATTTTGGTATATGGGTTTGGTGTATATGGTTTGTTTCCTTTTCAAGAGAAAAAATCATCCAGCATCTTCAGACAGTGAATTATTTAGCAGTGATTGCCTCTGCATTCCTGCTCTCTGTAGTCTTACAGGCTCTGCAAAAATTTTCTTAATTTGGTTTTCATGTGATAGGATACTTGTGGTACCTGAGCAGGTACAAGCAGTGCTCATGGTTCCACCTTCTTGTTCTCAGTCTCCTTCCTCTATCTATTTCAAAACAAGGTGATGAAAATTAATCAGAGTCAATACAGAATCATTCTGACAAGAAATGCAGTATTCTTCGAAGGCATTTTGACAAGTCGTTTTCAAGGTGGGCACTACTTAAAGCTGTCAGAAAATGGCTCTTTATTATCAAAAGTCAGTGTAAGATGTCAACATCCTGGATCCAGAGCTCTGAGCAGTGGGGGTTTTTGTGAGTTTTGGTTTGTTTTTGTGGGGGAATTGTTGTTGCTGTTATTACTATTATTATTATTGCTTAATAGCAGTCTTGAGCATTTTGTCCTGTGTCGAGATGGTGGAGTTCTGCTGAATGGGACTGTAAAAACTGGAGAGCCTGGACTTTATGGGAAGAGGAGGGCATTAAAATTTTAGGGTGTTTAGTCCTGCATTAAAACAACACCGTAGCTGCAAACTGAGAAATAAATCACAATGAAGAACTTGTGTGGAGTTTCATCAGCTGCTTCAGTGGTCATTTTGGGATTCTCTGCTTGAGAATCATTCCTGATTCTCTGCTTTCTGCTGAAATCATTCATTTTAAATGTCTGTGTTGCTTCGCTTGGATCTCTCTGTAGTGGCACCACCAAAATCCAGTTTTCTGCTGTTGTTACTGATGCAGTGTTTTAGCTGAGTTAGAAAGTGGCAAACAGCTACTTAATGCAAACCAGATTTGCTATCTGTGAGTTTCCATAGCCTCTGGCACATGGCTCGTGTGGCTAAAAGGCCATAGAGTGCTGTAATCAAAATGCTGTTGTTACATAAATATAATGCTGCCACTTCTTTTGATCTAGCAGTGGTGAGCTCGGCTGCTGAGGATTCTGCTCTTTGTTCGTGTCTTCCAAGCTGAAATGCTTTCACATAAAACAAATGTCTCCATAAATTTGCACCCCCTTTTTTTTTCCCCCTCCCTTTCATATTTTGTTCTGTGAACCCAGAATTTGAGGATAAGGCAGAATTCTGTTATGCTCTTCAGGGGAAAATAGTAGCTCCATAATTCCTTGGTATTTGATGTGGATGATGATTTGATACTTTATTAAACCGCATTTTGCACACATAAGCAACATTGGGATGCTGCACTGGGGTCAGCCCAACCATGTGTGCTGCACAGAGCAGTGCTTTCTTCTACAAGTGTAATTAAGTTGTTTTGAAGGAAGTTTGTTTTCTTGCCAATAAAAAACCAATTTGAAGTACAGATAGGAAAGGCAAGAAATGCTTAGAAAGACAATAAGTCAGCATGCCAAAAAAAAAATTGTCCATAATACTAGGGCTATGGAAAAGGTTCCAGTACTGCCTGTTTCCATTATCCTTATGTTGATCTTGCTTTCAGCAGTTTTCTTTATTACTTACTTGGTTCATGTCATAAATTTGATCTGAGAAAAAGATACTTTCAGGCAACTAAAGCCGAAAAAACCAGACTTTTTTTACAGTAGTGGGTTTGGTTTCGTTTCAGAGATGCTCCAGAGTGCAGGGAATGACTTACCATGGAGCTGCACAGAGCAGAGTTCCTTCTCTAGTGCCCCCCACCCCGACAGGTGATGCTCACACTGCCTTGCTTTGTGTCCTGCAGTGTGCCCCAGCTCGTGCGGGAAGCGAGCCTGCACAGACCAAAACGAGTGCTGCCACCCCGAGTGCCTGGGGAGCTGCACGGCGCCCGACAACAACACGGCGTGCGTGGCCTGCCGCAACTACTACTACGAGGGCGTGTGCCTGCCCACCTGCCCCCCCAACACCTACAAGTTCGAGGGCTGGCGCTGCGTCACCAGGGAGTTCTGCTCCAAGGTCCCCGCCACGGACGCCAGCGAGTATGAGAGGTTTGTGATTCACAACGACGAGTGCATGGCCGAGTGTCCCTCGGGCTTCATCCGCAACGGGAGCCAAAGGTAACGCAGCTTCTGCCTGCTCGTCCTCTCTGGGTTTGCCGCTCCCTCTTCAGGGCGGCTGGGGGTGTAAATTACTCGGGGTAGGAGCGAGGAATTTCAGTGGGGGATTACGCAGCTCCCTGATAAAAGCTGACTTACACCTTTCCACCACCTGATGGGTGTGTGTTGTCCTGTGCAGCCTCCGTGGGCTCAGGTTTTCAAAGGGCTGGAGGAGGTCATGCCATGCAGAACCAGGGCTCCAAGTAGAGAGTAACAAGGCCAAAGTGAAGCCCAAGGTTGGAGATGGCTGATGACCATTATCACACAGAACAAACCATAGGAGTTACCTTGCCTTGCATATTATTTGCTTTATGTGTGCCTGCATTTTAGACATGAGTATTCTTCAGTGTATTTAATTTAATTTCCCTTTTTTCACTATTTCCAGGAGATAACAATGGTGTTTTAGAAGGAAGTGATCATGTAGATGGTGACAAAAATAATGCAGCAGCCAACAGTATCACACAGAATAATTTCTTGTGTCACTCTCCTCCTGTTTCTTAATTGGAGCGATGTTTGCTTGTGATTTTTGTCATTTCCAGTGGTTTAACCAAGCAGCCTTCATTGCCTACTGTCCCTTGGAAATCACGGACTTTCAGTAAAGGATAGTCAGTGTTCTAGAATTTGTAGTGCTTCAGTATTATGCTAAAAGGTGTCTTTGTAGGCTGCTGTGTTTTCTGGAAAGGTGATTGTGGTGATGCAGCAGTTGTGTGTCTCCGTGTGCGTGTCATCCATCTGTTCCAGGCAGTCTCCAGTTGGCATTTGGATACAAGCAACTTAACACAGCCTTTGCCCAAATCCAGATATTCACCTGAGAAATGCAGCTTTTGTTATCTCCTGGAGCTTGTAGTAGCAGCTGTTTGAGCCGCTTACGCTGGAGTGCGTGGCCGTCCTCTCTTATCTCGGTGTTGTGCTCTCTGCAGAGATTGAAAGGAGCTGTAACTCAAGGCTAGTGAATGTTCTGTTCCCCAGAGGTGCTGTTAACAAATAGTTGCAAATGGAAAGCATTTCCAGCATTCTTTGTACATTTAGTTGAATCTTCTTTCTTGTGTCTGCCGCTTTTAGTGGTTTGTGGCATGTTAAAGAGCAGGATTTTGAAATAGGAGCTTACTACTTAGAAAAGGAGCTTCTTTCTGTTATGGTTTATGCATGGCAAACTGTTATCAATTTACATGTTTCTTTAAGCCTCTGAGGAAAGTGGGTTCACTTTCTTTTTAAAAAAATAAATAGTAAGCCTCTGTCCATCAGTGTTGTCAGCAGAAGCCTTTGTCTTTGGAGCTGTATATGGGTTTTTTAAATTTTTATTTTTTCTCTCTAAAGTGATACTAGGATGTAAGTAATTGTGATATACGAAGTGAAATGCTAGAATAAATTGGAAAATAAAAATTACCTTCAGTGAGGAAAGACATTTACTAGGAAGAGTGATCAGAGGGCCTGTGTTGTGCACACATGGAGTGTCCAACTTTGAGATGAATACGTAGGAAAAAACCATGGAGCATTTAAAAAGCTCCTGCAGCCAAAGGCTGGTCTGCCCTGAGTTCTTGTTGCTTGAGTTTGGCTGCTGAAAATGCTTCTGAGTGCCTGTAAGTATAAGGAGAAATGAGGCTGTGTTTCAGTGTTGCCTCCCAGCTTCTGGCAGTCTGGTTTCTCCGTGTTTGGGGATGTGTGTTTCTTGACGTTCCCATCTGTATCACCCATTTTGAACCTGCTTAGACTTCTGGCCTTCCTCTCCCAATGTCTGTTGCCAATTAGTTGTCCTTGCATCAAGACACAATCTTCTGTTTCCTTAAACTTGCTGCCTTAATGCCTCTTAAGCTGTAAGGAGTAGTGACTAATTGACTGCTCACTTTCTCCACATTCCTCCTGACTGTGTGTCCCCACAGTTGTCTTTCTGAGTTAAATGGCCAGGAGCATGGAATTCCTAGTGCAGAGCTTTAAATATTGGTTTATGGACATGGACACAGACAACTTCATAAGAATGTGAGCAGTATTTTCCCATCTCCAGTTCTTGGCTGGCCTGTTTTGTGAGGTTGGCCTGGATTAGCATGAAACCTCCCTGCACTCTGAGGCTGCCTTTGTAAAGGGAAGGGAGGGGTTCCTGGGAATAATTCAGTTGTAGTAAATGCACAGTTGTAAGGGCGCTTACACTTCAGGTTTTACCTGAAGTGCCTTTGACTTTGGAAGGACCCCAGAGCCTTCCAGCGGCTGGCAGACCATGGGTATGGGTCACTGTATGAGGTACAATGCTCCACCTTCTCTGGAGTGCAGCAGGCAAGAGTATCCTGAACAAGCATGACAGCTTTCATTCTGGCCTGGAGGACTTGTCAAAGCTTTAGAGGGAAAAAACTTCCAAAATCCTACTCAGAGCAGTCTGTGGACTCAGAGTTGTATATCACTGTTAATTTTCTCTGTCTTCCTCTTTCCTCACAGCATGTTCTGCAGCCCTTGTGAGGGGCCTTGCCCCAAAATTTGTGAGGATGGGAAAACAAAGACCATTGACTCAGTCACATCAGCACAAATGTTGCAGGGATGCACAATTCTCAAGGGAAATCTGCTGATCAACATCCGCCGTGGCAGTAAGTGATCGCCCTTCTCTCGGAACCCTGATAAGGCTGCTTTTCACATTTTTCCTTCTGTCGTCAGCGTGATGATAAGAACATTAAAAACTCAGCAAGCTGTTTGCTTTCCAGGCCCAGAGCAGTGCTCGTGTTTGATTTGGCCCTCTGCAGCTCCTTCCTGCCCCACGTGGGTGGAATGGGTATGCAGCTCCCAGGGAAAGCTGGTATTTTTGTTAGGGTTTTTGGCAGGACAAGGAACCAAGATTAGGCAGTTAGATGAGCAGTGGTCCCAAAGGGGTAATAAAGGCCCAAGAAGGTGGAAGAGTTGAAAATCCTTGCATCTGGATAGGTAAATAACTTGGCACATGGCATTGTAAGACTGCAGAGCCTCACTTGTTGAGGCAAGGTGTGGTGTTTTGCTAGAACAGGGAATCCAGAGTGCTGAGAGCTCTTATGAAGCCTAACACTGTGCTGCTGGATGGTCAGCATTAGTGAGCTGGCCACTTCTGTCACATGTCTTGAGCAAGCAATGGATTAAATTTGTCAGAGCAGTGATTCATCAGCCAGGGAGGTGTTGACAGTTGATGAGCTCTTAAAAGCAGAGTAAAAATTGCTGTTAGTTTTTATTGGACTTGTATGTCCCTATGGAAGGTCCCTTTTAGTTTCATGAATAGGATTGAAAGATTTGGATCTGTTTGATTCCCTGCCTCATGCTGAATGAAAGTTCCAGGGTTTAGTTACAGCAGCATGTGAATTTTTTTAATTTGTGGTCCCACTGCTCCAGGTACAATCTTCCCTTAGGGGAAATGTTCCAGTTAGCTGGGGCAAGCATGTGGGAGGTTTTTTTTAAATTTTATTTAAACATTATTTTGGAGTGCCAAGAAGCATCTGATTATTTGGTGTGGAAAAGTGAGTTATGTGGAACATGCTCCACGGCAGGAGGACTTCCTGATGGTTTTATCATTGCTGTTTCATCAACTGGTTCAGTTTTGTAGCTTTTCAGTACTCTGTGACCCAGAGCAGACCAGGAACATACCCTCTCCTCTTCATCTTCAGTCTCATTCTCTGTTTTCCAGTGGAGCTTTCTGCCTGACCTTTGCTCCATACCCAAAGAGCAATTCCATCTCATGGTGTGTGCCTTTACAAGGGTCTTTTCATCCCTGCCAAAATGCTGGCTTACCATTTGGTGCTGGCTTCAGAGGGCAATGCCCATGGAAAAATCAGGTGTTCCAGTGTGGAAAAGCAAGACTGGTTTCCCACTGGTACTCTGTGGCTTTATTTTGCCCTTCAGCCATCTGGCTGCACAGGCAGCTGTTCTGGGGGAGGAAAACCAGTGTCTCTCATTTTCAAAAGCAGCAAGTGTAAACATTATCTTTTACTGAGCTGCTGCTGGACGAAGCAGAATATTCAGAATAGTCAAAGCTGTGAATTCTGTTACAATAATGGTTATCTTTTTCTCACTATAGATAACATTGCCTCAGAACTGGAGAATTTTATGGGTCTGATAGAGACAGTGACAGGGTATGTGAAGATTCGGCATTCCCATGCCTTGGTCTCCCTGTCTTTCCTGAAGAACCTGCGGTACATCCTGGGAGAGGAGCAGGTGGATGGGTAAGTGTTCAGATATTTGTGACTGCAATTTCTCTTTCACAGAAAGCTGTGGAGAATAAGTCTCCTTAAACCCATTTGCTTTCATTTATGGACTCTTCTCTCTTCTCCACTAATATGCAGGGTTTTTCTCCTCATGAACACTTCTGCACAGCATTGCTCATTTGCATCACTGTCCAAATCAGCATGTTCAGTTTGGTACATGACAAGTATTTTATGGTACCTTTGCTGTTACTTTTCATTTTAGCTTTTTCTGGGTAGATTCTTTACATCAATTAAGCAGTTTTGTTTGTTCTTTTTGCTCTTTTTGAGTAAGGAGTGTTTTCAGAAACAATTGGATTTCTTTGTAGCTCTTTACTGTTGGGTTTTAGAAGAGTTCTATGAGGAAGTCAGCTGAAAGGAAATATGAACTTTACTGGAAGTGAAATACAGTGCAAGTTGCAATTGTTTGCAACTCCCTGAAATGTTAGCATTACATGGATTATCTACTGAGCATGCAAAAGACTGGTCAGGAAAAGTTGATCCCTTGAAATGTTTGCTGTGGATTATATTGCTTCTATAATTACTCACCATGTGATACTTATTGCTGCACATAACTCCTGTTTTCCTATGATGGTAAAAGTTTGTCAAGGCAAAAGTTTTTATCCCTGCAGAGTGTGTGATGCTGAGGTGTGGTGAGGGTCCAAACAGAGAAGTAAATAGGTGCAGCTTTGAAGAAGAAAATGGGGCTGAGTGGGGAGGTAAACCAGATCAATAGTAAAGAGTTGCTTGTGCTAAAATTCCTGTGTTAGGAAATGACTGCAGTTACATACTAAGGGGCAGGGGCAGTCTCTTTGCTTGGAAGATGCCTGGCATAATTTAGGCATTACCACAGTCTAAATAACATGTCCAAAAATACTTAGGTGGAAGTAGGCACCTGACAAGGAAGGACTGAGCCTGGACAATTACTTGGGCAGAACTATGAGCAACAGGGAGTGGGATCTTAACCTGGAAAGCAGTGGGCTGCTGGAACAAGAGCTGTTTGTGCCAGCAGTGCCTTGAGGGGGAGGGAGAGGGTAACTTAAGGCCTATTATGATTGTTGCTCATTTCATGATTGACCCCACAGCCACTGTCCTTTTATTTATTGAACTGGACTGACAAAACAGCACTGCAGATGTTTTGTTCCTTATTCAGTTGCTGTTACTTGCCTTGGTTATCATGGAAAGTTTAGAGGGAATCTGCTTTGTTTGTCTTTAGAGTTTTCATTGCCTCTTTTGAAAACCATGTCTGTAGAAAACATGCTTTCACAGCAAGAAAGGAATTTCTCCTTGCAGGTAGGGAAACTGTGATGGAGGTGTGCTGCCAGAGGGGTCTCAGTGTCTGTTGCAGGGTTTTGTTCCCTCATTTGGTGCTGGCTGTGCCAGGCCCCTCCATCCTCTGCTGGAGTCTGTGTGTTCCCTGCTGTGTGCAGGGCTGGTGTGCAGGCAGCACATCCAGAGCATCCCACGTTGGGTACTGGAAAATGAGCAGTGTGTGGCCTTCAGGAGCAGTGGGGAGATGATGACTGAGGAGGAGTTTCAGATGGGGCACTGACCTGCTCTGATGTTGTTTCAACCTCTGCAGCAAACTGGGGGACAGCCTGTAAAATCCAAACAACCTCCCCCCTGTTTTCTACACCGTTTTGAGGCAGAGGCATCAGCTGTCAGGCCTGTTGGAAGGTGTGAACAGCATCTCTAGCTGTTGTGTGGTTCCTCACTGAGGAATTCACGGCTCTTTTTCCTGGGATCGTTGTTGTCAGGGTGTGGTGAATCCATTCAGTCTTCAGGAGAGCAGCAAGGCCTGATGTAAGCACAGCATTCCAGCAGGGCAGGCACCCTGTGCTGAGGGTGGGTGGGGAGTGAATGACACCCTCCAGACCTGTGGTGACACCTGGCTGCTGTGCAGGCTCCCATGGGGATGCTCCTCAGCTCAGGGCTGATTTTGGGGGGGTTTCTCAGCTGCCTGTGTGTGAGTGAAGTTTGAAAAAGTGAGTTGGGTAGTTTGTACACTGAGGTGTGAGGCTGGGTTTGTATGGAGGTTTCAGAAGCTCATATATTTAGTTTTTAACCAAGGCAAGAAAACACTGAACTTTAGTAAGGTGCAGTACTTTGAAATCAACACAAGGTTTGGTGGTGTCTGTCAAATCCCACAGGCACTTCAACATCCTTGTTCTCTACTGGCAGAAAGCATTTAAAGCACAAACATGTCTCTGCTCTCTTGTTAACTGAGCACATTCTTCTCAGCATCTGTGTGAAGTGGTACCAGGTATAGCAACTTCATTAGAAATCAAGTCCTGGATAATTAGGTGACAGATGGAAATAAGAAAAACAACTTGTCTTTCACATTATTCTGAAAATATGCTCTGCATTACAAGAAATGGCAAATCTGTGCAGATTGGAGCCAAATACAAAGTTTTTGTTTCCGATTGGGTGAGGGAGGAAGTAATGCTAAATTTTAAATGGAATAATTAATGGAAAACCATAAATGAATAATATGACAACTTTTTATGAGCCCTGTAGTTTGTTTGCCACATTTCCCTGCAGAAACTCTGTAGTTAGAAGGGCTTGTAGAAAGCCCAGCGTAGCTCTGTTCACAAGGGCTCAGCAGTGTAAGATGGGCTTCATTGTGTTCATAGTGGATTTTGTGTTGCTGTAGTTAATGATGAAGGAACTTCCCAGCAGAGTGAAATAAATGCTGCCATGGTGGGTTATCTTGATTTAGGTTCATCAGCTACACAGACCTTTATCTCGTTTCCCAGTGGTGCATTCCTGTCCCTGCTATCCCAAATATCAGTGTCCTTGCAGGTGTTGTCTTGCAGCTGATGTGGAGCCTACAGTCTTGCTTCTGTTCCGTGTATGCTTTTTTTCCCAATTCAGCCAAATTGAGTAGTACCATGAATTTCTTCATAATATTTAATAGGGCTTTCATAATATTTAATAGGCCTTTTGCATACAGCTTTGTATACAGTATCTGTGGAAATAAAGGATGTGCATGTTATTCCAGGGCTGTGCCTAGGGAGTGGGCTCAGCACAGCTGCCTGTATTTAGTTCTGTGCTCTCAAGTGTGGATCCTGTGCAGTCAGTACAACTGTTTGCTGTTGGGTTTTGATGTACAGGTGCAGCTGTACTTGTAGGAAATCTTTATTGGGCCAAGAGGTAGAACAGAAAGGCAAGGAAACATCACTATGCAAGCTCTTAGAGTTGCTTCTGTAAACATAAGCAAGAGCTGTGTTAATGACTGTGTTTTATTGTCAGAACTCCAGAAGGTTTTTCCTTCCATAAAGTATCTAAGGTTACTGTTTCCCATTTGCTACCAAATGGAAAATCCAGTGTAGAGACCTGCTGTTCAGAGGACATGAATTTATATATTCCTCATAGCAGCTCCTATACAACTCCTAAAACATGTTGGAGTGGGGTGGAGATGGTGTGGTGTCACCTTTGAGTCCTGAATCACCCTCATGTCCCTGCCCCCTAAACAATCAGGGTTAACTGGCTCCATGGGAGAGAAGAAAGCCCTTTGCTGAACACCAGTTTAAAGTAAGAGGGAGCAAACACAGTATTTCAAAGTTCTCTTATAGTAAAGTATTCTTCGTTGGACTGAGCTGTGAATTAAACTTTTTTTTTCTTCAAAAACTTCCTTCTAGGAATTACTCCTTCTATGTGCTTGACAACCACAATCTTCAGCAGCTGTGGGACTGGAACCATCATAACTTGACAATCAGTGAGGGGAAAATGTACTTTGCATTTAATCCTAAACTGTGTGTTTCTGAGATTTACCGTATGGAGGAGGTTTCAGGAACCAAGGGACGACAGAGCAAAGGAGATATAAATCCAAGGAACAATGGGGAGAGAGCCTCTTGTAAGTAAACAAACAAAAAAACTCAATGCCAGCTGCATTAGGAGGGTGTCACAAGAACAAACCCAATGTACTGACCTGTTGCTGACCATTGCAATATTTAGAATTTCAGGAGGATTTCAGCTCTTCTTGTTCAGGCTTTAAACTGTAGCTGTGAAGGTACCTTTGCATGAGTGGAAAATGATGTGGTTACACAGTCCCTATCTCATCTGTGAAACCCACTTGTCTGAGATGACTTCTTCCCAAATTCTGTTGTGACAACAGCAGCAGATAACAATAGGAGCGTACCTGGGAAATGAGAAATGAAATCCAGTAGTTTGGTGTATCCAACAAGGAGCAGTTTCTCAGTCTCCTTTGTAACTGTGCATCATTATAGGGATTTTCCTTTCTCTGATACTTATTCTTTCTTGATGCTAAGGAAGCTACTGAATAACAATTCCAGAGACACCAAAACAAACTGTTTCTGTTACATTCAGCTGCATTTAAGCTCCTGCCAAATATTGTACCTGGTTGCTAGAAATGCTTGTTTCAAACTTATTTTGCTCTGCTTTGTTTTAAAATTGCTTGCTTTTGAATTCAGAGCACTTTTTACTGTTCTGCAATATTAAGCTTGAGCATATCTGCATTTAATTCTGGATTCTGCAATGGTCAGAGTTATTGGAAAGTCCTCTCTTGGCTTTGATGGCTTGCACATCAGGTCTCCAGGTGTAACAGCACATTTAAAAGCAATCTCTCTTCTAGGAATTAAGAATGCCTACAAGTTTCACCTCAAACCCTTAAAACTGGCAATGCTTTTTCCCCTTGGTCTCTTCGTGGTGTTTTTGGAGCTGAGTAAACTAAAATGGACCTTGTGTATAAGTCAAGTCCCCTTGTTGTGGATGGTGCTTACAAAACTAGGACACGTAGTCTGCTGAATGTCTCTTTGGGCGCGCTGCAGACGCGCAGATGGCCCAGATCCTGGTTGTAAGCACCCTCCATTCTTTGCACGTTCAATAGAGCAAAGCCTTGCAGTCCTGGAGGAGTTACAGACACACAGCCAGGCCTTACTACCACTGAGGCCAGTGCCAGCCGCTGCCTGCTTTTTTAAGAAACCAGCACAGAAAGCTTTCTGACTCTGAGAAGGGCAAAAGAATCAACAAAAGCTCAACTGCCTTTGCAAAGATAGCACCAACAGTGCCAGTGTACACGAGGGTGAAAACCTCTTTATTTTCAGAGCTTCTATGGAACATTAGAAACCAGCTCACAGTTGACAGAACACAATTTCTTCATCCAAGAA
This sequence comes from Zonotrichia albicollis, assembly GCF_047830755.1. NCBI lineage: Eukaryota > Metazoa > Chordata > Aves > Passeriformes > Passerellidae > Zonotrichia > Zonotrichia albicollis. The sequence goes on from NC_133829.1 coordinate 3,770,979, forward strand.
TTAAGTTTTTAAAATGCTATTTTGTTTTGGGTTGGAAAGCTCAGTGAGTTGGTAGTGGGAAGCCATTCATTTCAAAGCTGTGGGCTTCCATCCAGGTCTGTTCAGAAGAGTAGCTGGAAGCTGCTGCCATCAAATGGTTGTGCCGTATATGAACTGAGTTTTGGAGTTCTTGGTCCAGCCTCTGATGAATGGGAATGTAAACTCCTTTGTCTTTTCCATGTTGTTCAGTCTCCAGAAAAACAAATGGTAGTTGTCAAAAGTTGTCCTGGAGAGTGAGCACACAGAGGCCGGTGACTGCTCCGCGCGTGCTTTGGAGCCAGATGATGAATTCAGTGCTTCCAAAACCAGTCCTGTGGATAAACAGGGCTTCCATTCCTCCCTCAGGGAGACTCTGAAGTCGTTTTCAGGAGCTTTCTGATGATGCATTAAAAGAAAATCTGCTTCGAAAAATATTAATAACAAGTGACTCAAGCATTTTTTAAACTGATTGCCAAGGTCACTGCTTTACCCTTAAGCTCTCAAATGTAGTAGGAGGAAAGAGGAAGCTCTACAGAGACAAAGGCTGTTGGTATCCTGTGGTGTCATAGGTGCTACTGGAAAGGCTCCTTAGCTAAAACTGATATCTAAGAAACAAGAAACACCAACAGGTGATGTAATGCCAACTCTGGCATATCCTGTCCCTTTGCATTGCAGGTGAAAGCAAAATTCTGCATTTTGTTTCCAACACAACGCTCAAGAATCGGATTAAGCTGACGTGGGAGCGGTATCGCCCTCCAGATTACAGAGACCTCATCAGCTTCACTGTTTACTACAAAGAGGCGTAAGTAGATGTCATCAGGGATGAACCAGGACAGTCGAAGGGAGGGCAGAAGTTACTATTGTGGGGAAGGCTCATCCAGTTTTTGTATTTCATCCTCAAGTCCTGCTTTTGTTCTGATTCTTTTCTTGGTGGAGCACAAGCCTCCTTTAAAAAGAGGATTGGTTTGAATGAGTCCTACAAATGGATTGCAGATCCATCAGAAGGTTTCAGATTTGAAAAAAGAGAAAGGTGGATGGCTTGGCTCTTCTCAGGGGTCTGATTCAGAGCAGCTCCTAAGTTGCCGTATTTACTGAGATACTTGCTTTCTCTAGGCAAAGAATTGACTAGAGAGCATGCCAGATCAGGAGTTTGCCCTGCCACTGGATGAATTGTCTGCTCAGGGTTTGGGGTTATTTAGACTATCCAGCTTTGGTCATTTCCTGCATTAGTATCTCTTGAAAATGAAGGTGTGGGGCAGTTACTGGAGAAATCCAAACTACTTGGGAGATGCCTCTGCCTTTGCATACCCTTGTAATGGCTCAGATTTAAAATAATTAGAAAAACCAAATGAGCACAGAAATAACTCTCCAGGCAGTCTGGAGGTGTGAAAGGGAGGTTTGGGATGCTGGTAATGATACATGGAGTAAAGATGTGAGACATGGAAGCACAAATGTTTCATGTCCAGCATCACTTGAAAAAGATCATTGTGATGTTCTACAATGAAGCCAGCAAGTGTACAGATATTAATAACAAGAATTTGTATGCTCTTTCACTAGTGTTACAACTTCTGAAAAGTAGAACTGTATAAATGTGTTTGCATTGTGTGGAAATAAAAGGATAAAAAGCCCACTGGCCTGGTCAAGGCAGTCTTGAAACTCTGGGTTCTTTATGGTAAAAAGCTTGGCCACTGTCAACTACTGTTTTGAGTTGCTTCTGTTCGATATATGTTTATTTAAAGTCTAAATATGTCTGAAGCATTTCACTGCCTGTTTTGAGTAAAAAAACAAGATAAATTTAGAGTTTTTTTGGAGAATGTTGCTTTACTGCTCATGACTAAAACTGAACTCTGAATTTTGTACTGCTTGGAAATACTGTTTTTCCCTAGTATATTCTGCTGTGGAAAGCAAGTAAGCTTTATTTGTTTCATTGAGCAACTTTGAAGCAAGGTACTCTTATACATATTTGACAGTCTTTGGGAGAAAATAACTATTTGTGCTACTTTTTTCTTTGAATATTTCAGACCATTCAAAAATGTGACAGAGTATGATGGGCAAGATGCGTGTGGCTCCAATAGCTGGAACATGGTTGATGTTGACCTGCCACCAAACAAAGAGAACAATCCTGGAATTCTGCTGCAAGGGTTGAAACCTTGGACTCAGTATGCCATTTATGTCAAGGCTGTTACCCTCACAATGATGGAAAATCATCATATTCATGGAGCAAAAAGTGAAATCATATATATTCGAACCAATGCTGCAGGTGAGATGCTGGGCTCTGGGGTGAGAGGTTGGTAATGCTGCAGGTGTGATCAGTGCATTATTGTGCAAGTTCTGTTGTTGATACAGAAATAAAATTTATATGCGGATAATGTGCATAGTGCTAGCCATTTCACTAATTATGAAAGTAGTATTAAAATTTGAATTAAAACTGTTTTTTTAGATACTCTTTTCATTAGGAACTATGGGAGCTTCTTGGAGTTAGAATTTCAGGCTTTGTAAAGATTAAGTACAACTTTGGATTGGGACTTGGTTGCAGTTGAATCCTTAACTGTTGGCATAAGTAGAAAATCCTTTCTTTGAAATAAGGTGGTGTTTTTCCTTGCAGTATAGAAATGCATTGGGATTCACTCAAAAGCTTGCATGGAAATACATTGTAGAGAGCTCTAGATTTAAATACCTTTCTTTTTTCTTTCTTTTTTTCTTTCTCTAGTGCCATCCATTCCCCTGGATGTTATTTCAGCATCCAACTCCTCATCCCAGCTGATTGTGAAGTGGAATCCTCCCTCTCTTCCCAATGGGAACCTCTCCTACTACATCGTGCGCTGGCAGCAGCAGCCTCAGGACAGTTACCTGTACAGACACAACTACTGCTCCAAAGGTAGGAGAACCAAAGGCTCTTGTGTGGAAATGCCTGGGACTCTGCCTGCCAGGGCTAAATAACAGCCAGTAGAGGGAATGGGTAAATACAGATTATTGTATCCATGATCTGGAGAGAAAGAAACCAGCTCTGTTCTTTTCTTTCAAGATAAAGTCCCTATTCGGAGATATGCTGATGGGACCATTGATACAGAAGAAGCCACTGAGCCCACCAAGCCAGAGGGCTGTGGGGGAGAAAAAGGACCTTGTTGTGCTTGTCCCAAGACAGAGGCAGAAAAGCAGGCGGAGAAGGAGGAAGCAGAGTACCGGAAAGTCTTTGAGAACTTCCTTCATAACTCCATCTTTGTCCCCAGGTAATGGTTTTGGACACTTCTTTGGAGGTAGGGCTGATAATTTCATCTTTTAACATTTCCTGGAGCTGAGGTTTCCTGGACATGACAGCACACAGAAACACCTGAAACACTGAACATTACCTTTCTTTTCATGTGAGACATTCCACAGCCTTACTTTACAGTTTCTTTTATTTGCCAATTTTCATTTCTTTCTTTCAGTTCTAGGCCATAGTAAGGGTTCTTACCTGTATTGATCAAGGATTTTAGTGATGGTTTCTTTTCAGACTCAAGAGTCACTTAAGGAGCTCGTTGTCTCTAAGGGTTTTAGAGACAAGCAGCACAAGGCAGACAGAGGGCTTCAGATGTGATTTATCTCTAAATAACCATTTAAGTGCTTGTGCTCCTAATGTGAATTTATCTTTGAAATTAAGGGCACAGTTGCCTCACAGAATTGAAACTGGTTTCCTTTTCTCACTGCGCTAATTGCAAAGGTCTTGTGTGTTTCCTGGGTCAGCACTGCAGAGAAGTATTAAATATTTCCACTCTTACACCATAAACACCTGCTTACATGTTAAGTGGAATTGTAATGATTCTGTGCTGCAACACAGAGTAGATTCTACTGAATTAATTGGTGATTTTGATCCTTGAGTTTCCAATTTATCTTTCAGGTAAGGTGTTGTTACTAAGGGTGATTGGATGCTGGGGCAGGGCACACAGTGTGCAGCTGTTTTGCTACAGGCTTTAAGATCTAGATCTCAGTGGTGCACCTTGTCTCATTCTCCCTCCTGGCAGGGAAAGTCCATGGTCAAATCCTGTGTTTGACAAGTCTGCTGTGGCGTTGCTGCTTCATTTGATGCTGGTTCAAATCGTTCTCCATTGTGATTTTTTGGGCTTTTATTCAAGGATGTGTTGAATTGACTTGTTGGGGTTGACACTTTGATGTTTACAATGCTTCTTAGCTTTATCCAAAGAATGAGGGGCTAAATACTGCCTCTCTTGGGAGGTGTGAAGTATCTTATCTGAGCTGTGTGGGGGTCACACTGAGCAATTTGTGCAGTGATGATGAGGAGCAGCAGCCAAGATCAGGTACAGGGAAGTTCCAGCCTCCATGTCTGATCATGATGGAAATGCTGAGCCGTGGGAAATCACAAGATCTGATTTTGGACTTCATGAAGTAGCACAATGAGGAGTTTTGAAAGCCATGTGTCAAGTCTAAACTACTTCAAAGTCTGTTGAAAAGGAAGTTTTTCTATTTTCCCAAACACTTGTAATTCAGAATGTGTTGTCTTATCCCAAATTTTCTTGCACTCCTGCCCCCCTCCAAGAAAACTCATAGAACCTTGAACTCAGTAACAAATAAACTGATCAGTTCACAGAGAATTTCCTGAAAGCTTGTCTTTTTCTCTTAAATTACTACCATTAGAGTGTTTTGGAACAGCAGGAGCAGATAAGGGACAATGCTCAGCAATAGCTGCATAGCCAAGCAACTTTTAAGAGACTGTATGTCAGGGAAATTAAAGTTTATGAGCTGGTGAGACATCTCCATGGGACAAATCTAAGCAGCTTGTTACTTGATGTAATTTTTTTTCTCTTTCCCAAGGGAGAAGTTAATTAATGTGTTAGTGTAAACCTCAATAGTAGTATTTGTTTCCAGAGTTCTACCTGTGTCCAGGTTATTATGAAAGAGTTGCAGTATGTAATACAGCATGAAAGTATTGGACTGAAGATTGTTTAAGAAGTCTGTTGATCTAATCTCCTGTGTAACTTCTGGATGACCCCATGTGTGTTAATGCCATGGTGGATTTCAAACAGGACTCTGCTTAGCCATGAAGAGACACTGACTACCAGAGGAGAAGGAGTTTCTTTAAGGTTTTTGTTTCTCTAATGAGCAGGATGGGACAGGCTCTGGGTGTAGTCTGAGCAGTAACATTAAAATTGCCATGAACTACAGAAGGAGTGAGCTTTGCTGTTCAATAGCCCATGTTTTCTTAAATGTTTTTTATTTGATTGAATTTTTAGTGTTATTTTTAATTTTTGTCTTGCATTTCTTTTCCTTCTTCTCCCTTAATAGAATAAATGATTTTTCAAGTTTTTATCTCTAGACTTTTCTTCCTTCCTTGGATTCTTGCTTTTTGCCTTTATCTCTGCATTTCATGAATGCAGGAAGCTGCTTGACCAAAAAGCACTGAGGTCAAAATCTCATGATGTTTTAATTACTTTTGCCTTGTGGTTATCCTGCAGCTCTTTTCTCTTCCTGACACCACTGTAGTTTTCACCAACAAGTTTTGTGTTCCTTTATCTTTTTCTCCAAAGACAAGGTAGGGCTGTACTCCCCTCCACCCCCAGATACCACCAGAGATTTGAAGCTCCACACATCCCATAAAAGCAGTGAAAAGTCAGGCCTTTTGGGTTCTTGCACTGGCACATGCTTTTGTGGTTGATTAGAAATGAACTTTTTTTTTTTCCTGCTTTAACCACAGAATCTGTGCAAATGTTCATCAGTTCAGGGTTAGGCATCCAACTTCTTACTGATGAGAAGTTTGTTCTTTCCACTGAGCTAAAGCAGTAAATCAATACACACTGTAAGCAGGGTGAATAGGTTTAGTAACTTCCATAGATACCAGTGCAGACAAGGCACAAATGCTTCTGTCCTATGAAATTGCCTTAACTGACAAGATATTCACTTGTGTATTGCTTAAACAATTTGTTGCTAACTTAGGAAATTCTTTCTTGTCTGTGTTTATTTCTGTGACGTGGTTTACATGGTGGTTAGAGTGTCAAAACGACTACTCACTACGTAGTAAAAGGATTTTGGAAATTTTTGTAGTGAGCTCCTAAAGAAAAAAATTCATCCAGTCTCTGCCAGAAGGTTTCAAAACTGAGTGAGCCTGTTCTTGGCTCTCTCTGCAGCATGCTGCTCTGTGGCTGCATGTACTCAGATGATATATTTGACAGTGAATTAAGTTCTCCTGTTGAGTCATCTTTCCTCCTGTTGTGTGTTTGAGGGAGGCCTCATTTGCCTGGTTTGTAACTTGCTCTTTGGTGGAGATGTTGGACCTCATGCCCTTGGCACCTGTTGCACTGGCCAGGTGTTCCATGGGCACTGGTGAAGTGATTTCAGGGACAGGATTCAAGCCCAAATTGTTTTTGTAGTGTGACTGTTCCACCTTTCTCCTTTCCCTCTCCTGGGGTGTTGCTTTCTGGGTTTGAGCATTCCTGCAGCCCTTGGAGACAGAGGGACAGGAGCAGTAAAGCCAGACTGCCCCGTGTAGTTGGTGCTCCTGTACAGAACAGCCTCAGATCTGGGGCAGAAGCAAGGGCCAGGTCCAGTGTGGCCACAGGGTGTTGGTTACCTGATCCATGTGGTTCTCAGAATATGCTGATCCTTGTCCTGTCCCTTGGGGCTGTCCACTACAGCAGTTCCCTGGGCTTGAGAAAGCAATGGTGTGGCTGTAAATCCTCAACATTTTAACTCTGCTTAAATTTCACCCAGATGCCTGTAAGGCAAAGCTGCTCATTGAACTTTTGCCTCCACACAATATAAGTGCTGAATTTTCTTACGTAGGAGGATTGTTCCTTTGCAGAGCTTTTGTTTGGGTGAGAGAAGCAGAGATACACAGATGACCACCCGAGTGGTGGTGAACCTTCATGGCCTTCAGCTGCCTTCCAAGGTTTCTCCTCTCAGTGCGGTACATTCTAATTTCATCACAACTGCAAAGCTAACTCTCAGTAGGCTCAGCTTCCTTTGCTAATCCAGCAAACTTCAAAACAGTTTTTCCCCCCCTAACCTTTTCAACCTTTACCATCTGATTTTTATTTCAAGCATCAGCATCGCTGTCGTTGAACCACTAATCCAGGATGCTTGTTGAGTAACAGTGAAGCTGTTCTTTGCTGGTCGGTTTATTGTGTGAGATCAGAAGTTTGCACATTCATCTTGGGGTGCAGTGTGAGCTTCAGAGATTTGGTTGATTCCTGACCAAATGAGAGAGAAATGAGATGTGCTGACACGTGACCAGTTCAGATTTAGAGAAAGTTTTCCTCTTGTTTTGCAGTTCCCTTTATTTAGCTTTTTTATTAGCTGTTGCCTGTTTCGCTGGGGTGTTTGGCACCGTTTTCTGGAGAAGAAAGTGGATTTTCTGGAGAAATAGATTTTCTCTAAAGAGCCCTTTCTGTACCTGTGTGTGCCCCTCAGGCCCGACCGGAAGCGGAGGGACGTGTTCCGCATCGCCAACGCCACCTTGGCCACGCGGAGCAGGAACGCCACCGGGAGCGAGCACTTCACCAACGCCTCCGACACGGAGGAGAGCGAGGTGGAGTATCCCTTCTTTGAGACCAAGGTGGATGGCAAGGAGAGAACTGTCATCTCCCACCTGCAGCCTTTCACTCTTTACCGCATCGACATCCACAGCTGCAACCACGAGGCCGACACGCTCGGCTGCAGCGCGTCCAACTTCGTGTTTGCCAGGACGATGCCCTCAGGTGAGCTCACAGAGATCAAGCTCAGGGGGACAAGCTCTACCAGTTAGAATTACATTGGGGTATAATAAAAAATATTCCAGGCAATAGGATAAATTGGAGCTGCAAAGATTTTTTTATTTTGTGTCCTTGACTGGCGTGTTGTGTGCACTGAGTGATGTGTTTGAGTCTGCACTGGGGAGCTGGAGAAAGGGAGAAGTTGACTGCCAGGATAATTAGGAGAGATTCTGTTTCCCAGCAATAGAAGTGAGACCCCCAGACATGGTGGGCTGAAAGGTTTTGTTCCTCAGCTCCCTGTGTGCTGAATAGAGCCACAGCAACGTTTCTCTGCTAATGTTTGGTTTTGCTGTCCTCACTCGGAACTGTTTGCAGATGTTGGAGTTTTGCTGGTGGGAATGTTTGCCAAATGTTTCTTCTGTCACAGTACGACCGTGCATTTGTCCAGCCTGGGAACAGGAGGAATACTGTGTTTCTTTGTGCCCAGTCCCTGGCCTCTAGACTACTTCAAATAGGAAGCATTGAATGCTGTACTCGTCATTGGGACTTTTGCAGATTGTACTTCTGAGAAGAATAGAGATGATTTTTGTGTAAGCTCATATGCATCCAGCAATGAGCTTCTGACTCCAGCAGATGTCTGGGGATATTGGATGCAGAATGGTAGCAATTTTGTTTTGTTTCTGGAAGGAAAGGCTATCATAATCCAGATCCAGCTGTGTCAGTAAAAAAGGCAAAAAGTATTGCTTATTTCAAGGAAATCTGTGAGATCAGGGAAAAGGAAAGAAGTGTTCTCAGATTTTCAACACATGCTCTGAAAACTAAAGGCTAAACAATCCTGTTTTCTTTTGTTACCTTTGAGAAGGTGGTATTTTTTCAGTCCAGACTGACACTCATTTCACATTCCTAATAAGTTTTTAATAAGTCATGTAAAATTATTAGGAACTAAATAGGGATAAAACAGTTCCTGAATTGCTGCTGAGGCTGTTTTAAAAGGGGATGGATTTCCTGTGACTGTTTTAGGAAAAGGCTGTCAGTGGGTCAGATGTGTGTTTACAGCTTTTTGCAGCCATTTGGTGGGAATGGCTCCCTGCACTGTTTTGGTGTTGGGGAGAGTTGAGAAGGAAGAATCAGGTGCTGATAACCGGAGTTTTTGGCACACAGAGCCCATGCCTGGTGGAGCTGAATGCTCTGCACTCTGGGAACCAGTAGTTCAGACTGAGTTAATCTCCAGCAGGCCCTTGACCATGGAGTCTGTTCCCTGGATTTGAATGGCTCTTGCTGCAGAGCTTCTGCACCTGAAGAATATTCTGAACTTTCCATTTTCCTCCACTCTTGCTGAAGTTTGTGTTTCAGGCATAGGTGTTGTTCTCACATCACCTGTGAATATTTTACAGAGGGAGCAGATAACATTCCAGGAACAGTATCATGGGAAGCAAAAGAGGAAAACACTGTCTACCTGAAGTGGTTGGAGCCTGCAAATCCTAATGGGCTGATCCTGATGTATGAAATCAAATATGGGCAGCATGGCGAGGTGAGCATTTGACATGACTGCTCATAACTCCTAATTTATACACAAAAAAAGTATCTTCGTTAACATGCTTTTGTATAGTGCTGCACAAACAGAAATTGTGATTTCAGACACCCAGCACCTGCCACCATGTCTTTCCTTCATTTCCTTTGAATTCTTAAATTCCACATATCTCCTTATGGTGTTTGAAGTAAGACTGATCAGGTGGGGCTTTTAGTAATAAAAATGAGCTTATCCTGCAGCTGTATTGCCTTCTGCAGAATGTGAAGATAATAACATGTGTAAATTGCTTTTTCTTTCTAGGAGAAGCGTGAATGTGTTTCCAGACAGGAATACAAGAAGCTTGGAGGAGCTAAACTGACTCACTTGAACCCTGGAAACTATTCTGCCAGAGTTCAGGCCACTTCCTTAGCTGGGAATGGCTCCTGGACTGAGCCCATCTCTTTCTATGTGCAGCCCAAATGTAAGACAAATGTTTATAGTCTGTGTCAAATTGGGGGTTTATTGTCTTTTTAATAATTCCTAATGTTGATGTGGCTGAGTATCTGAGCCTTTTGCCTGTGAACACTCCTCTCACTTGCTGATGGTTCTTTCTGGTCCATTTTTTGGCAAGTGTTGACAGCCAGGAGGGGTGTGAGAGCTGTGGTCCTTTCCCTGCAGCTCTGGGTGTCTGTGAGGGTGCACCCAGGTGTGGGGAGGAGAACACCCTGCTGTGGCTTCCTGGGCTGTGCAGCTGTGTTGGGAATGTTAGCTGTAACAACAGGGAGCTGCCACGTACAAAACCTGTGGCAACAAGGCAAACCTGCTTAAAACTGCAAAATAATTGGAGAAACAAATCATTTGTGTAGATTTTTGGCTGGCAGGTTGACCTGTTCTGAGTGACATTTGATAAAAAAGGTGTACTGATGAAAGGGCGATGCTGGTCCTGGCAATGGGAGTAATTTATATTTTGGAAGAACGTGACCACAGAGACCCTCTTTAAGACATTCTGTGTTTAGTTGTAGAGCAGATATATCCCCAGAAAACTGCAACTCCACCTTTTATCCCTTTTTAATTTTCTGGTTGCTGAACTTTGGACAATTTGAAGTAAAGAGCAGTGCATGTATATTCTGAACATGAGCAGCTGCAAGGTGAACAAAAGGTGGAAAAAAAGGTGAATGTGCAAGTGAACAATTGGATATTGTTCACTGAGGAATGCAAGTCCTTTAAGCATAACTTGTGAAAACAAAGCCCAGACAGACACTGTTCTGTACAAAATTAATGCCTTTCAGTGTCTGCTTTCTTGTTTCACTCATCTGCAGGCAGGGAGGGTTTCCGAGTGCATTTTTCCACATCAGACAAGAAAATGAGAACTTTGATTTCTTCCCTGTATGGAAATACACTGAGTGGGTATTGAATGTTTCTTTGTTAACAGAGGTTTTATAGAAAGCCTGATACAATTGTTTTCTTGTTGGTTGCAGCAGCAAACTATGGAAACTTCCTGCACTTGGTAATTGTGCTCCCTATTGCTCTGCTGCTCATCCTTGGGGGATTGCTGATAATGCTCTATGTCTTTAACAAAAAGAGGTGAGTGCCATGTGCTTAAACCTGCAGGAGGGGAATTGTTTATTTTCAAATCTGTGCCCGTGGAGTGAGTTAGAGATTAAAAAGAGAAATGCCATTCAGAGGAGTTGAGAGGTAGATTCTGCCTTGTTGGGATGGAAAAGGAGGTGGTTTAGAGTTAGCAGCATCTGTCTGCTGCTGCTGCTGGAGATATGAAAAGGGTTTTTATTGCAGTGTCATGTTTGACTGGGAAGAGGAAGGCTGTGAGGAACATTTCAGTGGGGCAGTGGTGGCACACACTGGACCTGTATAACCAGAAGATTTGACTGAAATATGGGTCAATATACATAATGAAAAGTTAGTTCCATTTAGGATAATCTGATTTTTTTCAAATTCTAGAGGTTTTTTTTAACTCTTACATCCACTTAAAAAGTTATATTCTGGCCAAGAGCTGAAACTGGGAGTGTTCTGGTAATTTGTTCTCCTCAATTTGTTTTTTGTAGCTAGTGATTTATTTTTTTTTATCTCATTGAAATACATAACGAGAACTTAATAGCACTATAAATGTTCAGTCTTGCAACTTTCTAGCTGTGGATGTTTTTTATTAGTTTCACATTAATTATGCTCATTGAGTGTCCCATGATTTCCAGCTCTAATTCACTGGTAGCACTGCAGTGGTACCAGTTCTGCTCCAGCTCTCCAGACAGGGCTTTGTCTCTGGTGATTACAATACCTGCTTTGCCTTCCTTAGGCTCTCCTAGGGTAAATTCCTGATAATTTTGCCTTGTTTAAACTGAATATTTTCTCTGTGAGCCTGTCTCCTGCAAAAGCTCTCAAAGTGCATTTATTACTTGTCTTATTCTGAAAATCACCCCTTTAAAATTGGGAGGTGAGGCATTGTGTGGATTTAAAAAGAAATATTAGAACCACGTAGGAAATAGTTGAATGATATCCCCCATTTTTGTCTTTTGCTAAAAAACTTCACTCCCACAGCAGAGCTGAAGATGGTAAAGTGCATTCTCAGCCATGGGTCTCCTGGTTGTATAAAAATATAGCTTTTCTTAAAAGAAAGCTAGAAGTACCTTATGTTTACATTTTCCTGGGGCTGATTAGGTATAGAGAAGACTCCAGAACTCCTGACAAGCTGTTCTGGACTGTGTTCCCATTGATTATGTGAGGTAGATAAGATCTGTTTGTCCCTTTGTCTGAAAAACTCCGTGTTCAGTAAAGAATATTCTGTGGTTGAGCAGGCAGTGGAAAAGCTGTACAAAAGATGGTCTGAAATATACTCCGATTTAAAGATAAAAGAAATAAACCCCAATATTTCTACAGGAACAGTGACAGACTGGGCAATGGAGTCCTTTATGCTTCTGTGAACCCTGAGTACTTCAGTGCCTCAGATGGTGAGTGTGACCTTAGCTTGTGATGCTTTTACTGTCCTGTGTTCTGTTGGTGTCTGACTTTGAAAGGTATGAAACCCTAAAAGATGTGCTGTAAAGCCACTTTTCCTATTTTATTAGGACAACTCTGGAATCCACAATTGCTAATGCATAAATGCCACTTGTCTGTTGAAACTGAGGAGTTTTTGAACTGTTTTCCTGGAGTTTTATCCACCTGAGGCAAATGCAGATTGAGTAGTTTCACTTTCAGATTAACATCTACTCATCCAGTGTTGTTTTCACTGGAATGAAGGAAGAATGAATGAATTTGTGGTCTTTCATTCATGTTTGCCCTTTTAAGCTCTGTTTTGCCCTATTGAAACAAACCCACTACTTGAAGAAATCACAGCATCAGACAAATGTCCTTGAGGCCTCAGTTTTCCCGTTTATGGTTTAGTTTGGTGCTGCTGTTGTAGAATTCTTGCTGGAATAGTATTTCCCAAAGCCCCCAGGAGAGTAATGGGTTTACCCAGAGTGGCAGCAGACTATTTTACTGTTATTTTTTGTAGCAACACCATTAGGGTTAAAGGTCTGTCACTGTTCATGCTATAATCCTCTGTTTTCATCCTGTCATTTCACCCATGCAGGGCATGTGACACAACTGTCCCCTCCTTTGGTGGCTGATAGGCAGCAGCATCAGTGAGTGCTTGGATGTCTTCTTGCCTGAGGCAGTCCTGCCTGCTGGCAGTCACCTTCTGAGAGCTCTTTTCTGCCTCAGATCAAAGACCTGCAGCAGCAGCAGCAAGTTCTGCCTTTGCTGGTGCAATGGTGTGTGCAAGGGATCAGAATAGTGCCATGCAAAGAGCTGCTGGATCAGAGTCTGCTTCCCTCTAGCCATAAACTCAGTGTTAATAGGGAATACAGCAGACACTAAACTGATACAGATGATCAAGTCTGTTTGATGCTGTCTGGGAGAATTAGGAGAGCAAGGATTCCAAGAAAAGATTTAACCTAAAGCATTGATTTGAGCCTCTTCCTGCTCTGGTTTTGGCTTTGAGGTTCCTTATTTCTATCTCAGTATGTCAGTACCATAGTGAGGCCGCTTCAGGTCCACCTTTCTTTCAGATTTATTTGTGTGCCACCATCCCCCTGCCTCTGCATGGGGCACATGTGGCCTGTTTGCACACATGGTGCAAGGTCTCAGCGTTCTGTGTGGGGTTTGAGCCCCAGAGCTGTCGGGGCAGGGCTGTCATGGAGCAGGGAGGGATCCCGGCACTGTGGAACACCAGGACCTGTTCTCTCTCCGCAGTTTATGTTCCTGACGAGTGGGAGGTGCCCCGGGAGAAGATCACCATGTGTCGGGAGCTGGGGCAAGGCTCCTTTGGGATGGTGTACGAGGGCATAGCCAAGGGAGTGGTGAAGGATGAGCCAGAGACCAGGGTGGCCATCAAGACGGTCAACGAGTCCGCGAGCATGCGCGAGAGGATCGAGTTCCTGAACGAGGCCTCGGTGATGAAGGAGTTCAACTGTCACCATGTGGTGAGTCCTGGAGATGGGACCGGGCTGTGACTCACCAGCCCTGGTGCTCATGGACACAAGGCTGTTTTGGGACTGAATTTGGGATTTTAGCTTCAACTCTGTGCAGCTTTGTGATATTATCATGAAACCCCAGTCAAAAATTGGATTTTCAGACCTTTCAGACCTTTCCCACGGGGCTACATATCAACGTGAATAAATGATAATTAGTTGTACCTGTATACTTGTACTGAACATTTATTTTTCTTCTGCCAGGTTCGGCTGCTTGGTGTTGTTTCTCAGGGCCAGCCTACACTGGTTATCATGGAGCTGATGACACGTGGGGACCTCAAAAGTTACCTGAGATCATTGAGGCCAGACACAGAGGTGAGTCATGAGTGGCTGGATGTTTATTTCTTCAGTTTGAATCATCTTGAACAAGACAGCCTCACGTTGGAAGCAGCAGGCAATTAGCCTTTCCTGCCCTCCTCCTTCAGTCTAAGGACAAAACATGAGCTGTTGTGTGATCTCCAGCAGCTCTTTCATGAGGCAGCCCAGGGTGCCACCTGGAATAGGTCCCTTCTTGTGCCACCGAGGCCTCTTTTCCAGATTTGCATTAGGTCTCTTGTCTGATCTACTTTCTCATCAAGGTGTTACAGAAATTGGCTGGTTTAAGAACATGTGTTAGGATAATTGTTTCACGTTGTGTGTCCTGCCCGTTGCCCCTGCTGGAAGGTCAAGATCTGTTATCTTAGCTCCTGTGCAAACTCTCATGCATAGGCCATCAGTCTAACAGCTAAAATTGTCTCATATGATACAGAGTCTGAAGGATAAAGATGACACACAGGTCACTCACCACTGAAATCACAGCAGCCTATGTAGAAAATGAGCTCAGCAGCTTTTGCCCTTGATCTAGAAATTCCAGCGTGGCTAAATTAAAGGAGCAGAACACGAGGCCGGGATGTGCCCAGGAGAGTGGCTGTGGTGTGTGTTAACTGTTTGACCCTGTGTTGCCCAGAACAACCCCGGGCAGGCGCCGCCCACGCTGAAGAAGATGATCCAGATGGCGGGCGAGATCGCCGACGGCATGGCCTACCTCAACGCCAACAAGTTCGTGCACAGGGACCTGGCTGCCAGGAACTGCATGGTGGCCGAGGACTTCACTGTCAAAATTGGAGGTGGGCTCTCCCGACCTTGACCCAGCTCGTAGGCTCATCCTGGAAAATTAGTCTTAGAACGCTTTTTATGTTATTTTTTTGGTTTTTTATTAGCTGAGCTCTCGTTGAAATATCTGTAGAATGAAATATGTTCCTTGTGAAGATTACTGTGATTTAAGACCTGTGAGCAGTTAACACTGAGTTGAAACCTCTGGAATACCTCTGCTTGCTGTTGTTGCAGTGAGCCAGCAGTACAGCATGTGGGTTTGAAAAGAGGCAGTGATTTAGGTTCAGGTACTGCAGACATCTGGGTGGATGGTGCAGTTACCACTGGTCTGTCATTCATGTCTCTGACAACACACAAGAATAATTCTACCTCCTGTTTATTGATTCAAGAATGAGAATTTTAGGATTATTTTAAATCGTATCTGAGTTGGAAGTGGAATGACTTCAGCTGGGTGCTTTCCAGTCTAAACTGGAGTTCTGCTTCCCAGACAGCTGAATGGCTTTTCTTCTGCTCTGCTGTTAGATCACCAATTTTTTTTTTCCTTTCACCATCCCTCCAAAATAGTGTCAGATGAGTTTTTTCAGTCTTCTCTCCAGAGAGAGTGATTTTAAGCTGTTGGCTGTTTTTGAGTTGTGCATATTAAAATAACATGTATAGCAGCAGCCTTCTGCTGTAGGAAACTAATTCTTTTTCTCAGAGCTTAACTCAGCTATTTTGATAATTTGTGTAAGTAATCCTGTCATTTGGGAGAAAGAAAAAATGATTTCATTTTGAGTCAGTTAATTAGGAAATAAGATCTTTTGGGGATTTTGTGTATTTTCTGCAGGTTCGTGGGAAGTCAGCCTAAATCCTTCCCATTGCAGTTTTCTCCTCCTGCCGCCATCAGCTTGTTTCACAATTCTGTAAACTGAAGATATGGTGCACTTCTTCCCTTTAGTGTGTTCATGGTTACCCCAAAAGCACTGTGTAAATGTGCTGCACTGCTCTTGTTTATGTAGCAGCATTGAAAATCCCCTCATGCTGAAACAGTTTAGGAGCATCTTGGCTGGAACACACCAACTCAGACTGTTCGGATCTCAGAGGAAGAGCTTTATGCCACACTACCCTGTGCTCACTGTGTGTCTGTTTCTTATTTGCATTACATTTTGCAAAAATCTTCCATTCAGCTGGGATAAAGTCACCCTGGTGTGTGGGAGTGATGGAAGAGCTGCACAGATGGGCTTTTTAGTCATAATCACCCTGGGTATGGTGTCCCTGGTACCCCTGCTTGGTCACCCACCACAGACTGGTGATCACTGAGAGACCTGGGGGAGTTCTGTGCACATTTCCTGGGGGAAAAAAGGGGCAGTTACAGGTCTGTGTTGCTAAAATGGATTTTGCCCTGTGTGTCATCAGACAGCATTTAATATCAAACTGATGACCTTTAATTTATGAACTTTTTGAGAGCACGGTAACTGAGGTCAATAGGCAAGTGTGAGACCCAGCAATTCTGTCTCAGACTGATTGTAGGGAAAAACCACTGGAATAAATCTGAGTTACAGTCAGGGTGTTGAACATCTTTAGATCCAAGTCTTGCAAATGCTTATGAAGTTACAGCTAAGCATGGATATAAACTGGAAGTATGTCTTCAATATTTGGGTGTGTTAATAATTACAAATGAACAGCATAATCCTGTAGCACTTGAAATGGAATATTGTACAGAAACTGGGAATTACCTTTGGAAATAGGAAAAAGAAAACCAAAAGAGGTATTTCCTTCAGCATGTGAGATTGTTCAATTACACACAATGGTTATAAGTACTAAAGGAGCTCCTTAAAAAACCCAAAAATCACTGAATTTGTTGAACAATTAGTGAATTATGTGACCTTCAGAGGACTCATCTTACTGCAAAGCTTGAGCATAAATGCTGTAACTTTTCACATTGCTATATTTAAACCCCCCAAAGCAGTGGCACAGCCTGTTGGTGTTGGGAGGGAAGGTCACCAGCCCCGAGGCAGCAGCTGAAGTGTCGTGGGAGCACAGCGCAGATTCCTCACAGCCCAGTGTGATTCTCTGCCTTGTAGGAAGGGGAGATGTTCCTCATTTGCTCACACAAACCCAGAGTTTTTATGCCTTGTAGATTTTGGCATGACGAGAGATATCTACGAGACGGATTATTACCGGAAGGGAGGGAAGGGTTTGCTGCCTGTGCGCTGGATGTCCCCGGAGTCGCTCAAGGACGGAGTCTTCACAACGCACTCCGACGTCTGGTAACAAAACAGGGCTCTGAAAAACTGCTTTAAACACCTCCTTTCTAGCCTCTCTTCTTGTTTTAGTAGACTTAACTAAAGGTACTGCTTCTCCTGTCCGTTCAGAGGTAACTCTCTTGTTCCATGAGCTCGTGTTTCAGCAAGAGCTCATGAGGTTGAGTTTTGCTCTCAGGGAGAGCAGAATTAAATGGATTTCCAGAACTGGAGGTGGCAGCATGTTACCTGCTGTTAGTTGTAAAATCAGTTGTGCAGTGAAAAACGTTACCTTCACCTGGAAGAGCAAGTTGTCATTTTAAAAATTGTCCTCCTTCAAGAAAAGCATTTAAAGGTGCCAAGAATATAGAAGGGCTCCTAGTGCTGGCCTGCTTTTCCATCAAAACCTTCCGTGTAAATAACATCACTTTCTCCCAGATGGGTTGTGTACACTCACAGGCTTTTTTGGGGAGTTCTCCCTTGTGCATATCCCCCTCCATTTGGAGCTTTGTTTGCTTGGTTTATATACTGCAAGATGCAGAAGTTTCAAAGCCCACTGCATGCTTGCTGTATCTGTGCAGTTATTAATAGAGGCGTGTGCTTGGGAGAAGTAATCCCCTGGAACAATTCCCCACACACCCCCCAGCTTTTGGAGATAGGTAGAGAGGACTTGGCAGAAGATGGTTGTGTACTGGCAAAACCTCTCCTCTGTCTTTTATGGTTTCTCTGCCTTCCTAACAAGATGTTTTTACTGCTGATCTGTTACAGAATTGGCAGCTGATTGCCTCCAAATGTCTAGAAGTTAGTAGGAATGGTGTTTTAGGAGTAAACTGCATTTTCTGTGAGCAGCTTGAGGCGTTTGGAGTCAGTGGTCTGTAGTTCACAGCACCAGCTCTGAACAAAAAGTTCCTAAGAGGAATTAAAGTGAAAAAGCAAAGCACCAGAATGATGCTTAAATTTTGTTTTACATATGGCTAGTAACTTACTTTTGAATCCACTAACCCTCAGACTTGGAAGCAGATGAAAACAACCACATTGAGTTTGAAGGGAAGCCCTGTATCAGCCATTTATCTGATTGAACAGTGCAGGCATGCTTTTGGCAGTCCCCCCAGTAAAAGAATTTTGGGACTTGTAATGGCTTCACAAAGCAGACAGAAATTTGGAATATATCACTAGAAAATCCCCAGATGCAGAACTGACCCAGCCTGGAGTGAGGAGCTGGCAGAGCTGCCTGTTCCAGCCACACAACAGGAATTTTCAGGTCCAGCCATTGCCTCCAAAGGGTTCAGCAGCAGCTCAGGGGGAGCATTGGGGGTGTCCCATGTGTGTTCCATACGTGATTTCTTTTAGCCTGGGACTTTTAAGGGATGTTATTCTTTATTAAATGTAACTCAAATTCCAAACAAAAAAACCCGAGGTGATGCCTAATAAGGTGTCAGATGTAAATTAGTGCTGTAGTTGTTGCAGGAAGTATATGAGTGCTTCCCTAACAAGGAAGAAAGGAGGTTTAGATTGAATTTTGAGAAGAATTTATTCCCTGTGAGGGTGTGAGGCCCTGGCACAGGGTGCCCAGAGGAGCTGTGGCTGCTCCATCTCTGGAAGTGCCCAAGGCCAGGTTGGATGGGGCTTGGAGCAGCCTGCGATGGTGGAAGCTGTCCCTGCCCATGGCAGGGGTGGAACAAGATGGGCTTTAAGTTCCCTTCCAGCCCAGGCCATCCCAGAATTCCAGGATTTGGCATTTGTTGGTTGCTCAGTCCAAAGCAGGATTGTGCAAATGGCATTGCACTTCATCAGTGGGACAATCTGAGTGAATATCCTGGCCTGGAAAGGAGTTTACTGATTACAGGATTGGAAAGCTGAAGAGGAGGAGCAGTAAAATCTTGACAGATTTTTACTTGTAAGCATAAAGAGGGAAAAAATGGTTTTATGGAGAGGAGGCTCACAGTACTTGTGGATATTTCAGTGAGTTTCTCCTTGGGATGGTTTGGCATCTTAATTGTTGAAAGTGATTTACTCTGAAATTTGGTTCACAGGGGTCTACTTGTCTGGAGGCACAAAAAACCAGGCTCAACATGAGAAATGTGCTGTTTGTTTAGAACATGTATCCACAGCTACAGAGAAATTTCAATCTAAATTCCAAATGTAGTGGAACTTGACTTAACACTGTCATGAAATACTGTCTATTTACTTGATCTGCTTATGGCTAAAAGGATCATTCCTTCTCAGTGACTTTTACACCAGGCACTGTGCATTGGAGGTCTCTTCATGCCAGGAAAAAATCCCTGAATCCTTTTATTGGTTCAGATTTGAAGTTGCTCTGTGTAAACTGTGGAGCTGTTTTAGGAGCCACTTATTTGCATCAAGCATTAAACAAAAGGTTGAGATTGTTTTTTCCTGCTTTTCTGGGCAGATATTGTGACATGTAGCTCCATGTTCTTCGAGATCAGTTCTGGAAGCCAAGATGTCAAAAAGACAAAACCCTGTTGAGTGGTTGGAGTCCAGGATTTATAAGCTGTAAGGTGAAATGGCAACTGCAGGAAGGAAGAGTGTCTGGAGGTTTGAAGGGTGGAGCTTTATTTTAGCAACTCATTCTTTTAATGCTTTTCAGGCTGAAGAATGAGGTAATTAAACAGGGCTGGTTTTGTTGTAGTTAGGGAAGGAGGACATTTTAAAATTAATGTAATACTGTTCAGGGTGAGGGTGGATTTCTATAAATAAATCCTCAGCATCTTGCATTCTCTCAAGGCTGGTAGTTGCCTGGAAGGAGCAATCTGAGTTTATTTGTTAGGATAATCTGACGAGTAGGTGTGCAAGACTTGTCCTTGTTATCCCTGCAGTGATCAAAGAAGCTTCAAAGGCGCCCAAATGTTGAGTTGACCCCCTGTCCCTCCCTCCCCTGAAAGGAAAACAATTGCAGGGCAGTTTGTGGCTTCTGGCTCCAGATGCAAACCAGTTTAGATCCCAGGGATATCTGAAAGATAAAACCACAGGGCCATAACCAGCTAATGGCACTGGACTCCTGTTTTCATAACTCCCCCCCAGTGGAACTGTGTGTTTTTCACTCAGCTTGACTCAGCATTTTACCACACAGACAGCATCGAGATTTTCCTTCTTTGCCCAGCAGCTCTAAAAGTAGATGACTCTTCAGTGCAGTGCAGACAATTTGAGCTGTGTCTGCTCAATAATCTAATTTTAAATGGAGATATTTTTAGAAAGTGTCAATACTTACGTCCAAACTACCCAATTACATAACTATGCTTATCTTCCTTTGCCAGTAATCAATTCCTATTATTAGACAAACTGCCTTTTTTCACTTCTGCTGTCCTTTGTAGTTATCTGGAAGGAGCTGGAAGCTGTGTTTCAAGAGCACAGTTACATGCATGTCACAAAGGGGTAGCTGAATTTTTCCCACCTGAGCCCTTGTCTCACTGGAGTGGAGGTGTTTGAAGTCAGCAGTCTCTGGAGGGAGGGGTTGTGGCTGTCACCACAAGCTCATGGTTTTTGAGCAACTGGAATTCTTTGGTAAAAGAAAACACCCATGGACCCCCAGCACTCAGCGTCTGGTAAGAATTACCCCTTGTGGAGCTGTGTGGGAGGCTGAAGCTGTGCTGTTCCCGCAGGTCCTTCGGAGTGGTGCTGTGGGAGATCGCGACGCTGGCGGAGCAGCCGTACCAGGGCATGACCAACGAGCAGGTGCTGCGCTTCGTCATGGAAGGGGGGCTGCTGGAAAAGCCAGACAATTGTCCTGACATGCTGTAAGTGCCACACTGCCCTGCAGGCACAGCCTGTGCCCCCTGAGCCCTGCAGGGTCTGCCCTTGCCAGCTACCACAGGGGGGGCTGCTCAGTCTCTGTCAATCCAGTGTTTTATGGTGGTGAGACATGCCAGAAAACAACTTTGCTTGTGGCCAGAATCTCACCTTGGGCTATCTCCTCTAATAAGCAAACAAAATCCAGGCTTTGTGTTACTGAATAAAATGAGGCTTAATAAAAAAGTCACTTCATAAGTGACATTTGCTACATCAGGAGGCTCTGTGCCTAAATCATCTCTCTTCTGCTTAAAGTTGAGCATAAAGAGAGAAGAGAGCAAGGGACAAGCTGAAATGTGTGTAAACACTGGAATTCAACTTTTCAGTTCAGCATACAGATAAATCAATGTATCTGAGGCTGGATTGAATCTGCTGTTTCAGCCACAGCACTTGTCCCATTGAGATAAACCAATCCCCCCTGCTAACACTTTCCTTCCCTGCAAGCACAGAGTGAGATTTTCCACAGAAAAACCTCTCCCTGCCCCAGGATCGACCCAAAGCCTCACAGCAGCAGAGGGTGTGCAGTGCAGCAGCTTCAGTTTTTAGCTTTACATTGCTGAAATACTTCTGCTGGCCTTTGTGTACAGCAGTTTCAGTTGTTCAGACTTTATTGCTTTGATATACTTCCCAAACTGACTTTTGGGAAGGAAATACTGCGTCTTGCACTTATTGAAATTTGTTGGAGGCCCCCAGAAGGGATACAATCACTTAAGGGCCTCAGCTGCTTGGGATTCTTAGGAAAATAGCTTTTTTGGCTGGAGCCTGGCTGTGGTTTCAGATGACAGGCAGTGTTGTTTTGTTGTTTGAGGGGGGTGGGTGGTATATGCAGGGGGAGGTGTAGCTGCCATGTGATTCCTTGGTTTCACATTCCTTCCCTTTGGAGATGCTGAGGAGAATTCCTGGCAGTCGATGGACTGGACATTGTTTAACACACAGAGCTGTCTGATGGGGTGGGCACAGCTGGGAAGGACAGGGATGTGGTGGGTTCAGCTCCCTGGGTTCACAGGAGAAAGCACCTCTGCAGTGAGAGCAGCCTGAGTGGGGAGAGATCCAGCATCAGAAATTCCCTGTTAAGCTGGGTGTGTGTGGTATGAGCAGGGTGGGAGGGAGTCAGGCCAGAAGCTCTCTCTGCTGCAGCCCACCCAGCTCTCCTTCCTCCCCCTCCTCGGGGAATCTCCTCTGCCCCAGGGCTGTTGCTGCTGCATGAATCCCCTTTCAAGGTGCTGCTTTTGAGCTGGGAGAGCTTGGTTAAAGTCTGGCAGAGCAAATCTTTGCACTGGTGTGCAAAGGCCTTTCTTGTGCTGCTCCTCATGGAGAAGCTGCTCACAGGCTCCTTCAGCCTGACAAGAGGTGCTGAATAAAAAAAAAATCTGCCTTTGAATTGTGCTGCTTTGCTCTGTCAGAAAAAGGAATGAGCTGAACTCAGACCTAAGGCACATCCACATTGGTGGTGATTTTTTTTTGTTTGCCTTTTTTTTTTTAGTGATAAAGTTGAGTATAAAACATCTTGGCTCTATCCCAAATGTAAAAAGGGGAAGGGAAAAAAGTATGACCTTATTGTGACTTGCTTTTGCTCCCTTTCAGATTGTTTTGTCTTTGTTTTAGTACAGACACCAAATCTGCTGAAATTCCACTAGGCATTTGTAGGAATAACCGTAGAGAGCTCCAGGAGGAACCTTCACCTTTGTTCCCTGCACATGCACTTGGCAATCAAAAAATGTCCTATCTTCATGTGGTGCTTTATTCTTTGCATGTTTTCACTTCTTTCCCTGCCCAGGAAGCTGTGACAATGCTGTGCCACCCTCAGTGACCTCCCCAGCCCTCACCCACACACTGCTGGCAGGACCAGGCCTGCTCTGGTTCCTCTCCAGGGCCCATAACCTCCTCCTCAGCTGGGGACCTGCAGGAAGATGAGGACATGGGCAGGAGAGTGTTTCTAGCAGTGTCTAAGAGCCCTGAAATTGCACATGGATCCTTGTCAGTGCCTGTGCTCTCCTGAGCCTGGCACAGCGGGTCAGTGGCTTTTAGGTGGAGTGGAGAGGTTCTGTTCTGCAGCGTGGCTGAGCAGGGCAGAGGATGCTTGGGCAAAGGGGGATTTTACAGGGGGTTGTCCTGTGGCTGGAGGTGGTGGATCCCTGTGAAAAGGGCAAAGCACAAAGGGGAGGGTATTTCTGGAGGCTCTTTACTGTTGTACAGGGTGAAACAAGCCTCAGTTGTGTTTATGCTACACCCTCTTGGCATAGCTCGCGTGGCTCTGCAGACAGAACTATGCAATAAGACAGATGGTTCAGTAAGACAGTGCCAGGAGAAGCTTTGCTGTTTTTCTCCTCTTCCTGTGCACTCAGTGATGTTTTTATGTCCTCCCATTGTTATGGCACTGCTCATCAGGTGACGGCTGTGTGGCACCGAGCTTTGGTACAGCTGAAGCTCTCAGACAGTGTGTTCCCATGGGGCTTTTAAAAGTTGTGGAGGCTGGAATTCCACTCTGTTTCTGAAGCAGGATTGCTTCCCCCACATGCATTGTAGACTATTTACGCAGTGCTGATTTCCCTTTGTTCCTGCTCAGAACCCGGGGTCTGCTCTGCAGAGGCACTGGCAGCACAGGCACCAGCAGGGGAGGAGAGGTCCTTTTGCTTTTCCCCACCAAATCAAGTGTATTGCAAAGCACAAATGGAATGCAGCTTCTATAGGAACGTTCCATTTTCTGGTTTTGTTTTTGTTTTTTTTTGGTGTTTTTTTTGTTTTGTTTTGTTTTTTTTTATTGTCTTGGTGCTAAACAGAGCTCAGTTTCTGCTCAGTTCCTTGAGCAAAAGATGCACAGAGGGATGCTGGCTATTCCCCTATCCCATGGTGGTGCCTCCAGCTCCCTGGAGCTCACTTGCCACCAGTCAGGAACGTACTTTATAAATCTGCTCAGGTTGTATTAACAGCCTGTAAATTCCTGCATTGTCTATTGGAAAGGTTTTTATTTTGTTTGAGATAATGTAAACAAGGCCTGCGAACACACAGAGTTAAAAAGGAAAAAAAATCCTTTTATGGGAACTCTGTAGGGTTTTTAAATCTGGAATGGCTTAAAAGAAACATCACATGTCCTTGTTTGTGCTGATGTCACATGCATTACTCCGCTGCTTGTGGTATCTCCTTAGCATTGCCCTTAGGCCTCGGGGCGCAGCGCCAGCGAATATCCAGAGTTCCTGGCTCCAGCCAAGCTTCTATTCAGGGACACAGCAGTCAGCTGGAAGGGAAACAGCAATGAAGTAACAGAAATGGATTTTATATATTTATGTCTCAAGCTTTCCTCACCCTTGTGGGTGAGGGTACGGTGCAGTTTTATAGTCTGGCTCGGCTTTTGCTCTGAAAGGCTTTTCAGACTCAAAACAAGCAGGAGCTGGGCAGTGTTTACGTGTCTACGTGCGGTTACAATGCAGCATTGAGTACCCGGGGAGCTCTCCCAGCACAGACTGGTTTTGCCAGCTCCAGTTGGGTGTCACAAGGCCATTCTCAGGTGGCTGACGTTTGCTCACGCGGAGCGCTGCCAGTGGAGTCTGGCAGGGATGTTGGGCACTTTAGATGCACTTCAGTGAAGATTGCTTTGGGTTTGGTTGGAGCACTCAGCAGTGTTTGCAGCCCAAACACAGCCACTTGCCCTCTCTGCTGGTTCTCGTCAGCTGAGAGCACAGTGGAGGTGCAACAGTATTTCCCAATTTCCCGAGTTTCTGGGCGGGTTTTGTTTCAGGCCAGGGCTCCTGAGCTCTCTCCAGACCCACCATGGGCTGCAGAGCCCAGGCTTCTCCAGCTCGGTGTCAGTCCTGTTGGAAGGGTTGTTCTAGAGCAGGAACATTACTCGGGGATGAACTTAGGTCCTATACAAAAAGAGAGTGAATTTGTTTGTTTTTCTCTGTTTAATTTAAAAATAATTTTTTTCCACACTGATGCAGAGATCTGGTCAACTGAGGGCACAACGCAGTAAGAGCTAATGAAAAGATCAAATACAATTGCTTGTTTGCACTCTGAAAATCTGTGTGAGTTGGAAATACGGTGTTGTTGTTCTCTAGAATTGAAGCTAAAAGTTCAGGTGACCTGGCTTAAGGGAAGGCTGGCAGAGGTGGGAAATAAACCCCAGCAAGCCAAGGGGGTCTGATGGGGCTGCAGGTCCCAGTGCTGGCAGGTGAGTCAGAGACAGGCATTACCTTAACTGAGAGATCTTTCTTGGCTTTATTTTATTTTTAGATCCATTCTTACTCTAGCACAGAGTAGTAGTTTTGGCCAGCAGTGACTTCCTCCACACAGCGTGTTCCTCTGAGCACTGTGTACACAGAGGGTTGGCTGGAAGAATTAATGCTAATCTTTCTTTTCTTATTTAAATTTGTCCTATTACTGTGCTGTGTTAACAGAAGACATCCCTATTCCACCTTCACAGACGGTGAAATCCTTTCTTGTGTTATGTTTAAAGCTCAGGGCGATCTCCTGGGAATATCCAATTTTGCTGTGTCATGAAAATGCTGTTTTCATTATGTCTGTATTACAGTTTCATTTTGTGGTTTTGTTTTGCCAGCATGGGACATTGTACAGATCTAATCATGGATGTGCTTAAGCAGATGATCTCACACTCTGTAAAATATTAATGCATCCCTGGCCGTAAATGAAAACAACCTAATTTTAAAATAAAAAGATTAGAGAATGTCTTTGAGATTGGCAAATGTCCACTGGGGATTACAATTAATTTTAATGTAATTTTCTTCTTTCAGGGGAAAAAGGCAGTGCTTTACCTTGTGTGTATTTCCTATTTTAATTTTTTTTCCAAGTCAGTATTGATGGGGTGGGATGAGTTGTTTGAAAAAGATACTCCAAGAGGTGGAATTATGTAGCTTATGGCTGAGTAAGCACAGAGTAATTTAGAGGAAAAAGAGAAATACCAAGCCAGAATAAAAGTATGCAGTGGTTCTGGATGTCAGGTACCCACGAGACAGGAGGTGTGGGCAGGTGCAGGGGAGGGAGCAGGAAAGGTGAGGTAGGTGGTGTTGGGAGTAAATGGGTGATGAGAGGAAGGTGGAAATGTGACACAGATTGACAGCATCTTGTGAGCTGCAGGGGACCCACCAGGATCATCAAGTCCAACTCTTAAGCAAATGACGAGTTATGGGTGTTGAACCCACAACCCTGGGGATCTCGGCCTGTGCAAGTTCTGTCACTTTGCCTTCCCTGGGGATGGAATGATTCTCTAAAACTTGTGGTCTGACCCAGTCATGGCTCTGAAGCCCTCAGTAAACGTCTCTCCTGTGTGTTCCCTGCCCAGGTTCGAACTGATGCGCATGTGCTGGCAGTACAACCCCAAAATGAGACCCTCCTTCCTGGAAATCATCGGTAGCATCAAAGACGAGCTGGACCCAGCCTTCAAAGAGGTCTCCTTCTTCTACAGTGAAGAGAACAAGCCTCCGGACACAGAGGAGCTTGACCTGGAGACTGAGAACATGGAGAGCATTCCTTTAGACCCCTCCTCCACCCTGCAGCCCAGTGACAAGCACTCAGGACACAAGGCCGAGAACGGCCCCGGCGTGGTGGTGCTGCGCGCCAGCTTCGAGGAGCGGCAGCCGTACGCGCACATGAACGGCGGCCGCAAGAACGAGCGCGCGCTGCCGCTGCCCCAGTCCTCGGCCTGCTGATCCTCGCAGGAGCAAAACACACACAAACACAGGCATTGGGGGAAGAAAGAAAGAAAATCACAATATATTCAAAAGCCTACTGTACCTCAGTGGATCTTCAGAACTGCCATAGCTGCACTTGGGAGAACCCTTTTTTCAGTAAACAAGTTACCGTCTTTTTCTTTTTTTTTTTTCAATATGCAAGCAGATGTTTGTTTCAGTCAAGGACTCCAGTCATGGGGCACACAGTTGGCCTTTTAAAACTCTTAAATGTTAACACTTAATAGCAACAGAAAACTTGAGATCTGATGTCTCTCTCTCTCCTCTCTTCTCTCTCTTCTTTCTCTTTCTTTCTGTCTCTTTGCTTCATAATGGGAAACATATCTGCGTGCAAGTTCAACCGTACAGCACTTTTATCAGATCAAAGATATTGCTGGCCAGGTGGTTCCCGGTACCCCTGCAAGCACCTGCCTAACACTGTAGGTCTTTATAAAAAAAAAACACAAACAAAAAACCACAAACAAACAAAAAAACCACACACAAAAAAACCCTAAACTAAAAAAGACTGGATTTTTAATGTTGCTCTTTAATCTTTTTAGGAACATGTAAAAGAATAAAAAAGGGCCATCATTCGTCCAAGGCTGTTACCATTTTCAACGCTGCCAAATTTTGCCAAAAAAATGAACTCTTTGTTTTTTGTTTTCGTTTGTTTTTTTGCTTTCTTTTGTGTTTTTTTGTAGTCATGGAAGGAGCACAGTAATCAACTGCTCTGTTCAAAACAGATCCTGACCAATATGTTCTATTCAGTCATGCACTGGTATTTAAAAAAAAAAAAGAAAATTTAAAAAAAGTCAAATTGTCTAGATCTTCTTTCAAAACTGGACAAAATGTGATTTTTATTTTTCTTTTCTTGTGATGGAGAAGATAAAAGGGATGGGGTAAAGAACCAGCCCTCCCTCCACCCCTGTCCCCATCCCAGTGAATTCTGGACAAAACTGGCAGTGGTGAGCTAAACAAACACGCGTGCATTTCGTACAAAAAAGTCAACCGCCCGCCAAAAATGAGTTACGAAAAAGCTGAGAATGAGCGGCCGAGATCTCCATCGTTGCAGCCTGCCTTCCTTCCCAGGCTTGCAAGGAAAAAACACCTAGGAACATAAATTGGAGAAGACACAAAAAAGCAGTAACCGGATTCAAGTATACGATGCTTTGTTGACCTTTACTCTTTATTATTAAGACTTCTCGAAGGGTCTTGCAGTTCTATGTTAGACCATGGATCATTTGCATACACATTGTCTTTTGTGTCACTTTTATAACTTTCTTACGGTTCAGATACTCATCTATATGTCTGTACAGAAAAAAGCTGCTATTTTTTTTGTTCTTTATCTTTGTGGATTTAATCTATGAAAACCTTCAGGTCTGCCCTCCTTCCCTTCCCTTCCACTTCAACAAATTTTCTTATGCTTTGTACTATAGTGTGTAACTTTTACTTCCTCCTTCCCAGTAACTGATAACCTTTCATATGATTTGCCATGAACTGTTTAATGCCTTTTTATAAATACATTTCCTCCTTTTTTTTTTTTTTTAATTTTTTTTTAAATTTTATTTTTCTTCCCATTAGTTCTTTTACAACATCTTGGCTGTGTGGGCTACGGGGCTTTGGAGGGGGACGAGGAGAAAGAAGGGACACCCCGCACAGGAACACTCTGGCAGTGCTGTGGTGTGGTGTTTTTAAGCCCAGTTTTCCTTCCTTCCCACTAACCTCTACCCAGACAGCACACGAGTCTCTTACAGTGCAAGGCGTGATACAAACTCAGGTCAGAAACAAAAGGTTAACTATTTAGTACATCCTTGTTCAGTGTTTATATTCATTGTTGTACAAGGGTCCCACCCCTCCTGCCCTCCCCGCTTGTTCACACATCCACCCGCCCGTCCCCACACAGACACACACACACACACACACACATGTATTCTTTTTAAATTATTAGTTGGGTACAACAGCAGACACCAGGCTTTTGGGTCACTGATCCTTAAAAAGATTCTTTTAACCCTTCCACCCTGTGAACGAGAGCTGTGCCAGGTGCAGCTGGCGATGCCAGGCATTCCTAAGGTGGCCATCGATCACCTGGCTCCAGCCAACCCCAGCTCTTCACCTTCCTGATGGGGAAGCCCTCCTGGAGGGCACCTGGGCTGCTTTTCCCAGCCCTGGTGAAGAAAACCACCCCAGGCAAAGGGGAGCCCCCGCGCCCTTCCCGTGGGGCTGGTGGGAAGCTCAGAGCTGGGGCCGGCGGCTGGGCTGGCAAACAGTGAAGTGTTGGCAGCTATGGAAACCTGTACAAGTCCAAGCTTGTGGCTTAAATCGCAGACCAAACCTCAGAACAAAAGAAGACGAGTGAGCTTGTTTGTTCAGTTGCAGAAGCCTTGGTGAGAGGGGAAGGAGGGGCCGTCAGGAAGTCGACAGCAGTTGCTCATCTTACCTTAGTTCCAGTCTAGGCCTTTGTTTAGCACTGATCCAACCAAACGATGGCAGGAAGAGGTGGTTCTGGGATGGAAACGTTCAAATGTTTTGAGTAAGAACAATGAGAAAAATTATACTGATTGCTAGTTTTGACTGGAGATTTTTAAAAGTTTGTAGTGCTTTTTGCTTGTGTAGTTTAGGTCCCATTATCTTCTCTTGCCTCTGTCCCATAGTTATTTTTTCCCTTTTGAAAATGAAAAAGACAAAAAAGTTAATTAAGAAGGTATTCTATGTAGGATTTTTTATTTATTTTTGTGATATCAGTTTAAATCACTGTAGAGATGCCCCATAATGAATTTAAATACTGAGATAAGGGTTTTAGAGTATGACAGGGGGACAGTTTTTGATTTTTTTTTTTCAAACATTTATCTACCTCACTCTTATTTTTTTATATGTGTGTATATAAAAAAAAATACATCTCACATTTCTCAGCAGCCAATAAATGCCGTTGATACTGGTAACCTCTCACTCCATATACCACATGCTCTAGGTTCTGGAGGGGAACAGTCACTGCCTGTCACAGAGGGTCACCTCAGAATATTTGCCTCAATTCCAAGGGGTTTCTCCGATTTCTTAAAATTTGTTGTTGTGAGGAGAAATCCAAGAGTTGTGTGATTAGGGTGACCATTCTTTAAGGAAACACAGAGGCTTTTTAATGTGCTGTCACAGCAGCCCTTGGGTCAGCAGCAAAACGCTGCGTGTTTGGAGGAGTGGAAATGCAGCTGACCTGATATGGGAACTTCAAATTGTGAGTATTTCCCGAAATCTGTTACAGAAATCAAATGTTTACAATGTTTGAAGGTCCAGAAGAAATACTAAAGGGAATGTTCTTTCTGTTTGTCCTGTAGAATGGACTAAGTCATTCCTGCCAGTTCTTGCTCAGATGTCACAAGCATCAAAAAGATATTTGGCTGAATCAGAACCCAAAAATAAATTGGCTCATATGGGATGGCATTGCTTTCTTGACCAAAACCTGTCACTGGCTGCTACATCAAATTTACTGCTTTGGTCTTTGCTGCTTCTGTTTGATGAGAGCACTGATTTTTTATTTTTTTTTTTTCTTTCAAAACTAACATTGAATTGATTTCTTTTAATGTGCCAGTTAAAAGTCAGTTCCCTTTTCTTCCCCTGTTTATACGCATTACAACTGTGGATTCTGATGGACCAGCCATCAAATTTTAACTGCCCTCTGACAGCGTGTAACTGGTTTACAAGCACACAGGACTAACATAAGCTTGCCATCAGCTTGCTGTATAATGTTTCCTTTTTTCCAGCTCTGGCAGCTGTTCGTGCAGGTGTTGGTTGTGGTATCTGAGTAATGTGGTGCTTGGCTACTTGGAGTTGTACCCAACCTCTTGGATACACAGTGCTGTGGTTAACTACTACAGTTTGTCTTTGGAGGGAGCGTTTCTCCCTAGTCCTGAGAAACCAGCAAAATTGGAAGTTTTCGCTATTACTCGTTTGGTTTTCCATGTTTGATGTTCAAGTGACCTTTGGGTGCAGTGGCTGTTCCCCTCCCTTGCACATATTGATTACCGCAACTGGAGATCCTCAGATCTTTCAGCTGGCTAGGAGGGTTTTGTTAAAACTGTCCGAGTTTCTGGTTTGTAGAATTGTACGTAGGTGGTTTTACAACGCATTAGGAAGAAACACTAATGACGTAGCATCACAAGAAGCATTTCAAAAAGCACTTCAGTAGAAGACAGCCACGAGGCCTCGTGTCCGTGTGTGATGGCAGTCAGCTCTCCTGGACCAAACCACCTTCATGATACCATTGCATTCTGTGTTTGCAATTCAAGCTTAATTCCTTTTTTGTTCTGTTTGTTTCCATAGCTTTTTTTGTTGTGTTTTGTGCATTTTGAATAGCTTTATTCACATGGGTTTTTCATGCAGACTTCCCTTGGACAGTAAATCGAGTTGTTTGTGCATGTGAACAACTGAGAATTAATGTTGGCTTGATAGAGTCATAATATGGTTTGTAATGTTGTTCTTCCCTGAGACCACTGGCTTGTCTGGTATGGAAAATTTATTTAGAACTTCAGCTATGTTTGAATAAAGTTAAAGTAATCCAGTTTGTTTATAAATTAAACACAAAAGCCCACCCAGCCCTGAAAAGCAGCATTTGAGGAATGGCAGCAGGGTGTCCCGGTGCGGTGGGACAGGAGCTGGCGTTGCCGAGGGGAGCAGGGACTGCAGGGCTCGGCCTGGGTCCCTCCTGAGTGGCACTGCAGGGTGCCCTGGCAGAGGAGCTGGTGTGCTTGCAGGGAACACAATTGCTGTGCAGACACAGCTGTGGCACTAAATCAGGTGCTCCTTGGAGGGACGATAAACCACAGGCAGCAGCTGAGCACGGCGCAAGGTGTGGAGCCACCCTGTGTGATGCCCCTGCTCCTCCCAGGTGCTGCCAAGTGCTGTGTGGGTCCAGGTGCACTGATGCTCCTCTTGGTCTCCTAAAACAAAGGAAAGGAAGCCCAGTTTGCCCAGGATGACTGGTGACCAGAGGGGGCTGCTGTCAGGCCCTCTGGGAACTGCTGAGAGCTGTTGGGTTCAATCCAAGTCTAAGTGAACAACACTCCTATTGTTGGTGTAACTCCATACATATATATCTATATATACATATATATATCTGCATATGTATATCTATAATATAGATATATATATATATTTAAACCCTTTTCATTCCATTAGTACAAGTAACACTTGTTTCCTGTTATTCTTATTTTGTTTGTCAACCGTGTATTCAATCACTGGGCTGAACAACAGTGGAGGAAGGTGCAAGGGATCCACTCCTACTAACCAGTGATAAAGCCAGATATTGCAACTTAACCCATGAGTAGATGTGCAGACAAGGATTGAAGAATGATGTGTAGAAACAACACAAGTGGCCAGGGGTGCTGAAGATACAGAACTCAAGTAGACAGGAGGGCTTTGAAGGACTCCTCATTCAGAGGTGCTGAACAGCCTCTGACATGGAGCAGCTGGGTCAGTCAGCACGGAGGAGTTTGTGGGGAGACACCTGACAACAAAGGACGCAGCAGTGGGGATTTACAGAGACACAGGGCTTGGCAGAAGTTTGAGGTAGTATCCTGAGCTTAATCTGTGGGACAGCAGCAGCGCTCAGGTGTCCCAATTGTGGTTGTTGGTACTTGTAAATGAACCTCTGGACTTTGCAGCTGGAGCAGTAAATTCCTTACCAGGAGTGTGGCAGTGGTTGATCATCAGCCTGTACGGATCGGTCTCGCCTGCAGTCGGCCTGTTCTGCAAGTACCTTAGGACTTCACTAGTTTGTGTGTGTGCATATGCGTGTGTGCTCATATATATTTTTTTGGGTATGCGTTCTGTTGATTAGTAACCATTAATTAGCATTTTCAATAGGGCTTCAAGTCCAGTAGATTACGGGTAGTCAGTTGACGAAGATCTGGTTTACAAGAACTAACTAAATGTTTCATTGCGTTTTGTAAGTACATAGAATAATTTTATAAAATGTTTGTAGTTTATAAATGCCTAAAATATAATTTAAGGGCACTTTTCTGTGTCCGTGTGTGGGTGTGTCTGTCTGTGATCAGTTTTTCCATGGTACCAGTTACTAGTTAGCTTTACAATATGCCAAAAAGGAATCGCTGACTTGTCCAGTTCATGGCTTGTCCCTCTCCCCTGTCCCGCCCAAGCTTTGTGACCCAGTATACAGCGAGTGAGTAAAGGAGGTGGGAAAATGTTCTGTATCTTCAGTATCCTGGTCTTCCAGAGCCCTCTGGTTGGGGTGGGATCCTCTTACGTGGTCATTTCACTTTGCTGTCCAGGGCAGTTACCTTCATGGATGACAGGAGCCTCACTGGTCAGGGAAGCAGAGCGGGGTTTGCTGCTCCCCAGGCTCCCGGGGCTGCTCAGCACCTGCTCTGAAGGATGCCACTGCATCAGGGAAAGAGGGAAGGTGGCTTTGGTAATTACTATTGAAGAGTTCTTTGCAAATTTCTTATCACTTTTAAATGCTTGTGTAAAGCTGTAGGGCACCATTGGAAGCTTTGTTGAAATGAGCAAGGGAGGGTCCCTATTTATTGTTATTTAAAAATCTTGAAGATCCAACCTCTCTGCTGTGGACAGGGACACCTTTCTCTTCTTCTGTTTTCTGAACCAGTGAGGTTTGAGATGAAAGGATTGGCCAGAGTTTGTCTACCTCTGGGACAAAAAACTAGAAAGTGCTAAGGAATGGATGCAGTTGCAAATACATTTTCCAATTTTTCTTGTTTAAATTTTTTAAAGAGAAAATTAAACAATAACATGGCCAATTTATTACATTAAAAGACTTGCTGTGTATAAATTATTCCTAAAGAAATTCCTGTGTTTATATTAAAATGAATCAGTAGATAAAAAAATTTCAAAATGTTTTTGTATATTCTGTTGTAAGAATTTATTCCTGTTATTGCGATATACTCGGGATTCTTTACATTATGAAAAGAAGAAACTTTGTCTATTTTGAATGGCTGAAGCTAAGGCTCCTTTAGTTTCTCTTACTCTGCTTTTTTCTAGTAGTTTCAGTACTACATGATTTAAGTTAAATAAAAGAATTCTGTATGCATTTGTTTGTTTCTGATTTTGTTGCTCCTTATGCAAAGCGAATACAGGTTAGAAAACTCGGAGCAAAGCTGCTCTGGTCTTCCACTGCCCTTTTGGCTGCATCTAATTGAGCTACTCTTAATAGGAGTCAGTACTGCCATTGTTTGATTGAAATCAAAAGCATTTTCATCCAGAGACACTGAGCTTTTGGATCCTTCATGGCTGAGATTTGAGCAGTTTGCACGAGGCGGTTCCTGTGAATAAGGTGAGCATTGTTAGTTTTTATTTACCTGCAGAGCAATCCCCATGTGAGGCATTCAGCCAGCCAGTACCTGGTTTTCAGCTTTCTGTAACACTGGAAAGGACAGTGGCCAGAAAACCAGCATTGTCTTGGCATTTCCAGTTCCTCAGACTCTTGGCAGCGAGGTGTTGACTAAAACAGGGCTCAGAGGTGGCCTGATGCCCCAGCCTGTGCTGGTGTGTTTGTCTCTTGTCCTCTCTACTGATGGTGCTTGAGGAACAGGCTTTTGTTTCCCTCAGGAAATCCCAGGTGTCCAGATTATGCTGCTGCTGTGCTGTTCCTGACTGATTTAATCTTGTCCTTGTGTCCTCGCAGCAGGGTTTCAGAGGAGAGCGTGGACATTTCCTGTGTGCTGAAGGCAGTGCTGTGACCCTCTGTGGTACCCAGCACTTCTGTAAGGAGCTCTTTGAGATGGGGAGGATCTGCTCCCATGTTTTACAATTTGGGATCTCCTTTGGTGCCTGTTCTGTGGGGAACCCTCTCCACAGGGCAGTGCTTCAGGATTGCCTCTCTTGGGACAGGTTAGCTCTTGGATTTGCCTTTGGGCTGTGCTCTGTGGAAGGAAAATGGGGTTTTCCCCTTGGGACAGGCACTGAGAATTTGGGGAAAGTGGCTGCTGTGGGTTGAAATGCAAGTTACCGACAACAGCATTATAGATCCTGCTGGTTTCCAGTTTTCTGTGTTCACTCTGGATCAGAACCTGTTGCTAATGTGGAAAGCAGCATCCACAGCAGGTCAGTAAGAGAGAACTGTAAAACTTCCCACACCAGAATTGCCAAGTGTGTTTTGATTTCCCCCATACCCAAATTTTTTATGGGCTGAACTCTGGACTCAGACAGGGGCTAAAGAGGATCTCTGTTATGTCCATCCCATGCTGAGTCCTTACAGCTGCAAGCATCCATCTGGGGTCAGCAAGTCTTTATTGATGTTTTTTTCTAACCAACAGAACCAGGATTAAGCATCCTAAAATGTTTTCAATCCAGTTTCACAATTTCTGAAATCTGAACAACTTTATTGTTAGCAATATGAACCACCAATCACTTGGATTTTTTCCCCTCAAGCCCTTTCTAAGAGATGCAAATGGTTGGTTGGGTTTTGCAAGCAAATTTCACTGAAAGTAACGTGGGCTAGAAAATCCTTTGTGTGTGAGTTTTAAATAATCATTAAATCTGCTTCATTTCAGAGGTAAGGAATTGCATTCTAAGAAATCCTCATTTTTTCCCTCTGTGATCCATCTCTCTCTGTTCCCCACACTGTTCCAACATTGCTAAGATAATGGTCTGTAATGCTTTTCCTAGAAATTCTGCTGTTACCGACTCAGATAATGGAGGAACGTGGATGAAAGCAGCTCTTCCATTGCCATAATACAGAGAAGTGTAGTAGGTGTAATCACACATGTACCTGCAATATTAAGAACAAAACAAAACCAGGAACCTGAATTAAGGCTCAGTAAACCTTGATTAAATTTAAATATTTTAAGTAGCCAAACCAGATCTGGCTTATGAAATTATTAAGAACATATTTGCTTAGTGAATAAAGGAAATGCTGAAATAAACCAAGTTTGAGAAACAAATGTTGCTTATCTGATGGTTTGGTTTCTCAGACACCCACCCACAAAGAACTTTAAATAAAAAAAAAATAAAATCACAAGACATTCTTGTGGGGTGGGAAAGGTAACACACCCTGCTGGAAATTACAACCATGTAACACAGTTTTTGTCTAAGTTATAAAATCTCTGAAAAGATTTTTCTGATCATTCCACCTTTTAAAATTCAGGTGCAAATCTTGAATTTAAGGGCCAATATTAGCTGATTTTTATTTAAAATAAAATTACTGGTTTGTTTTCCTTTCCAGTGAAGACTACCATAGTAGAAAATTGCTTCAGTGCTACTGGAATACATAATGATATCACAGGCCTGGTTCTAACAGTACCTGTAATTGCTGTTCTCCAGTGTATCTATTTACATTTTGTATCCCTCCCAGTTGAGAAAAATAGATTAAAATCTGCTACTAGTCTGTATTGCTTTCAGGCTCTAAATAGCTGAGGTTTACTGGAGTTACTCATCACAGGGTGTGCTATGTTGGAACTTGTTTCTTTTGGAATTTACAAATCTATGGAAAAATATCTACTGGCTGTAGCTTTTCATGAAGGCTGCTTTACATCAAATTTAAAATCATCCCAGTTTCATACTTGTGCCCCTTAAAGAATTTGCTTTGGAGTGATTTTGATTGGAGGAGAGCTCATGGCAAAGATTCTCCAGGGTTAGATGAGCAGATTGAGTTGTTTTTGTGAGCCCCTGATACGCGATGTTTACCTTCCTGCATCTCTGGAAAGGATGATATCAATCCCTTCCACGGAGACGTTTTTCCAGAGAGTCTTCATATTAATTGTAGATTCAATCTTTTCTGGGCCATCTAGCACGCAGCAGGCACCTTCTGGGTGAAAGCCACGAGCATCCCTCTCCTGGTAGCCTTTGTTCTTCCCACACTGCTCCAGGATGATGAGTGCTGTGGTGGACGAAGCCAGCCCAACGTGAACTGTAAGCTGGTTTTTCCCACCAGAGTGAATAACAGGAAATTAAAAATGAGACCTGCTTTTAAAAACATGTGATGCAAAAGGTCCAAGCATTATGTGAGTTACTGGCTTGAAGGTGGGGAGCCTTGCTCATGTCTAAAGAAAACTTTGATAAGGTGTAATAAATGAGAACGAAATTAGGCTTTAGTTTTTGTTGAGTCTAGTCAGGACTGCAGAGCAGCAGTACCTTTTTTGCAGTTTGTGGTAGATATTTTCCTTTCCTTTGTTCAGCATCAGTTATGCTGTTTAACTGGTACAGGGTTAAACCAGCATGCTAATTAGTGTGTGCTCCGAATTTCAGCTTGGAACCTTGATCGCAGTTTCAACAGTCACTTTCCAGAGTTGTTTGATGTTTTGCAATACTCCCTTGGTGATTTTTTAATTGTATTCAGGGGAGGGGAGGAGATTGTTTAACTTCATCATTACCCACCAGTGGCTGAAGAGTTGTCCATATCTTGCAGACTTGCTCCTTTGCTTTTTGGTAAACCACTGGCAGCTGCATGATCCGGAGATCAATGTTTTCACCAAGGCCTCTCTTGGACAGCTCCTGTGTTTACAAAAAAGCCACCAAAGACATGAAGGAGCATTGGATTTCTGACTGATAAACAAACTGGGCTGATTCAACTGAGGAAACACCTGAAAGAGCCACACCTTAGCCCATGGTTCCTGTTGTTGGTCTGCAATGAGATTTGTTTTGTTGTTGCTCCCTCTCTTTTAACTGGAAGAGACTAAAATGTGCTAAACAGTTTGCTAATGTCACATCTATCCATGTGGAGCCATTGTTGTGTTTTCCAAGGAGATGCTCAGCCTCCAGTGGGTGGGAGGGGTTATTGCTTTGGGACTGGTCCCTGGGGAACCATGAGGCAGCATCTCTCAGAAAAGCTCCACCCCTGAAAGCATCTAAATAGGCTTTGCTATTTGTAGGTAAGAGCTGTTTCTCTGAAAGATCTGGTAGAATGTTTTTCTAGTAAAAGGAAATGTCACTGAGATGTTACTTCTCTGTCAATTATGTACAGTTGAGTTTCCACACAATTTTCCCAAAGAAAAAAATTATGCCCAGAATTGAGGTGAATGGAGCAAGGGCACCTTTCAAAGCAGCAGCTTGGCCAGCTGGTTGGAAGATGGTCTGGAGAATGAATGTCACATGGAAGTGACTTGAAATGATTTTGTCATTGGAACAGGGCTAACAAGGCAGGCCTAGGCCTCAGCAGAAGGTAAGCAGCTGCAGTGGCTGGGTGCAGAAGGAATTCATCTGAAGTGGGAAGCTCTGTCCCAGAAAAGCAGAATGGTGGCTGAAAATCCCTGTTCCATTTGAGTAAACCACTCCCAAAGGATGGTACGGGGTAAGTTTTAAGGGGGCACAGGCAAAAGTGGAGGTGTCTGATTGGCCCAGGAGATCTGTAACTATTCAGTGTCATCAACTTCTCAGGTTTTTGTTTCTCACTCAGGATACCCCTGCGGATGAGGCCCACAGTTCTGGGAAACCTGCCCTTCACCACTCGCTTCCTATATAAACTGTTCCAATTTTCTTGTCAGCGGAAGCATTGATTAGCTGTGCTCAATAAACTATTTGACACAAGCAAGGAAACAATGCCTGCAGGGAAGTAAACACATTTGGAGAACAGTGCCAGCCTTTTTTCCTGTGGGCGCTGACAGTCTTTGAGAGCCCATTGCATCATCCTGCTGAAGAATGCTGTACTGTGCCTGAGCCTCCACACAAGAAAACCCCAGCTGGTTCACAATTAGCATTTGCTTTTCCGAAGCATTTTTAATTTTTACATTTAGTGAGAGTCTTTCTTTTAAACTATAAGCTTAGAGGACTCGACTACCCCTAACTTTGGTGCAGAACGTGGAGACCCTGAGGCAGCTGTAATGCTGCTCTCCTCTCGTGCTCTCTGGGTCAAGACATTCTGTTGTCACCAGTTGTCATGGCAGAATCACACAGAAATACTGTTGTGCAGGACCAGACTGAAGCTGGCCATAGCAAATGGCTGAGAATTTGTGTCAAGGGAAGATGGTTCTCTATGTCCTAAGCAATTTCAGCGTGTTGTCAATAATGTCTGTTTCTGTGTTCTCTAACAATCCCAGCCATGGGCTTACACCCTGTTAGACCAGATGTGTAAACATGGAGCAAAATAAAAAAAGGCTGTTCCTTGTCTCAGCCTTAACCAGAACCAATTTTGCTTTTAAGGTGGGAGATTGAAGATGGTTAGAGGAGGGTAACTGCACATGGAAACCAGAGCTCACACTGGTAAGTGAATTAAGTAAACAAGTGCCTGTCTTGTGTAGTTGAAACTGGAAAGGAAATTTTGAAGGAGAAGAGTTTTGGAGGACTGTTTTGTGGGAAAAGTGGTTAGAAAGAAAACATGAAGATCCCTTCTTGGGAAGTTCTTCTAGAAGGGAGAAGAAATCCAGCATTATCAGCTGCTGACCTTGAGCTATTGTGAGTTGTGGTCATAGTCCTGGTCCACTGGTGTTCTGGTCCAAAGAGAAGTGATTTGCACAGTGCTGTGCTAAGGTTGGTACTGGAAACTCTGTATGTTGGAAATAGCTAGAACTTCTAGAAACCTCTGGAAAACATCACTGAGTTTGCCTGAGTTCTCACTGGTTTGGGTTGCTGGGAAGGTTGTGTGTGTGTTAATTTTGTGAACTGCTCGTGCTGGTGCAGAAAGGAAACCAGGTTTCAGTTGGCCCAACCAGACTGCAAGTACATTGCAAACAAAGGTGTTTTGTGTGGCTGGTTAGTGGGGTTTTGTTTATGTGTTTGGTTTGGGGTTTTGGTTGTTTTAAGTTGTTGGGTTTTTTTCTAATCCTGTAGATAACCTTCTTAAAACTTCAGGGATGTAAGAAAGTTCCAACACAGAAATGAAGGCACTAAATAGCAATGTCTTGGTTTCACAGATGATGAAACTAAAGCAGAAGGGGAGAGAGACAGATTAAATGACAGATTTCCAAAGACCACATGGTCAGTGGCAGGATGAAAAACTGTGCTGGGAGATCTGATCCTCATCTCCTGATAGCAGACATAGTTCCCAGAAGCAGTTGGAAATGTGACCTGTTCTTTGCACTAACAGTTTAATTACTATGAATGTTGTCACTCAACTTACATTTGTGCCCTATTAGCTGGGGACTCTGACCTTGATGGTGGAGTGCCCTGAAAGGTCATTTTGCAGCCAAGCTGCAGACAGGACATTCTGCAGGAGGAGACACAGCAAAAAGGTTGGACTGGCACAGCTGATCCCGTCAGCAGCACCTTGTGGAGGAGCTTAAGGAAACAGTGGAGTGTAAGATCAAGTATTGCTCAGAGCAGGGCAAGGTTCTTTGGCCAAGGATCCATTTCAAGAGTATGGAGAGTGAGGTTTTGCTTTGGAATTAGGACACTGGAACTGTTAAATATATTTTTACAGGATTTCAGAGGCTTTTGGTATGAGGACCCTTCTGGGATGTGAACTTCTAAGGCTGTGTGTATCAGCATTACATCATCACTGAGGGTGCTATCCAGGCTTTTGATAAGCACCTACTTCATTTTGGGGTAATAATTAGGATAGTTCTGGGTAATGCTACAAAGGCATTCAGCCATATGTCCAGTCACATTCAGTAGGTCTGTTCTGGCTGCTCAGCACGTTGCTGAGGATGAATCTGAGTGCACACTTGCGTGGTTCACAGCAAAGAGACTTGGCTGGAGGGTTTTATGTCACTCCAGTGATCTATGCAGGTATCCCAAGCCAAGGCAGGATTACTTCCAGATGTAAATACTAAATTGTGCTATCTTTAATATATGTACATAAGCTTCCTGAAGATCATAGGGCTACTCCCCTGAATGAGGCCAATGGAACAATACTACGAGATTGCTATTTATTGTGGAGAAGCCTATCGAAATTCAAAGTGCTTCCAGATTTGCAGCAAATTTCTCTGAATTGCCTGAATTAACCACCTTTGCCGGGGAGTAGGAAACCAAAGCAGCATCCCCAGTCTGAATACAAATTAATTCCACATAGAGGGTGCCACATCAGAGGGAAATGGATTTGTTCTCCTCCCTGTACAAGGACTGACATCTGTTTTGCTAGGGAATGCTGTGGCCCTTGTTATGTAAGTCCCTGGCATGGGCAGCTCATGGCATTGTTACAGAAAACTCATCCCATCGGTGTGTCCTCACGAGGCTGTTTAGATTGCAGATAAAGAATATGCTCTATTTTCAGCCAGAAGAGGATGACCTTGCACCCAAAATTAGAACCAATAGGAATCAGGAAATAATGAGCAAGAACACTGTCAACTGACAAATATTTGTGGTTTAGGGCACATGTCAAGTTGGAGTTAAGATAATTTATGGGTCTCCTGTCATGACTGGGATGTGGAAAGGTATCACAGAAGGATTTTTGTTTCTTGTTAGCCTACAGGGATAACACCCCTCAAGACCTGGAAGGGGCAATAGATTTATTCTACCAAACACCAAGCTGCACTCAGCATTCTTGACTCAACAAAGCTAGAATAGAAAATATGTATGTTTTGGTGGAATTACTATAGCTTTTGTCTTTGGGAAAACATACTGGCTCTTTGTTTTTCAATCATCTTGGCTTGAGTGCACTTCAGTTTCAAAACAGATATTCAGTAGCTGTCACCAAAATTTCTACTATGGTTATAGTCCTATAGAGCCATCACCTTTCTGTCATTACTAATACATTCCTATAGCTGACTTTCTCACTTCATTGTCCAAAAGCATTAAAAATTGTATGGACTAATTTCAGTCTTCATAATAGAACACAGCCCCCTTGGTTTGTTTTACATGTCCTACTTTCCATTTTACCAATATTATCTGTCATTTCTTGTATATTTTGGACCAATGCTCCAATTTAATTTTACTACTTTGACTGTTCCCCCACTAGTTTCAGATTTCATTGTGTAACCTCCTTTCTACCTTGGGATTGCTAAAAACTTATGTGGAAGATCCTCTCACAATAACTCTGTTCATAGGTACCTGATGAGAGTAACTGAGCTCCAGGAAAGGCTGCTGTCTGTGACAGGGAGAATGAATCAGCTGATGCTGAAAGCCAGGTATCCAAACCATGCCTTTGTATCCCCCAGCTAAATTTGTTCTGCTACACGGATTTAGGAAACAAGCAGGAATTTTCAAGACTGCATCTGAGATTTATTACTGCTGGTCAAGGTGTATGGAGGAAAAAACCCCTCCGAATGACCTTGTTTTCAATTTAACTGCAGAATTCACTGCCATTTGAAAGTGGAAGCCAAAGCTGAAATGTGAACTCCCACTCAGAGCTGGCAGTATTTAGGTTCTGTGTTCCTGAAGCAGGCAGTGAGAACTCAATAGGCTACACTTGTGTGAGAAGCAAATCACCTCACACAGGATAAAATGAACTGTGATAGGAGAGATGATGGTTTACTACAGACAGACATAACCTGTGGCACATGCAATAGTTGTAGAAAAGGCACCATAAGAAAAAATAAATTTTTAAAATGAAGAATAATATTTTAAAGTGCCTAAATGGCTCCAAAAATAAAGCAAGTAAAATAATATTTCAATGCATTATCCTCTTTGTTCCATGTTGTGTGTCTGCTCCATGAGGCACAATTCTGTTTAATGAGTCATGAAAAGGGAATGGAAAGCATAAGACCAGTTTGTGTTGGGATGGCTAAAAAATAAAATGCCTCCCTCATTTTTTTCCTTTTTATGCCTACCT
Organism: Zonotrichia albicollis; assembly: GCF_047830755.1. NCBI lineage: Eukaryota > Metazoa > Chordata > Aves > Passeriformes > Passerellidae > Zonotrichia > Zonotrichia albicollis. Next base: position 3,813,121 of record NC_133829.1, read on the forward strand.
TCACTGCTTCCCAGCTAGAATTAACCAGGTATTGTCTGAAGGGACCAAAACCTGAAAAGAAAGAAAGGTGATTTTAACCTGTGCTTACTCTACACTTGCAGATTAGGTGTTGATGTGTGCACACACATATTGGATTTTTATCTTCCTATTTTTGGTTATGGAGGTTGAGTTTTTTAGATAGGATTTAGCTTTAGTAACACTAAGGGAACAGTATTTTCAATTTGTATATTCACTGATAAAAGAACTAATCCTGCAATCTTCATTCATGTCAAGCCTTTCTTATGAGAGAGCCTTAACTGGAGCTGGATAAATGTACCTCCAATAGGACAGATCATGTAAATGATAATTTTGGGGAAGGCTAATCATCCATAGAAATACCACTACTAAAAGTTATGGTATTAAATACTCCCGGGTCACAGTTAATGTATCATTCTTATTGTTAAAGCTCATGAAGATTAAGACATGCATACTTAATGAAAATGTTTGAAAGAGTAAAATTTATTTTAATAGCAAGTAATGAAAACTTAGTTTTCTGTCTGGGAAACTGTGCTTTTTTGTGATGCTGGGAAAAATGTCTTCACTTTTTCCCCCAGGAAAAGAGAGGAGAAAAGGGGAAAGAACACTTTGACTCCCAGGTATTACATTCAATTTTATGCATCTTTTTTTGTGAAAGGATTTTTTTTTTATAAAAAGGGAAAAGACCTAATTTTGAGCAGATGGGCATTTTGTCATTAAAAAGTTTGAAGGAAAACTCCCACTATCTTTATTAATCTCAATTAATGTTCTCAATCCAGAGTGTTGCTAAGTCCTAGATACTGGGTGTCAGGAAAATGAGTTTGTGAAATGGTTTTAATGCTATAACTCTTAAATATTTAAAATCCTTAAATGGACAAGTAAATACTTGACAGCAGATGATTGCCATTTTGCACAGAGAAAGCTACTTGTATGTAGAGAAAATTAAGCCTAAATGCAGGCTTGTGACAGCTTAATTAGTGCTAGACTTTAAGCATTTCTTAATTTGTTAATATTTATTTCATAACTGCTCCATCTTTTCTCTTTTAGGTTATCAAAAGCTTATATTTTTGACAAGGTTTGAGTTTCTCCTGTGGTGAGGGAACAAAGAAAATGGTGCTCATTTCACATTTCCAGGAAACATAAACCTCATTATTCCCACTCTGCTTTGAGAGCAAAATTCGGGTGGCACCTGCTCCATCTTGGAGCTGTAGTTGTAGGAGTTTCTGTACCTGTGTGTGCAGAATTGCAGAATTATAATAAAGTTATTAAGTAGCTCACAATGAAACACTTGTGTCAGTGGTGGCCCTTAGAAACTACTGCTTAGGATAAAATTGCTATGAAAAATAGCTAATTGTATGAGAGTTTTACTGCAATACCTGCAGCAATGTGGAGAGGTAACTGGGTGGATGTGACTGGGCTCCATATAATAACCTGGGCTCCCTGCCAGCAGGTTTATATTCTGAGCAGGTGAAAATGTGACAGAGACATGCTGTGATAATCTCTGTAGTAGATTAAAGATGCACATGTATCTTAACTAGTCTAAAGCTTTTTGACCAAGGAGATTTCTGGACATAAATGGTGATCTAAAGGGAGGAAAAAACTAACAGGGTGCTAAGAAGTGTTCCCAACAAGGGTATGTGCCATAAATATCATGGGAGAGAACCAGACTGTCAGCCTTTTAGGAGGTTAACAAATACCTCTTGCCCTTTCCCGCACTCCCCCATCCAGCTCATCTGCAGTTAGGGCTGGAGCAAGCTAGACTAGTTCTGCCCATCTTGCAGCTATTAAACAAAAAAACAAAAAAAAAAAAAAAGTGTTTAATTGAAAACAGCAAGATGCAAATCTCTTTGATGTAGCTTCACCCTCGTTCCTATATCCTCAGATGACCTGCAGTGGAAAATTATCCAGCAACTCACATGTCAAGATATGTGTAATGATTGCCCTTAGATGAGCCAGTGGCAACAAGAGGAACAGCGAGCAGCAGCATTCCTTAGGAGCTTTAACCTTTTAAAGCTCAGCACTCTCTGAGCTGCTGGTTCTGACTCTGTGATGCTGCACTAGTTGGGGCCAGCAAGAGAAATTCCAAATTTGGTCCCTTGTGCTGCATGTTCAGGCATGTTCCTTTGGTATATTTAAATGGGATGGTTTCGTTTAGCAGTGATGAGGCAGCATCTCCTGTTTAAAACTCCCTTACCTTGCCATGAAACTGAGCCCCGGAAAGTTGCCATGTGCTGCTCTAATTCTGGACACTGACTGTATGACATTGTGATGCAACCTGGTTTTCTTGCTTCAGAGCTTCTTTTGGGTAAGCTTTATCTAATAGTAGCCTGCACTGCCTTGAGCTATGTGGTTTGGATCAGAGAGAATGTCAACAAAGATTAAAACATGAGAGAATGAACAACAAACCCAACTGGATGGCAGTAAAGAGGGCAGAATGCAGTCTGTTTCCTCTGACATGCATCTGATTTTTCTTAGGAAGGCACAGCAAGTTATTTTCCATTTGGAAATGTTAGTATGACCATTTGCTACTCTTTTTCCCTCCAGGAAACTGTTTATGACAAAGATCAAGCATGCGTGCATACCATCTCTGGCTCAAAGAATGAAATAAAAATCTTACCAGTCACCACCACCGTGCTGGAATTTGAATCCATGATATCTGTGCTCCAGGAGGTGGAATCTTGTCTTTCAGTTCCAAGCAGTATCATAATTCAGGTATCTGTGGCAAACTTCATTTGGGGCACCTTTTTTCTTCCAACTCTGATGACTCTGGCTTCACATGACAGGGATGATTTGTGACTCATGTAACTTTTAAAGCAAAAATGATTACGTCTCTATTAAAGATAGAAGTCTGACTGACTGGGACTGCCCCAAACTCTTTCCTCTCCCAGGTATGGAGTATTTAGGAAGAAGAGGAAAAGCTTAAGAAAATTTCCTGTAAAATATCCAGCAAGATTTTTCATCACTTGTTTATGTGCAAGTAAACAGAAAGTGAATTGAATCAGTTTGATTATATCTCTGTGGGTATTCTGTTTTTAGCAGTTGTAACTCACTTTAATGGCAAGGAATTACAACTACAAAAAATTATCTGTCCATTTCCACTGTTCTTGGACTTCTCCTTACTAACTAAAGCTCAGAGGTAACTTTGCTGTCCTTCTTCACAGCACTTATCTGACTTACTCCTCTTGATCCTGATCTCAGGCTTGTTATGAAAGAGTCCAAGCACTGTAGACTTTTCAAACCAAACACCAACAGGAAAATGTGTGTATTCGCTAACCCAAAACATTTACTCCGTAATACCCTTTAACAGGCAACATGTTAGAAAATCTCACTCCAACTTGCAAGGTCAGAGGAACTCTGGAAGCTGGGTTGTAGCTTGCTGAAACTGGTGAGTTTAATAGCTGGTCTGTCTTCATTAAAGTGGAGCCTGAGAGCCAATGGGGGGGGCCTGAAATCAAAACATATGCACATTGTCACTGCCCAAAACAAAAGCATATGCAAGTTCTCTTGGGAATTATAACTATGTGGGCAGAGGGTTTCACTGGGTCTTGTTTTGAGTAGGAAGTGTGTGTGTGTGTGTGTGTGTGTGTGTGTGAGAGAGAGAGAGAGAGGGAGGGGAGAAATAAGCTAAGAATAGAAAGCCACTATATTATCTCAAGAGAGCTGGTAATTGTGAGACCTTAGGGAAAAAAAAAGAAAAATCCCTGAAGAAATCCCTTGGGTTGGGTGGTGGCTGAATGAGGTTTGGAGCTATGACCTGTGTCTGTCATTTAAATTGTCCTGTGCTGAGACACAAAATGATGTGTGGAGTCTCTTTATTTAAAAGACTCTGATTCCACCATCCATTTCTTCCCCTGACTAACACAACTTGCAGAATTAACTTTTGCTGGCTGTTGGGGCCGAAGGAGCTTCCAATACAGGAAACTTTCAGAGCTTTCTGCAGCTTTAAATAAGGCAGAATCTGCCACTGGCAGCACTGAATTACTTTTAAAATCCTTCACACTCCTATGCCAAAGACTCTTATCCATTAATTTTTATGCTTGACCAGTCATTAAAACACTTCCTAAAATTCTGAACAGAGCAATGACATACCAGTCTTCTCATAGTTGTTTTTGATTTGCGCTGGGTTTTTTAAGAAAAAATCAAAGTACAGGGAGGTCTAATGAACAAAGAATTTGTAAAGAATAAGGCAAGATTTAAAGTCTTAAATAATTTCCAGAGTGAGAATTTCTATTTTCTTTGGGATGTGAGAGCTGCTTTATACATATATATATAAGAAGAGTATTGCTTGAATGCTGTAAAATATTAGATATTTCATGAGATATTCTTCCAGAGGGGAGATGTAAGTCTATTAGTTCCATGCACTCTGTAACAACTGATATGATCTTTTTGGAATGTAGTACTAGTTTTTAAAGTTTTTACAGCTGGCAAAAGGGAGTAGAAAAGAAATACAGAGTAGCAAAGATTAATTCACTAAGCCTTTATGAAGAAGCTGATAGAAATTTGTAGTGGGGGGGAGAAGCATTGTCTTGACTAGTTAAGTTAGTACCTTTTCTTAAGCAGATGTTTGCTGAATTGGAAGTAAAGATTCTGAGGCCTGATTCTGATTCAGTGTTGGTAAATGCTTGTGCAAATGTGGGAGGCATGCTAGTGGTTTAAGTAAACCAGAATTTGACAGAGACTACTGAAATTAATTTTTGTACCGATTTAACTGGTTGCTCATATTCCCAAGCTTTCTGTGCATGGTAGTATACTTGGAGGAATTTGCAGCTGTGCCACACAGCTAAAAAAGAATTGAGAGATTTGAATTAGGCCTTACTCAGAAATTATTCAGAGATGAAATGAAACCTTTTCTTTCCTCTAACATTTCTTCAGTTGAAGTTGAAGCCACTCTTGAAGTTTTTGTTGAAGTATGATTGGAGCTTTAATATTAGCACTCCCATGGGTATCTGTGCCCAAAACAATGGATTTGAGGGTCACTGGATATTTGAGGTCTGTGTAAATGAATGTCCCCATCCATAATTAAGAACCCAAGCCCTTGCTATTTGCAGGCAAGTCACAGACACAGCTGACTCAGCTAAACTCTGGTTGTTTTTCTTCTTGCTACACACGGATGTGATTGGCACGGCACTCATCTTGAGGTGGAGACGAAATGGAAGCAACTCAGCTATGAAAATCCTGGTTATCACCTTGAATATTTTTCTGCACATTTGTCTGATACTTTCAAAAATTGTTTGAACTGCTGCTGAGTAAGAGGAAAAGATATTTTCTGCAAATGCATTCTGACCACACCGCAGAGCTGGCAGCACACTGCTTAAGTAGCTTTTTAGTAGATGGCAAGAAGGCCAGAATATGGCCCTTCATTTAGAAACAGCTCTTTAATTTTTATCTCTTTTATTATTACTTATATATATTTCTTTTATTTCTTGTTATTGGCAGGCACTGACCAAAGTTTTAAACTGTGGAAGTGTTTAATATATTTCAATTTTTATCTCAGCTGTTCAACACTTAATGAGAGGAGGGAGAAATCAAGCTGTTATGCTATTTAACACTAAAATATAATGGAACTTTAAATAGAATTTCAGTATCTAAAACTCCTTATTTCTTTTCCATTCTAATAAAAATAAATGGTCCTCAGGAAAGACTGAAGCTGGTCTTTATGTAGATAGAAAGTGGTGTCACAGAAAGAGAGGACACAAACATTTCAGTGTAAAGCTCATTTTTCCCTGACGAAAGAGGCCTCTTCTACAATAAAATCCATAGAAATGGTAAATTAAAAAATATAGTGGCAGTTTCACTCACTTTTTTTTTGTTTTGGAAGAGACACCTTCAACTATCCGAGGTGCTCCAGACCTGGCTTCCAAGGATGGGGCAGCCACAGATTCTCTGGGCAAGCTGTGCCAGGGTCTGGTTTTGGATAGAAATTGTCATGCATTTTATGTTGTTTGATTATTTATTTTAGTTCCTCAGCAATTGAATCCATTGGTATATACCTATTTTTATGGGGAAAATTGCAACTGAATATGAGTTGAATATAGCCAATTACTGAGTGGCTATTATTAATATCAGTCCCGGTCTTCATGCAGTATTAGCAAAACTAATGGCTGTGTATGGACAGGTTTTTAAATTTAGCTTTTTGTTTATAATAGGGAGAAAGGACTTAGCAGGGCACAGGCAACCCAGTTTTTTTCCCCTCCTAAGCCTTCTGCCTCATGCCACCTGCGCTAACACAAACTGGCGCTGGGTTTACGGTTTGTCATTCTGTGCCTTTAAAAGAAATAATTTGAGATTTTTGTCGGAGTTTCTTTAGTTCAGATGCAGAGTGGGCTGGCCCTCTCGCAAGGCTGTGCTTCGATGGCGGGGGCTGAGGGCATTGCCCGAGCCTGAGGGCATTCCCTGAGCTTGTGGGCATTGCCCAAGCCTAAGGGCATTCCCTGAGCCTGAGGGTACTCCTGTGGGCATCGCCCGAGCCTGCATGGCATTGCCCGAGCCTGAGGGCACTCTCTGAGCCTGTGGGCAATTGCCTGAGCCTGAGGGCATTCCTGTGGGCATCGCCCGAGCCTGCATGGCATTGCCTGAGCCTGAGGGTATTCCTGTGGGCATCGCCTGAGCCTGAGGGCACTCTCTGAGCCTGAGGGCATTGCCCGAGCCCGCAGCCGGCCTCGCCAGCCTCCCCTCGCCTCCCCGGGCACGGCTCCGCTGCTCCCCGCCTTCCGCCCTCCTCTGCCCCTTCAGCCCCATCCCGGGCCCGGCCCGCCCTCAGGGCTGCCCGCGCCGCCCCGCAGGAAGTGATGGCGGCCGAGGGAGGAGGAAGAGCCGTCGCGGGTAAGAGGGAGGAGGCGGCTCGGGGAGGCCACGGGCGGCCGCGACGCCGCGAAACACTCGGGGCTGTGCAGGGAAGCTCTGCCCGGTCGCCTGCGGCCATGCCCCGGTGGGGCCGAGCCCCTCACGGCCGCGCTCCCGGCAGCGCCTGGGGGAGGCGGACAGCCCGAGCCCTGCGCGCAGGGTCACCCACAGCAGGTGCTGCAGGGTTTATTTTCCCATTTCCCGGCGTCCAGGTGACTTTTCCAGGTGTTCGGCTGGTCCGAGCCGGCCTCATGCTTCCTGCCCGCTGTGGTTCGGCAGGTGATGCTTGGGGAGAGGATGATCCCCGAGCTCCTATTTGGGGTCTCAGCACAGGTGGATCAGATCCACCTGTAGGTCAGTACATCTCAAGTACTCAGCCATTAAGGAGCATTGGGAACACTGCATGAAAATACCCATTTTCAAAAGTACATCAGCAGTTTACCCAAACTGAGCAAAAATCAGGGTTTAACAAAAGCAGCAGGGTTTAACAGGGACAAAGGAGCAGTAAAAACGTTGGTTCTTGACTATACAAAAATAGTTGGATTGGTTTGGTGTTGAGATGTAAAAGGCTTTGTATACTGCAAAGTAGTGTACAAAGTCTAGTATACAAATATATTACTCTGTACGTATACTATATAATGCCCTTGCTTTTAAAAGTATTCATTTGCTATTGATGAGGTGACTACAACAAGAAGCACATGGACATAGAGGATGAACTTCTTTGTTAAAAAGCCACTCTCCCCTCATCTCCTTTCAGCAGGAGTTGATTTGCTGATGTTTCTGGTAGTGGGTGAAGAGCTGCTCTGCCGAGCAGAACTCAGCCCTTCAGTACCTGGTGGATTTACAGTGCTTTGAAATGAACAGACATTGTGTCACTTCCCAAATGGCCAAGCTCCCAGTGCTTGGTAAGGAACGTGATTTTAGCATAGGTGGATCTCCTGTACATGCTCCACCGTGGATTTGCAGAGGAGTCTGGCATGTGCAGTGTTCTGGGTTTGTGTTTGGCTAGGAGGACTTCCAACAATCTCTGTTCATGCACTTGTTTGGATAAGGGCCCATTGCATCACCTCAGTTAGCTTTTGCACTGCTTTCCCTCCTGCTCTGTTTTTATACTCTTCTTTCTTAATTTGTCACGCTAGCAGGTAAATGGAGAGAAAGTGAATTTATCTTCTGAAACACATTTTAAGTTGCTGCCATTTATCTAAAGCACCTACTTCATCCCCTTCAGTAAAATAATGATGTTGTTCATTAGTTCCTCTAGCTGCTCATGGCTAAATGCACTGCAGTCAGATTGCTCTATTTTTCCCCTCCTATCAACCACTTATGGAAGTCAAACAATTGTAATAATGCTGTTTTTTTGGGGGAGTGAGGAAAGATTCTCACTTCTACTAATTTTCTTAAATAAAATATCTCTAGATGAATAGAATTTGGGTTTTCATGTCCAAGGAAGCATTGCAGTGTTGGGCAGTTCGATTAATATCTACATTTTTCCCTTTTTCATCACCCTCAGATTGAATGTTTAGAATAGTTGTTCTTCCACCCCCTTCCTTTTTAGGACAGCTGATGTTGTTTTTAGGTGTTGTCTGAGTTTTGGTGAGGTTATGTAATTGCATAGATTATGTTTAAAATAATTATGGAGCAGTTGTCAATAAGCAGGTTGAATATGCAGTACACTTTAAGAGTGCATAGAGTCAGCCATTAGCTCTTGTGCAAATATTGCTTTTCGGTTCATGTTGTGCTGTGATTGAGATGCTACAACTCGGTTTTGATTGCTGTTCCTGTAACTGTTTTTCGCAGGGAAAGAATGTTTACACTTCCAGGTTTCTAAACCCCTTTACAGGTCTCAGGCAAACCTCGCTGTTGAGAAGCAGGCCAGCTGTTGACCTAGAACTTGAGGTACTTGTTTTATTCAGCCTTCTTGCAAATTCATTTTGATTATAGAACACCTTGAAAGGCAGATTTGTATGTGAACCACCTAACAGAAACAGTGAACAACCACGAATATGCAGCTCTGGAGCCTGAGAAATAGTGGATGAGAAACCTGTATGTCTAGTTTGGCAATTGCATTAATGAAGCCTTAAATTTCCATCTGTCTCTCTAGGAAGATGGAAATCTCCCTGCCCTCCACGAAATCCGTGTTAATCAGTTTATAGGAAGGAGGTCAACAGCCTGGAAGGTGGAAACACAAAATTCAGGTAGTACATAGGCACTGTCAGGAATGTGGCCTCTGCAACTAAAAAAGCTTCTCAGAGCTCTAAGGTGAGACTGATTAACAGCCAGACTAAAATCTCATGTATGGAACAGGTAGAATTTTACTCAGACTGTGTGTACATAAGAGGTAAGGGAGTGCCATAACATTGCCACAGCTGAGGCAAGTTGTTGGCAAGTTGTTGTTAAAGTTGTTGTTAAAGGCAACCTTGCTGCCTTTAACATAAACATGTAGTTAAGGTCTAGAAAGAAAAGGAATCAGGAAACAAAATCCAAAATACTTCCCTCAAAGGAAAATTACAGCCCAAGCCCAGCAAACAAACCAGAGTCCCTTTCCATAGCAGCATTTCAGTGCACACACTCCTTCCCTTGAGGGGAAGTTTGGGAAAACAAACAGCAGAGGAGAAAGTCTGGCCGGTTTCAGTTTGCAAGTGGGAGGTGTGCAGGCATTATGGCTGCGAGCGCGTTGTGGGATCCTACGTGATGGGGCTGGTATGCGTTTGCCACATTGTGTAAAGGTTGTGTACTGAGAGACTTCCAAACGCCTCGCCTGGCAATTCCCAGCTCGGGCGTGTTGTCTTTGCTGAATGATTGGCAGACCCTCAGGTTGCACATATCTCTGAAGGAAACTGTGTCCTGCTCACTTACCCAGAGGTCTGTGGATGCTTGAAAAGGTTGTGTTTGTAACCTTTGAAACTGCTGTCTGGTGGCTGGGCTTTATAGTATTACTGACAACAGATGGCAAATGGCTCCGCTGATGTAATTCTTGCTGGTGTTTCATTCCTGTGAAGTTGCACAGTTTCAAAATCTCAGAAAGTGCCTCCATATTTTTCCTGCATAATGATTTCAAGCCAAATGAAATAAAAACATTTTCTATTATTCAGATTCCAGTGGTGTCATGTGACATTGTGGTAACGATTGCCTTGCAGCAGTTTCAGATAAATGCACGTTTGGTAGCAATTTTAAGGCCTGTGTCCTTTAAGTAATGCTTATTAGGACGTAACAGATGCCGTTTAGAAACATTATGCCTTTTAATAGGCTCTGCTTTTAGCCTGCATGTTCCCATTGCAGGCAGACTGTGGATAAGGCAGGCTTGGAGGTATGCTGTCGTTTATGCAAAGCCTAAGTCAATTTTCTGCTCTGAAGTCGAGCCATGTGTTTTTCCTTGTTTCTTCCATTCTGGTCATAGCTGCCTTGCTGTGTTTTTCCCCCTAGTCATATCTTTGGCTGATTGTCAAGCAATTGCAATCAAAACCTTTTGCATTTTTAACCACCAGCAGTGGTTTCTTTTGTCCTTACAGAAGAGCCTGTGTAAACTGAATTTGAACACACTGAGCCTCACTATCAAGAGCACAGCAAGCACAGAGTTACCCCTCTGTTGCCAGCCTGTCTTTCCTTCTCTGCTTTTTCCTCCTCCCAAAAGGAGAAAAAGGGAAAAGCAGAGCCATGCTGATTTTGGAGCACCTTCAAAGACGTGTAGAATAGCTGACACAATGGCACAGAGAAACAAGAGCGATGTTTACATATTTCCTCCACTACTGGCAGCTGTTTAATAAAGCAAGTTCTGAGACAGCCTTGTGATAGCTGATGCAGGTGATGTATTAATTTGCAGCCATGTAATAAATTTAGCAAAGTGGAAATTAGTGGGGGAAGGGATTTTGGATTTTGTTTCTTTCCTTCTCCCCCCCCAACCCAAATTAATTGTTTTATTTTGAAATTATTCTGGCTGTGCAAATTGGTCCTTGCAAGTAATTTGGAGAAAGGCTGCTAGGCTTTCTCAGGCAGACTTATGCTCTCTGCTGGTGGGAGCAGTAGGCCTGTCAGATGTAAAGCATTTGCAGCTCAAATTATGTGGTATTTGAAGCTGGTATCTCTGAAAATCCAGACAGTTGTCTCATATTTTCATCACTACTTTTTGCTTGGGGAATATTGTCCTTTCTGATTGCAAAGCAGGGCTTTCAGGTACTCCTGGTGTGCCACATTCTGCTGTGGTTTGTATGAGGTGATGTTAAGGGCTGTGTGTGGCATGGCTTTAGGTTTCTCACACTTCCTTTGGATGATGGTAGTAAAGGGGAAATGTATTTGATGTGGTACTTAAATCCTAGCCCTGGTGCCAGGTTGCAACTGTGTGTGTTCCAGTAATAACTTTTAATTATTCAAACACAGCCATTTTCTGAAAGTGTCCTGTCAGTCTGCCTGGCTTCTCCCTGTGGGATGAATTCATCTCCCTGCTGGACCATTTGTCAAACTCAGTTGTCATTTCCTGCCATTTCACCATTCTGTGCTCATCACAATGGGAGTCATTGTTTTCCTCCTTTCCCTCAAGTTACAGCAGGACTTTGGAGTGATGCATCCTCCTTTCTGCCTTCCATCTTTGTAGAGGATTGAATTGCCACTATCTGCATTTGCACTTGTGCTTCATAAAAGATCTGCTGCTGTTCACAGAACCTTTCCTGCCATTCTCCTTCAAATCCGCCTCTTTCCAGTTGTTCTGGAGAGCTTGTGTATTTTACTTTGTTTAGGGGATAAGCAAATAATTAAGTTGACAAATTCTTGCCATTTGAGTATTTGCTTCCATATGCAAGAAAAGACAAGTTTGACACCAGAGAAGCTTTGGCTGCCCCATCCCTGGAAGCCTCCAAGGCCAATTTAGACCAGGCTTGGAGCAACCTGGGATAGTGGAAGGTTCCCATGGCAGGGAATTGATGATCTTTAAGGTCCCTTTCCACCTGAATAATTTTATAATTCCAAAATCCATACCTCTGCCTTCAGTAGCCAAAGTGAGACTTTTCCAGGAGCTCTTTTGCCCATTTCTTGATTGTATGAAAACCAGTGTTTATTAAGAACTCGATGCTGATGTTCACAAATTCAGAGGTATTAGCAGCAATCACCCTGAATCATTAGAATTTTCTTTGGGAAACGTGATGTGAACATGAACTTCATGTTCAGCCTGAATTAATGGCAGTCCTGAATCTCCTTTTTCTCCAGCACTGCATTTTCCCCTGAATTATTCTGTAAGCTGCCTCTTTCTTTTTTACATCTAAGCTGTGTGAAAAACAAAGTTAAATGTGCAGAAGTATGAATTCTGATATGTCATAGCTATAGCTGGTAGCACTTCCATGGTTTAACAGTATGCTGCAGTTTTTATTTGTGAAGTCTGTTTCTGGGCTGTAATACCTCAGCTTTTTTCAATTACATTGGGTTAAAACTTTTGTGCTAAACATGCCAGTCCAGATGTGCACTGTGTGTGTAATAGGACAGGGGTAGCCTGTTTACACAGATGTATTTTAGTTTATTTGTACTATGAGTTGGATGGGGATTTATATTTGTGAGTGTAACACTGCTAAAGAGCCATCTGAGAAGAAACAGAGTTGGAACCTATTTGCTGGAACTTTCATTATGGGACTAGTGCAGGTTAGAGTGGAGGAAATATCCCTTCAGTATGCAGTCACCATTACATGATTCCCCTCAATATGCACTTGCTTTTCTAGCCTTCAAAACATTTTAATTAATGTGGTTTTAGCTAAGTATTTTTATTTAAAAAGATAAGTAATTAAATCAATTATTTAATTTCCTCGTCTAATTTTTTTTCCGTTTCAGAAATTGTGGATTACCTTAAGTTTTTGGGAAATGAAAAGCATGTGTTTTATAGACCTGGTAATAGAAGGTTTGGAAGGCCTTCAGAGCTTATGGAAGAGTGTGAAAATTGAAGGTGTTTTCCTTTGTCTCATCTATGTTCAGCTAAAACTATGTATATACCTAAAGCTTTTTTCTTCTCTTTTCTGAAATCAGTAGTGAAAATGTGTTTGTGGGAATGGCATGGCCGGTGGGATAGCAGCCTGTGTTTGCAATGCCTGGGATTTGGTCTGCCCTCCATTTGAGTGACAAAATTTGTGGTAATGACATATATAGCTGAATTCGTCTATTTAATCAAACAGGTTTCTTGATTGAGAGTGGGATTGGGATTATTTTTTCCCCTCTGCCTCAAGTTATTAATTCCACAGTTGAAGATTGTTTACAGACAGACTTTTATTAGTTTGTGTCCTGAAGCCCTTCCGGCCGTTTGAGTTGTGATAGATAGTGATGCATGAATGGAAGTTTGGGATTGAAACCTACAACCCTGAATCCTACATCCTGAATATTCCAGGAGTTCTTGTTCTGTTGGAAAAGGGGGAAAGCAGAGCAGTGGGAAGGACACTGTTTTCATGGATGATGTGCAGCACGTGGTGCAGAGCTGCCTTGCTGTGCTGGACAGATACCACAGCACAGCTTTCACCCGCTGGCTCAGCTGCCACCACACGCTGTTCTGATCCTGCAGTTTCACTTCCACCAGAATTTGGGTTTTTGGCATGTATTTGCTCAGTTAAATTCAGGATGTGGAGTCAGGTTCTGCGTGTACTCCCGGGAGCGTGCCAGAGACCTCTTCCTTCCTTTGAAAGGTTAAACAAATATGGTTGTCTAACGATAACCACATGCCTGGAGCTGCTCAGGCTCATGGGCAGGGAAGGAGAAGAGTTGATGTGAAGCCCCTGCTGTTCATCACAGAGCTCCTGCTCCTATCAGAGGGTGAGAGACAGCACTTCAGTCACGTGTGTATGGTTCAGAAGGGCAAAAAAAAGTAGTTATTCAATCCTGGACACTGTCCTGGGCGTGCTTCTGTAGCATGGCAGTGGCAGCCCATGGAGAACTGAGAACAATTTATGTTATGTGACTTCTTGGTCTTTTCACATCGTGGCTTCAGAGGCACTGATAAGGAAAACATCACACCCTTTGAAGTGGTAGATAAGACACACTTAACTGATAAGGAACCAGTCAGAAGATGCAGTGATTTGTTAGGAGCCACAAAAACACACCTGTGTTAAGAATAAATCTTAGGACTTCTAGTCTCAGTTGCATGGTTTAATTACAACACTCCCTCCTAAATATTGACCTGATATACTGTCATTTTGTTTTGCTGCATGTTTGTCTCATATTGCAAATTGGTTTTTGAAATGAAAAAAAGGAAAATATTTCTTGGACACAACCCCTCAGAACATCATTAGAAACACTTTAAAACCTGCTGAAGTTGTTTTTTTGGGTTTTTCTTTCTTTTTTTTCCCCTCTTTTGTTATTGTGAAATGTATTGGCATGAAAATAAAGCCAATAAACAAAGCCAGTGCTGCAATTGCAAGCATTAGAAATGGCAAAACTGAATTAAAAAATAATGAAACTTGAAAATTAGAAATGTTAAGTTCTTTTTATCTCTCTTGTTCCTACACCACTAGAAATCTGACTGAGGTATTTTTCATATTTTTACATGTAAAATTATTCACAAATTTGCCCAAATGTACAAAATCCAGATACAAGTCCTGTGGTGACTGATGGCTCTTCTGTAAACATACAGCTCTTAATGGATGCATGTAGTATCCTTCTCTGTGTTTGTAGAACATGAAAAAGTAGTTGTAGGATAAATGATTAATTCACTTCAGACATAACACTTTTCATGCTTCATCTACGGTGAGGTTGATGTATTTTGCTTTACAATCTGGCTGCATCCTAAATGCCCTTACTCTGAAATGGGCATTTCAACAAGTCTGACTTTCCTGGAAAGACCAGCAGTACCTCAGTGCATCTTAATCAGGCCAGTGGTGTGTCTGGTCTGGGAAAAAACTGCATCACCAAATTGTTGGCTTGAGGGAACAGTATTAATTACCTACAAGTGAATGCAGGAATAGAAGATTCTTAACAATTCAAGCAAATACCCCCAGTCCCTGGAAGTGTCCAAGGCCATGGACAGGGCTTAGTGGAAGGTGTCCCTGCCCATGGCAGGGGGTTGGAATGAGATGATCTTTACACTCACTTTCCCAAACCATTCCCTGGTTCTAGGAAATATCTCTTGTTTAGTAAATTGTGTATTGGCTTCATGGTCAGGAATAAATCAGATACTTCAGAGTATGTGATTAGATGGAAGGATGTCCTTTACCTTTGGACATTACAACAGTCTGCAGTTTCACTTCTGGAATTTCACATATGACTGCATGCACCATGTGTTTTCTGTTGTGTTGAGAATAAATTCTTTTGCCCGTGGAAAAATATTTCCTGCTTACTTTAACTGGTAGAACTAAATCTTGCTGAATCTGTAGTGATGGGGGTCTGTCTCTAATCCATAAAAATTAATTCTACGTTAGGGTAGAATATTGTCTCCCATTTTGTGATTCCATTTATGTACCTGATGCAGAACACGTGTGTGCTGGTGAGATATATCTGGATTCCCACACATTGATCTTTTTGGGTACGAAGTGAAGTAAAATTTTTCTGACTTTTACCTTTGAAGGAGGATATTTGCCCACTTGGTGAAACGCCCATGAAATTAGGTTCTCTCTTCTGGAGGAGACAAGGGGTAGAATAGCAGTGGGAGTAGAAAAAGCTGAGTTTAGGGGTCTAGACTGAAGCAGGGGGCTTGGTCTCTTTCTTTTTGGCAGAGTTGGACAACGTTTTAGGCTGAGGTTTTAGAGGGTAGAATCTCCTAAAGATGACTGAGTTGTATGGGCAGTGCCTGCTGATATTTATAGCTGGTTTTAGCTGTAGCTTTTCACTTCAAAAAATCAGATTCTTAGTGCAAATTGATGACAGATCACCAGAGTGAGAGGAGATGTACTTGCACATCCTCGCTTGAGAATGTGGCCCAGACTGCTCCATGGAAACAAAAGAGAGAAGCAGATGCGCTGCTAGTTTTTGCTTTAAAATCTCTTCTGCACGCCTGAAATGGAAATGTGCTCGTTGGGTTTCTCATTTATTTGCCTCTAGATAATTTTTCCCTGTGCAATTGCAAAGCTTCCATGTCCTTTGCCCTGAAAGCAGGTGCCATGCAGACAAAGGCTGGTACCTGTCTGTCACCCCCTCGCTGTCATTGCTGCTGCACCGTCCACCTCGAGGATGCCTTGACCTTGTTGAGCAGCTCTGGCTGTTTAAGGTGTCAGCCCCAATGTCAGGAATCTCTCTGGTGCAGGAGGCCTCTCCTTCTAAATTTCCTTTGTGGTCTCTCCTCTGTGGCTGCAGCAGGAGCCCCTCGGGTCCCCCTTTGTGCACAGAGCCCCTCGCAGGAGCTGCTGGCAGGGTCCTGGCAGGCTGGCTGCCTCCATGTGCTCCTTTGTTGCTGCTAGGTAAGCCCAAATCCAAATAAAATCCTGAAATTCCAATTAGGTCAACAGGCTGTCCTTGGAACGTTGTAATTTTGGTATCCCGAGATGCTGATTGGGCCTCAGACTGAAGTACTCCTGAGAGAACAGCACTACTTTTATTCTAAAGCAAAGTTATTTTGCATTTGTTTTAGCAACCTTTATAACACCCTGTTAGCCAGCAATAATTATGGCTTTAGTTGAATGCCTAGTAACAATAGTTATGGACAGACTTTGAGGGTTTTTTCTTGTGCCTGTGTACAAAAGAAGTGTAAAAGGGACATACACAGCAGGGTAAATGTTATTTTGTCACTTTATACTGGGAAAAACTGGGAAACACATTAGTTAACATAAAAAGAAATTCAGGTGACACTTCTGTTCCATATTGTTCCTAAACAGCCTTTCTCCCCTGCTGACAGTTTTCTTCTTCACAAGAAATTTTTTGGTTCTGTTTGTATAGGAACATGTGCTCCTAACTCACTTGGGCCTTTTCAGTGTATTGCACAGGAAAGCCAAGTTCACTGGAAATCTAAAAGCATTTTTTAAAGGAAAAGATTACTTCTGTGCAAAGCTGTATTGATGGAAAGTTGATCAGAAGTTTTCTTCTAATGCCTCATTATTTAATCTGTGACCTTATTTTGTCCTTGGAGTGGTCCTTGTTACCTTAGAGTACAAGCATATTGTGTAGCAGAAATTTAATTGCTTTGTTCAGTGAGGAGAGAACATGACTGTGCTGTTAAGTTGCATTGGCTGCACTGTGCCAGGAGGGACCCTTGTAAGCAGCACCTCATGAACAGTATTTATTAGCATGGCAAATATTTTTCTTTGTGCTAAACTCAAGTCTTACACGCTGCTCTTTTGTAAAGGATTAATTTACTAGCAAATTTGCTTTTGTGAATTACCAAAGTTTTGAATAATAATCTTTAATTTCTCTCCTGACATAAGTTCTTTGCTCAATGGTGTTTAAGTTCTGCCTGGGATTTTATAATATGACTTGCCAGTGCTGCAATGCTCTTTTTCTCTCCCATTTTGTCACATACAAACATGCTAGAAACCCATCTACAGAGCAGCTTCTCTTCAGCATTCTGAGTACACAGCTCTGCTGCCAAGCCTCAGGATGGAAGCTGGTTGCCTGCAAAGGGCAGAAAAATAATGTTTCAAGCATTTTAAGCATTTTAAATTTCTTATCCTTTTGCTGAGGAATCAGATGCTGATCGCTGCTGGAGGGAGAGTGGAGGCACCGTGGGTGAGTAGTCTGAGCTGGTACTACAAATCCCATACTCCTGCTTTTATGTGGAAAGGTATCACTTTCAATATGGTACCTGTGTGATTCATGGTTTGTTAATCTTAGCATAGACAGGTCTTGCATTGGTCCTTTTAAGACTTCTTGTCTCAGCCATTTACTGTCAGTGCAGTTATTTCACATTTAATTTACCAAGGGAGGTGCCATGTGAGACCAAACCATCATTAAAAAGGAGGATTCAGAGCTAAGATACCAACAACAGCTCTGGGTAGAAGATTTGGACCTCACTTGGGCTTACAAGGGTTGCAGGTGTAGGTTGTTGATTGAAAGCCTCTTTAATTGAAGCTATTTTATTCCTGTGATAGAACAGTGGCTGGACACCATTTGGTTTACTTACACATTTCCTGTCAAGTTCTTTTTCTTGGTGATGAGCCACCAGAAAGTCTGGTCTGTTATATCAGAAGGAGGTTATTGCTCCTTCAGGAACACCAAGCTGGACTTTGCATTTAGGTTACAGGCATCAGATATATATAATTTTTGTTTGCATGCAATTAACAAATACCCTCCAGCACTGAGTCACATGGATTCAGAGTTATGTTGCATAAAAGATGATGTTTCTATTTTGGAAAGACTTGTGTAGGTAAATTTTTTACATTATTTCATTGTTGTGAAAGTGCCCAACTGATGTTAGTCAAAAAAGAGAAGGAAAAAGTTAATGACAGTAAAGAGTAAAACTAAAAAAAACCCAAAACAGTAAAATTGTTTACAAAAGTAAACAACAAATCCTAGACTGACCCAAAAAGGGGCAGTCTTCCAAGAAAGCATGGAAGCTTTGGAATTCTTTCCCTGTTATATTTTTGGACAGTGCTAAACTCAGGCTGTGTTTTGAAAATTTTTTTTAATGTTCTTCCAGCTTTAAAGCAATTTTCTTACACCTAGAGAAATTTGAGACTGTGCTTGTTGAATTCAAAGGAAACAAATGTGAATTGATGCTGTCATGGTTCTGCTTTGTAAAGTTGCATGTCAAGAGGTAAATAACATACAGAAAATAACATACAGGCAGGTTTTTACCAGCCTTACTATTTTAGATGGGGCTTATACAAAAGGCTCTAATGAGATCATTAAGGGCCCAGCCACACCAAGCAGCTGCTCGGGAAATGGAGGTTTTAAGACTTAAGTTTTTTATTTAATATAAAAAGTAAAAATATCTTGTGTTTTATTTTAATCACAGGTCGACTTTACTTGGTTGATACAATAACAGGAGATCCAGAGGTTCTGCAAGCAGATGCTGAAACATACTATGAAAAACTCTTGAAGAAGTCACTGTCCACTCCTGATGTCTTTTCCATCCCTGGAGGAGGAGAGGTAGGAGGCTGATGTTTCTCATGCTGCAAGTTAGATACTTGCAGATTAGTTTGTTGGTTGTGCTCATGTATGCTAATAGGGGTAAACTGGTATGGCTGGATTGCAGAAAAAAATCAGTAAATCCTGCATTATTCAAATAATTTGCATGCTGTAAATGAGAGATAAGCTTAAACTCCAATTCTGAGTGTGGAAAAGGGTTTGAAGTTCTTTGGTGGACTTTGCATCTTGACCTGCCTCCTGACAGGACTGAATCAAAAGCGAATTTTATAGAGATTTACACCATGGTGCTGCTCTGTATTCTGCCTCTGCTGTGCAGTTTACACAGGCATTGTGATACAGCCTCTCTTTTGTTTCCATTCTTTCCAGTACTTATATTGGTAATTTTGAGTGTGGATTTTCCCAAAGGAATTCTGTTCCTAAGACACCTGGGTGGAATAGAGATGACTGAACAGGCCTATTAAACATTTTTACTGCAGTCAACCTATGAAACCTTTACATCTGGCATTTTGTTCATCATAAATGGTGTGCTGAGGTACCTGTTATTGTGCTATCAAAGCAGAAATTGGATTAGTTAAAATGAATGTTTGGAATACAGTAGCTTTTCTGCAATTTAAGAAAATAATATGCAGTAGTTTCCAGAAAAATGCTGTTCCAGGTGGGATCAGCTTCGGCTTTGAGCTGGGAGTGTAACGGGGTTGAAATACTCTTTTAATGCCCTCTAGTGGAGCCTGTGGGGCTAAATACAGAGTGAACATGCAAAGATCCCCCAGTTTAGGGCTTCTGTGTCCTTACCTTCCATGCCTGCTTGTACTTGCAGAGGTTCATTTGCTGTTCCAGTAGGAGGAGGAGGAGGTTAAAATCCCAGGCAGTGCTCTGTGTATTCCTGCAAAAGCCACACACTGAGATCAGTTAAAGGTGGACTTCTGGCTTTTGATTCACAACTGTCTTGATTTTGTGGCTTGTCACCAGCCCTTAAATATATCACATGACTGATTTGAGTCTCATAGCAACACATTTCTCTTTGCATTCATTTAATTCAGGTCTAATCGAATCTGCAGTCAGCCAGTCAAGGGCATAAGTAATGGTAGTGTTCTTGCTGTATTGTCTCTTTCCTTAGAGTCTACAATAAATAGCTCAAAGAATGTTGATGTTTTGTAATTTAAAATAATTCAAATGTAATAAGGCAAAACTCCCATTCCCAGTGAACATCCCAGCTAACAGTCTCTATTATAGACCCAGAACCTGAGGGATGAGGGGTTTGGTGTTTGAATAATGGCTGCATTACCAAACATTTTTTCCCCTTCTGAATTAAAGCAGGTTTGAAGTGGCAGGGCTGGCAACAGTGAATAATTATTTAGCAGGAGTTAAGTGGCTGTCAGCCCCTTTGCTGGGGTCACAGAACTTCTTTTTGGTATGGCTTGGTCAAGCATTCAGGCCACAAATAGCAAGGATTACTGCAAGTCAGGATGAGAGCCCCACAGGCTGGCAGCAGCCACACACAAAGCTGTGCTTGGCTCATGCTGCTCTTGTTAACACCTGTGAAAGTGCACATTAGCTTATCAAACAAAATAACAATCATGGCAGTATTGGAAGTAGTCCTGGCCTCTTCATTATGGAAATGCTCCCAGGTGCTGTAATGACATTGATGCTGTTATGTTTGAAGCATGCAAAGAACAACTGAATCCCCAGATTTAGGCAAGCTCATGAATACAGATTTCAAGCAGTTTTCAAGTTGGTTTTTTTTTTTTTCCTGGAGTCCAGTGTTTGCATAGATGCTTCCAGGATTCTGGCACTCATCAACTACTGAACACTGGTTTCAGCTTAGAGTTGTTATCCAGAATAATCCATATTCATATTTCTTCCATGTACCAAGAAATATTAAATGTAACACGTGACTGATTTGAGTTTCATAGCAAACTGACAAATGGGTGCAATTAGAGAGAGAGGCACACCCACACATACACAATGGACCAGATTTTGGAAAGTACAGTACATACTGTGCTAAGTCATGCACGCTCTTCGCCTGTACCTAAACTTACATGACAGCATTTGCAATATTCATATGGAAATCGTCATTTCTATGCATATAGAGCTGTTTGAGCACAGTAATTTTGTGTTTGTGTCACATCATTTAAAAGTTTAGTCTAAGAGCAGAAGCTTGAGAGCTGCATTTTGATTTTAGCTTTGCCTTCAGCTTAACCACCTTGTGCCAATTATCTACCCTCGCTGTGCCTGGAAGATAAACTGCCAGGCACTGCCCTAATGCTTTGATACTCCCTGTACCCTGAGGCTTAATTCATTGTTTGCAAAACACCACAAATACTCAGCTGGAGGATGCTGTAAGAAGTGCAAGTTGTATTTGTTTTCATTTGATGTGTCTGGTCTTTCATAACACCATTTGTCTGCGTGTGACAGTGCTCAAAGCCAGGTTATGTACTAACCAGGGCAAGTCAGCATTAAGGTCTTCACTAACTTCAGTAGCTTGATTTTTTAAAAATTAACTTTCCTTATGGATAATATTAGAATATTATATGTATTTCAGTGCCTTGAAGTTGAGGATTGAGAGGGTGTTGTGCTAAGCTTGTACCATGCATGTCAGCAAAACGTCATAAGTGCATCTGATATGTGAAGTACTTGTTGTGAGCTTTGCAGTACAAAGAGCTACAGGGCTTGTTTGTTTTTTAGGTTAAACTTGAAGATTCCTGTGTGTCTTTTGTCCCTCTCTACCGAAATAATCCTACTTGCAAACTGTTGCTGTTAACTGATCCAAAGGATAAAAAGACAGGTTAGAATTGGTCAAAATGTTTTGAAATTTGAGTAGTTGTAATTTCTTTACCTTTAAGATGGTCTGTTTGTTTATGTATTTAAATATTCTGGGTTTTGTTTTGAATATGAAGTGGTTTCAGTTTATCTGTCAAGGATTTTTGTCAGTGGGCTGCTGATTAGATGGAAGAATTGATAATCAGGGCTTTTAAATTCTATGCATAAATTCTCTGCTGATAGCTGAAAAATCTCCTTGGGTAAATCTGTTATTCTTTCTGAATTTATTCAACAGGATAATATTTTTCTAATTCAGAATGATATGAAATTTAAACACATTATGGTTTGGATAGAATCCTGAAATCCTTAAACAATAAAATACAGGTATGAAATTGTATTGCTCCTTACTGATTCTTATTAATATTATTTTTTATTTTGTTTTATGATATTTTTTTTAGTCCTAGGTTTAATTGACTTTTATTTCCAGTACTGGTGTGTGAGGACTATCTACTGGTGTGTAGATTAGGTGAGAAGTGTTGGTGTTGTTGTGAAGCAATGGGCTGTAGAGTTTTTGGAATATCTGCAATGAGGACATGAACTTTTGCATTGACTCACTGTGTCACTTAGGAAATACAGAACACATGAAACCTCTTTAGCTCCCAGCTTCCAAATGTGGCGGCCAGTTAATGACATCTATCATTAGAATTGTCCTTTTTTTTAAAGGATAAGCTATAAATTATACCTGAAAGGCTTTAATAGCCAGTATTCTTAATAATACAGCAAAGGCAGAGCAAAATCCTCTCTTCATTTCCAAATGTGGCAGGTAATGATCTTGCACTCCTAGAACAGGTTCTGTTAGTGCAAGTGTTCATTGTTCAGTCCTACCCTGTGACCAGGAAATTTCTTCAGAAGAACAAAAAGCAGATTAGGATCACCTGTGGTTAGAGGTGAACTCTGCAGTTTCCCAGCTCCTTCTGCACAGGATTTCAGTTGGGCCTTTGCTAATGGGCTGTGGTTCACAGGACAAGGTGGGAGACTTCCCAAGTTGTACTCAAAGGACTTCCTGGTCCCTCTACAACTGTTGATGTAGAATTACTCTTCTGACACTAATTTATATATCCCATTAATGTTTTTCTGAAGACGGAAACACACTGGTGTGATAAAGGGGAGAAGCATCTACACCTGAGGCCAGACTGGCTCTTGGTGCAGTTGTGCTCATCTCCTGACTCATGCTCAAAGGAACATGGCTGAAAACAGCACTGAGTTAGTTTAGGCTTCACAAGAGGAATTGGGATCTGTAACTACAGTGCAGAAACAAAGGATTACTAAATAGATGCAGGTGAAAGTACATTTAGCATAGCTCTTCAGTGAAATTATCTCATTTAGTATTAGGAACAAGAAGTATTAATGAGATACAAGCACACAAGGAAAAATGATTTCTCACAGGAACAAGTCAAACAAGTCCAATTGGAGCCTAAATTACCTGATAGCTATCTTCATTAAAAGCTTAAACCTACCAGAATAAACACCTTATTATATTATAAACAACAGCCTGACTGACTGCTGTGACCCCCCCTTGCAAAATTTCAGCTCCAGTTACCAGTCCAGAGTCAGAGGAACAGAGAGATCTCTAAGCCTGCTGCATCACCTGGCTTTTGATATTTCCTTCCAAAAGTTCTGGAAGTTCTTTGTTTCTGGATTTTATATCCTATAAACATGTGGGCAGTCTTCCTGCACACATCAGGTTTGACTGATGTGATTTTTTTTTTTTTTTTTTCAGTTGAGCGTTAATAAATTTTCATTAGTTCTTTAAAGCCTGCTGAGATGTGTGTGCATACCTATACAGATGGGTATATCCATTTGAAGTATTTTGTCCTAATTTTTTTCCAACAGCTCAGCAGATTTGGAATTGACTCTTAGGGTGGCAGACTGTGCTAATGGGAAACTCCACCTGGATTTGCTCACCTACATGACCTTTTGTTCTGACCAGTGAGCAGCTCCAATTAATTCAGAGCCAATTCCTTCAGAGAAAGGCAATATATTTTAACTTAGTCTTTGTTACTTTAAGGACATTTGACTTTAGGGGCAGAAAATGAAAACATTTCACAAGTTACATAATTTTCTTTTCCTGACTTGAGCTTTACACTTTTCGTGTGAAACAAGTTTCATCCAGATGGAAGGGAGAAACAATCTTGCTGTGGTTAATATCTTATCTTCCTCTACCTGTCCTCTACCTCTGCATTTTAGTTTTCTTCCACAGCAGGAGCACTCTTAGAAGCAAATTTCCTGGTTGTCCCCAGATACTGTGTTTCAGTTTGATGGTATTTAATTCTTGAAAATTGGTTTAAAGAGAGGTGGATTCCACCACTGAGATTTATTTCTGATCATCTTTATAAGATGGGTTGTCCAGAAGCAATGAATAGCTTGTGGTTTGAAATGATCTGCATATTTCAAAGAGAAAATGAGAATGGCAGCTTTTCTGTAGGACTTGGTCTTGGTTGGAAGCATTTTAAATTTATTTTTGATGGGCTGAGTGTTGTGTTCTGTTAGTATATCTGTACAGATATTTTTATGAGAATGTAAATTGCATTGTAAGGGCTTACAGAGCATAACATGGGTGATTAACATCTTTATAACACTAAATAAACATACCTTATTGTGGCATTTTCTGTATGCTGCATGTAATAATTCACAATAACTGTGAGATGCCTTGGAACATTTATCACAAGACATTTGCAACAAATCACTGAGTGAAGCCTGAACAGTAGAAGAAAATGTAACTGGTAACAGGAAAGATCTATCTGAGAAACTTGAATGGCTGCCATTCCAGCAGGAATCTGCCTGCCTCCCAAACTTTAATATATTTGTTTTGATAAAATTCCTAGAAAAGAGTGAGAAATGCTCTTATTCCATTTTAAAGACAGGGAACTGTGGGACCCAGCTAGTTCAGGGTATGTCAGTGCTGCAGAATGCAGTTCAGAGTAGGATTTCTGACCTTGCTCCAGTATCAGAGTATTTCCACTGTGGAAGTCTTACACAAGTGACCTCTTTAAGTGTGTCAGCAATCTGAAAGAGTGACAGGATTAAGGTAAAGATGACTTTACAGAAAGTGCCACTACTTTATCTTAGATATTTATTAACTGTAATTACATCTCTCATATGTAACATCACCTTTATTTAGTTTGTAACTAAGGGATGTCTTTCAGCAATTCAGATAAGGCAGGGGAAAAAGAAGAGCCAAGCTGGATGTTGCTTTATTTTTTCTTCTTTGCTCTGTGTGTAGAATCCTGATGTGCACATTTCATTTAAATAGTTGCACACCAGTGTGGGAACATTTGGCCAGCATAGCCTAGGAAGTAAAAATATAATCCAGGCCTGAGCTGGGAAGGGATCCATGTTTGCCCAGCAAAAGTAGACATTTCATAATCACAATTGCATTATGCTTGGTGCCTAATTCAGTTCGGTCCTGGATTTCAGACACCCTGTGCTGTGGAATCCTGTGCTCCACTGCCTGTCAGCTTCTTGCAACACTCTGTGTTTGTCTGAGTGCAGGTGATGAAAGTACTGAGGTTTAGCAAGCTGGTGCTCACAGGGCAAGCCACCCACCTGAGCATGTGTAAACCCCATTAATTGTGACCTGAAATGCATTTCACCTGGGCTTGCAACTGCACAATCAAGCACCTCAGGTTTTGCAGCTGCAAGGTCACTGCAGTCACACACATCCTGATTCACAGGGTGCAGGTGATGTGTGCTGGCAGTAACTCCATCTCCTGTGATCAGGTGAACTTGACTGAATGTTTTGGAAAGGATAACAAGACTGGGAAGGGAGAGAGAGGGAACATGTGGTCTCACAAATCATGTTTGCATTTGAAGTAGTGTTCCTCAAAGTTGATTATAAAATGAAAATGAGAGTATGGGGAAGCATGGATGGATTTAACTGCAGACCAGATGTTGACTTGAAAAATGATAACAAAAAGCAAAGTACATATGTTTGTGTGAAATCTGGAGAAATGTTTTTTCCTTCAAGGAAGGCATCCATATAGATAAGGTTGCTCAAGTAATGTGATGTGACAGTTGCTATGTCAACTAGTGTTCCCTTCCACACATTTAAATTATTGAATAGCACAGTAAATGTTCTATAAAAGCAACTCCTTCCAACGTGGTTATGCATCTTCCTGTTTTCCTCAAAGCTTTTAAAAACTTTTCTGACCTTTACTATGTGTCTTGTATGTCTGAACTGTGTGCCAAACCTCTTTGCAGCTCTTATTGAAGTCAGCATTTGGCCCATTATGTCCCCTTTGTGTGACTCAGCTCCCTTTGTAGCTGCATGTTTCATGGATGTGTAATGGAGCAGTGGCTGCTGCATTTGAAAGCAGAGGGAAGGGTTTGAGGGAACAGATTGAATCCATCACAGAAAGAGTATGAAAATCCCATGCAAGTAAGTGCATAATATTTAATGAATTGAGTCTGCTGCTATAAACAGGCATCTGCCCTTGCGTGCAATACTTCTTCCTTGTTAACCCAGCACACAAAGTGTAATGCTTTTTGGCACATGCTTTAATAATTTATTGGAAATATAAGTTAGCTAAGCTGAATCTCCAGCCTTAAAACCAGCAGGAGTGATAGAGGCTGAAGCAAAAAGGGAAATTAACCTGTGTGCATCAGTGACAATCATATAACCTGAGGCTAAAACAGGTAAATGATGAATCCTGTCCTTAAAGTCATTTCATTTCCTCGTGTGTGAATTTGTTTCCAACTCACAGATGGTTTTGAACTTTCTTATATTTGTCCCTAGCTGGGTAGGTTAGAGCCAGTTGTTGGAGCACTCTTTTAGGACTCAAACATGTGAACTCTGTGCTGTTCTTTGCAACATTCTTCCTATATTATATTCTATCTTTCTATATAAAAATGGACATGGTAGGTGCCCTATTTGGTGTTCTTGAGCAATCCTGAAATCATAGCCATGTACTTTAGGTGAATGTCACCAGTACATGGATACTAAGAATTCTTTTGGCTGAAATATTTGCTGTTTGATGTGTTTGTGGTCATAAATGATCAGATTTCTGTGTTTATTCCAAAACCTCATCTAAATCCTTAAAATTTATTCTCTATCCTTTGAAATGACCCCATGTCAAAACTTTTCTTTCTGAACAAGGCTTGGAAGTAATTTCAGTGTCATTGTTGCTGCTTCAAGTCTTTTCCTTGTAAATCTATTGGCAGGCAATGAATTCTGTAGATGAACATGTAGGAGTAGGGTTTAAATACTTGTTCCTGCAAATGTGAAAAATTGAGGAAGGATGGGAAGAAGTGGGGTGCAAGTTTTACATCACACCTACATGAGGACTTGACTTACGTGGGTTGCTGATACACTTTGCCCTGAAGCAAAAGTGTTTCTTATTATGCATGTCTATGTCTGTCTTTTGTTGATTGGAACCTCTCAGTGTGCATTTGAACCTCAGAAAATATCTGTCCTGTAGAAATTTAGGAGTCTGTACTCTAAAGCTACCCATAGATAGAAATTCAATCACAGAGAGAGCTGAAAAGCTGTTTGATAAGCAGATATGAGAATTTTCATGTTTGACTTGCATGAGTGCAAATATGTGCACTTAAATATATGCAAATATATATGTGTAGGTAGGGGAAAGTTTGAAAGAAACTTGAAAACTGTAACCTTTATCCAGGTAGCTCCACTGTCCCAAATGCCACTCAAACCTACTCTGCTACTGAACTTAGTATTAAGCAGGAAGTGCTTTATTCACATGGAACACAGGCTGTCACACCAAAGTCACATCAATTCCTGAGAAAAATTACCTTCACTTGATGCCTCGTGCAGTACTGAAAATTGGATATCAAGGGACGTGGAGGTGAAATTGAAATACAATTGTTGTTTTTCTGTCTCACAGCAGAACAGACTGGAGTCAGCTGGAGGGAGAAGTAGGTCTGAGGCTGCCTGTGGAAAAATTGAGAACCTGCTTTGTATTTGTGGGTAACGTGCTCCCCTGTTTTTGTTTCTGTAGTTTTGGCAGTCTATTTGAGCCAGCGCTGGTGGCCTGTGGAAGATGTTGTGAAGACAGCTGATCCTGCTAGAGATGGGCTCATTTTGGTGAGGATGCTATTTTGAACAGTTGCCTTTACCCTGGAGCTTCCCAGCCAGAGCAATTATATGGAATTGTCTTTGGTCTCCAGCAGCTCCTGCTCTGAACCTGTGGGATCTGGGCTCTGTGGTTCACCAAGCGCTTCACGTCTCCAGGACACAGTGACATGCACATTAGCCCTCTCTAAACAATTCTGTGCATGCAGCTTATGATTCATCTGTGGGATTTGTTTTCTTTTGGTTTTTAGTTTACCTTCACTGCCTACTAAAGGAATAATCATAAACTGAATTACTACATTAGCAATAATTTCTCACATTAACTGTCTGGTGGGAGGTGTTACTACCCTTTGGAACAATGTCTTATCTAGCTAGTTATGATTTTTTCCCCTTGGATAATGTTTATATTGTATTCATTTTATGAAATGGTTGCTATTTAGTCATTTCTATATCCATAAGTCTTTTTCAAAATAAATTATCTTGGTAAGATAGAACTACTTTTTCATAATTGGAAAGGTTTGGGTACCCTGGAGTCTGTTTGCAACCAAAAAGTCAGATGCCTGCTGCCTATGAGCTGTGTTGTCATGAGGTTATTAAGTCAGTTCTTTTTCCCTACATAACTCTCAGTATTTTTGGTCCTTAATGATTCCATTCCTTTATCATTTTTTCCTGTCATACATAGTGTTTAATTATTTGCAGAATTAAGTAGGCTTTTTATGGGTAACAGAACTGGAGGGATTTTGAGATACCAATCCTTGCAGGATGGAACTTGGAGCAGGGACACAGGCCTTCAGGCTTTCAAACATCTCTGTATCAACAGAGAATGAAAAATAATGTCTGACAATAGAAATCTTACCCCCTCTAGCTCATTGCTGAAAGGTAAGTTGCCATTCTATGTGGAAACTCTCATTTCTTTTTCAGCATTCATAAGAAGCTTGTTGGCAGCAGTTTTTACCTTGATGATCAACATAATCCTGTGCCTTTAGATTCCTTTATCTCCCTGCCCTATCAGTTGTCTCCTAAGAATTCAGCACAAAATGATTGTTCACGTTACACCTAGATTACAGCTGGTTGGGACAGACCATTCTCTGTTTTATATAGTGTCTAACTCAGTAAGGTCCTGGCCCACGAAGTTCTTAGATTCTGTGAGAACACAGGTAATAGAGGAGAGGTGACCAGGCCCACAGTGTGAATCCAGTCTTCATTTCACTTTTGAGCAGGATTAGATTGCCTTGATCCTGGTTCCAAATCTGTGACTGCAATCAAGATACTTCTGCTGCTTTAGAATTCCTCTCTGTGACAACAAGAAATATGTCAAGCTTTATAAATAGGTACTAAATTATTCTGTGCCCGCTGGATAGAGGGTGAAACACTAGGAAAAGCTGTTTTTGTTATTGTAGCTGAACCAACTCAGGAGGTATTTTCCCCAAATTAAGTGTATGTGTTTCCTGACCTCCTCCTTCCCAGCCTCTTTTGATTTTGAAACCTTTTATGAGATGCAAAATACTATTCTCTGCCTCATTTTTCTTTGGTCTGTTTTTGTTTGTTCTCTTAGGTCCAGACATTTGGAGAAAGGATTGTCCTCTTTGTTCTGAACTGCATTATTTTTGGAATGCTGGAAGGGAGTTCAGCTAATGATGCATTCTTTCTACCTCACTCTGCCACCGAGCGTGCCAAGATACTCTGGAGGAACGGCGAGGCTGCTGCCTTTTACTCGGTCAAGATGAAAGGTAAGGTCATTTTAGAGACACATTTCCACTGGTTCCTAATGGCTAGAAATGTAATCCTTTTGTTTGTCTTTCAGTATAAATAATCCTGGCTCTCATTTACATTTTTATATGAAATCTCCCTCAGAATTAATCTGGGGAACAAACCTTCCCAGAATTTGGAAGGCATCCATGTTATTTTCATTTAAACATGATAGTTCCAAGCCCCATTCTGATCTGAGGTACTGGCTTACTCCAATAAAATGTGCTTAATGCAGCCAAGTAGGAGGTTGTACATCTAGGAACAAAGAATGTAGGGCCTATCCACAGAATGGAGAATTGCATCCTGGAAAGAATGATACCTGAAAAAGGAGTGCAGTTCCCAGTGGATAAACATATTGGGAATTGGTGGTGCCAAGAAGAGGAAGGATCTTTGGATGTGTGAGGAGCAGTGGCTGGGTTGTGTAGAGGAAAGTGTGTGCACTGGATCACTCCTGGAATGCTTTATGCAGTTGTGGTACTCCCACTTTTAAGGATGATGATTAATTGATTTCATAATTAATTGATTAAGTAGCATAGAAAAGAAAATGTGTTTTAATTCTTTAGGGATACTTTATTAACTTTAGTAAAGGTCTTATTAAACACAGAGTCTGTATTAATGCAAATAATTGCTGTCAACCAGTCTGGAGTGGAAGAGGCTTAATTGGAACAATTCCAGTTTTGCAGTTGAGCCTGTGCCCCCATGTGGGAGCTGGTTACCAGCCTGTGCTTAAGTTTCATGGGAATCACTTTGATACCAGCAGTTTAAACACAGAGAAGGTGTGATCTTTGGAAGTAAGATATTGCCCAAGTCAGGACTCGATAGCCCTCCGTCCAAAATGGGAGAAAAAAACCCTGCTTGAGAGATGGGTTGTTTTGGATTCCAGAGGACACTGTGAAGGTGCCTCTCTGCTGCAGTCCCAAAGGCCAGCAACAAGAGATGTTCTGCTCCTTGGGATGGAAAAATCCTGGTACACACAGAGGTGTAGCTTGTACAGCACCGTGCTGGTGCTGCTGCACTGTCAGTGAGGAATCAGGACTCAGCCTCTGATCAAGGAGCCCTGTCTGTGCCTCTGATTATGCTCATGAACTGGTTTGTAATGCCAAACACAAGTGCATTTTCCTTTAAGTCCATAAATATTCCTGAGCAAAGCTTTTGGAAAGAAACACTTGTAGGGGCTGTAATGATTCATGCTCCAGTGAAATGAATGTGCACAGTAGTCTGTTATGGGTGGAGTATTAGCCAAGTTGAAACTGTTTCTGAGTAAGTTGAGAGTCACAGTTTGGTTTTAAACCAGGTCCACATAAAATACAAATCCTTCAAGTCCAGCTTTGTCAGCATCTGCCTTTTCTTGCCAGTGTTTTTTTTCTCTGGGCAGTTATATTTGTTAGTTGTTGGCCTGTGTCACAAATTGCTGCAATCTTTTGCCAAAGCCTTTTCGGGAAGCTTGAAGCTGATTGTTTTTGCTGCTTTTTGCTATTTGATGTACGCATTTAGAAAATAATTCCTCTTTCTGAAGTTCTGTGATTTCGATTTCATACCAACCATGCTGTGGCTGATTCTATTCTCTCTCCTTTTTAGAAGAGCCCTGGATTTATTAGGCCCAAAAGAGACTAAGATAAATATCTTCACTCAGAAGCTATATTTCACAAGATTGTTTTACATATTTTCATAATTAATTTTTTAAAATCATAAGTTCTTTTTACTTTTGCTGTCCTGGTCAGAACATTTAGTAGAGGCAGCTTAACTACAGGACTTTATATTGTGCTGGACCTCTGTCCTAGGAAAAGAATATTTTCCTTTGTGCCCACCATGTGATTCTGATTCCCTTTATTTCCATGCCCTGCAATTGCCTGACCATTCTTTCCAGTATGATTTTTTCACTGGATAATTGAGATTCTCATATTGATGTTGTATTCAACTGTATTTCTCATCTGTGAATTTTTCATTATCTATAGCATGACAAAAAACATGCTTCAGTGGAGGCAGATAAGCCAGAAAAGGTCTGTGGAGCATGGCTCTTTCAAACATAAGTCTTCTGGGTGAATCACAGAAGTGGTGACCAAGGAGCAGTGAGTCTGTTCTATCTTTGCTACAGATTTAATGTGTCGTTATGCAAACTAAATTTTCAATGGACTTGAGTGATTCCAATTAACTATCTTGGCAATACTGTAATGTCATTTCCATTTGCCAATTCCTAGGTGGCCTGTACAAAGTGAACTCGGTAATTTTGGTTCAGTTCCATGCTTCCATCCATCTTATGACCACCCTTAGCTGGATCTCTTTTAATAGTCCAGCTAAAGAGGCACAGATGGTCTCGAGCACCCTCCTTGCTCAGAGATGCAATAACTGCTGCAAGTCAAGGTTTTGAGACAATTTGGCCACTTCTGGCACCGGCCACCCTGCACCTGTTGTATAGATAAACAGAAGTCTCATTCTTCAAGGCTATCACTTTTCCTGAGCATTAGACACCTTTATTAAAGCAAAATTTATTCATGACTGCACAGATCATCAACTTGGCCTCTCTGGAATGTGCCTATTCCTGTCCAATGACAGGCATGCAGCATTTACCACTGGGTATACTAAAGATTGATGAGATGTACTAAGCCACTAATGAGGCTGATAAGACACTTTGTCACGTGCCAAGATAAATGTCTCCAATTTTATCTATGTCAGCGGCTTCCATATCAGACAGCGGAGCAGTTAGACCTCACTAAATGGAGCTACTTAAAGGTACAATAGGAAACGACAGTTCCCTCTTCCTGTACCTTCCTCCACAGGCAGCAACCTGAAAATGAAATATTTTGCAGAAAGCCTTCATGTTGATACTTGGGGTTTGAGATCTGTTTTATGTTGTTTAAAGTGTTTATTTCATGCTATGTGTGAAAACCTCAGAAAGAATGTGTTCTGTGAAGTGATGTAGGATTAATTACCACGGTTACTGACACTTGTTTCTTGTGCAGTGAGACCATGTAATTCCCTGAAAGTTTTTCCTTTCTTATTTACTGAGGACTAATAATTACTGAAAATGGACTTTACCACCTTCACATAAATGCCAGGAGAATGTAGGAGATTCATGATGCAAATAAACCAACAAGGAAGTTGGAGGATGCAGTGAGCCAGGAGTGTCTTAGTGCTTTTAAGAACAAACCAGAACAAAATCCCTTTTTTATAGACCTTCTTTTTTCCCTACTGTTATGTATTACTGTCTCTGTAACACACATGAGCTGCCCAGCTGCAGACCAAGCTGTCTGCGGTATGAAAAACAAAAGAGTCAGATTGTCAAAGCTTGTCCCTTCCCTCCTGACAAATCTTAGTAGTAAAAGTCTGGAGTGATGTGAATCAAACCAGCCTTAACCAAACAGAGTCCTCTGAGAAGGCTGTAAAACATACAGGTGTATCAGGAGTGAGTGCATTGTTGGCTTCTCATTCATTCTTTAGAAATGCTCCACAAGTCACAGTTTGGGAACACCTGACTGCAAAAACTCTTAAGCAGAGATGGATTAGGCAAAAAAGCATCCCTGGCTCTATCTCTGCTTTTTTCCTACACTAGAGCCTTAGAGATGGTCCTTGGAAGTGGCTTCTTGAGCTCAAATTCATTTCATACCTTTCTTCATACAAGCCTTTGGAAATGTCTTTTGATATTGGTGGCCCAGGTACTATCCTGTAGAAAGAGATCCTTAAAAACATAACAGGATTTGATTTTTTCATCAATTACATCAATTTCTTTTAGAAAAAAAAAAATCGGCATTGAATATAACCTGACAGACAATTAGCTGAAATCTTGTTGAATAATTGCTTTTGTCTCCCTCTGTTTGCTAGCAATAATATTTTTAATGTGCATTTCTGAGGCGGATTGAAGGTTCTGGCTGTAATGAAAATGAAATGACTACATACCAGTCCAGACATGAATTCATTTAATTTTATTGAAGCCAGAACCTTTGTTCGCCTTCTCACATACAAACTCACACAATGGGTTGACCTTGGGTTCTGCTCTGCAGAAATATTCCCCACCCTTTACACAAGTGCTCAGGCCTGTCCAAACATGTGTGTGCCAAGCCAAGTTGTTCAGCAGGGAAATAGTCAGTGTGCACAACCTTGTTTTGTTTGGGTCTGTTGGATGTGGGGACCGGATTGTTTTTTTTTTCTGGTTTGTGGCTCTTTGGGAATGCTAATGGCTGTCTGCTTTCCTGCCCTTGTAATATCTGTTTGCCATTTTGCTGGCTCCTAAGTTGGTCATTTGGCACTCGTGACCTAACCAAGCAGATCAAAGGCTTTCAGAGGGCAGGCTGCATGAATGCTTCCCTCTCCATCACCAATGCCCTTATTTTCCCTGTCTCCTCCTTCACCTCAAAACTTTGTCTGTGTGTTCCAACCAAATGTGTGAGGGCCCAGTGGCCACCTCCGGGCCACCATTAGCTAACAGTAACCTTGTGCTATTTCATGGGAAACAGGGACAAAGTGGCCTTTGTTCCAAAGGTTGGTTTGTTTGTTTATTTTATTTCAAATGCCTGTGGGCTGTGACTCTCCTAATGTGTTTCCCAGGGACAAGGTGAAGAATGGCTTCATGGTTTCTTTATTTACAGTGCCTTTAGACATGACAAGTTTTTGTCATCTTCTCAACACAAAATTAGGAGCTCAGACATAAATCACTCAGCTCCTGGGATTGCTGCACAGCATTCTCCTCAGGATTTATAGGAGACAGACTATATGAGATAATAATATACTTAAAAGAACACTTGCAACATGCAGGGATTCTTAAAGACCTCATGAGAAAAATTTTATCCCTTAGAACGTATGGTGCAATTCTGCTGGAATTTGACATCTCTGTTGGGTTGGCAGCTAACAATGGGACCGGGGATATACTCAATTTTTTGGCTCATGACAAAAAGAGTAACTACCCATCATGTGTTACAAATATTGAAAGGTTATAAACACCACCACAACCCACCCTCTTCCAACAATGTGCTGGAACATGTGTTTGAAGTTAAGCATGCACTTTGGTTAAGCAGGAGTGAACCAAGCTTAATCAAGATGTGAATGGGTGGTTATGTAGCTACACACTTTTGTTGTATGGCTCAGTCTGTCAGACGTGGATTCTTGCTAAATGGTGAGCTTGACAAAGCAGGGTCTAGAATTAAAAACAG
Organism: Zonotrichia albicollis; assembly: GCF_047830755.1. NCBI lineage: Eukaryota > Metazoa > Chordata > Aves > Passeriformes > Passerellidae > Zonotrichia > Zonotrichia albicollis. Next base: position 3,847,696 of record NC_133829.1, read on the forward strand.
TCATGTATGCTGTGCTGGATTGGCATCCAGAAAAGAGAGCAGTAAAAGTCAGGCCTGTCCAGTATCAGTGAAAGGTGCTGGGCACCAACCGGAGGAGCAGAAATAGACCCCAGTTTAAGACAGTTGTGGGAATGTGAAAAAAAATAAATAAAAGGATCTGTTAAGTAGAAGTCTTTTGTTGGAATTTAGGAACAGGCATTCAACAGGACATTGATAAAACTGTGAAATAGGTCTTAGTCAGGTGATGAAAGCTTCGTATCTCAAAACACTGAGAACTAGACTGAGTCAGGTCCACTAGGAAGTAGTAAGAAAGATAAACTGAGAAGGTCTTGGTGAGATTAAAGCAACAAAGTATGAACATGTAACCATTTTCTGTTATAAAGGCCTGGATATCCATTTGTATTTAACCGGCCATTGGATATCCATTTGTATTTAACCTGCCATGTGCTCAAAAGCAGCATAAAATCTTCATAAATATTTTCTAGAAAATAATATAAATCCGTGAGGTTTTTCTATGGGGACCCTCTTCTATATGTAGATGGTTGGAAAACCGATATTGGTCATTTATTTCGGTACTGAGTGTTTATGCTGTAAAGTAGTTTGAAGTTCTATTTTTAGGGTATTCTGCATGCAGCAGTAGGACCTTAGGTTGATTAGGGTGAACATCAAAATTTTGGATGCTGGATGTCTGTTCTTAATCAATTCTCTCTTGACTCCAGTTTGAGTTTGTGATTTGTGATTGCAAAATAAATCCTTTCATTCTGTGTTTTAGGGTTATTTTGGACAATTTTCACTGAGAACTAGTTTTAATACTTTGGAGGCTTATGCTTGTGTCTGTATTTTGTCCACATGTAGAGCATTATGTCATGACCCCGTGATTTCAGTTAACTGACTTAATGTGTTTGTTAGCAAGGACTGTCCTTGAGTGAAACCCCTGGTTTAACACTGATAGTGGCAGTTCAAGTGATGGAATAGAAGCACCTACATGTGTGATAAATTATCACTCAGTAGAAATGGAGTGACTTACAAAGGATCTCTAACAGTGCTTTCTTAAAATGCACAACTCAGTTGTTTTTTTTAAGGGAGTATACTGACATTACATTCAGAATATTTATATCTCTTTGGTTTTAGACCATTTAAATCTTTGCAGTGAGCTTTCCTATATGCATTGCCTGTGTACCAAGATAGTGTGATGAAGAATCAGACTCTGGAAAAGACTCTGGTGAGAGCCACGTTAGGCAGGTCCTCTCCATTTCATGGAAAAATCATCCTCCTGGAAAGTGTTTTACTGTCTGTGCAAATACACTTCAGCTGGGATCATCCTCACAGCCTGTGGAAAGGTACCAGGGTGGTGTATGTGGCTGAAATCACACAGCAGTTAGTGCAGCAATACCAATTTTGTTTGTAAATGGATGTGTTTTTCCCTGTCTGTTTTCAGGGAGCCTGTGTGGTGGTACAACCAGTCAGTGTTACCTGCTGCCAGTTTTGGATACTATATTTGTCCAGAGAAAGTACAGAAGAGGTGGCCTAGGGATGAAAATGTTGCATGATTTCTGTCAGTCTTTCCTGGCTGAGGATGCCTTGGGGATCAGCTGCCCTATTTCTGCTGCCATGTATCAAGGTAAATCCTTTGATGTGGACACGTTAGGTGAGGGTCATGTATAATGTATAATTTTCAATATGGTCTTGGGAAGATTGTCCTCACTGTGTAAGAGTTCAGTGCCCTTGTCTGAACTGAACCGTTGTTTGCCTGCAAATGGTTCTTTTCTGGAGCCATCTGGAATTTCCTGTGGAAAGGTAGGCCAATATTTATGTAAGACAACAAGAAGCACAAAACTCATGGTGCCTGTTTGACAGTTTGTGTTCCTAGAACTGCTCTCTCTCAGAACTATGTCATTGCCCTAGACAGGGACTTACACATTTTATTTGACACCACAGGGAAAAGACTCATAAGATCTTGACAAGCCCACACTGTGCACATAATGCTCTGGTAGATCTTGCATGTTTAAGAAATTACATTTAATAATCCAAATACCCAGGCTCTACTCAGTCATACAGTTACATCAATACTTGTTTCAACTGTCTTTGAACATTTGTCACTTTTAAAAGATCACAAAGTAGTCATATATCTTCTCTGTCTTCAGGTCAAAACTCTGGTTTTGCTAGTAAAATTCACAGAAAAAAATCCGTGCTCATGTTATTTATAAAAGTGTCTTTTTTAGAAAAGTACTTTTTTTCTGAAGTTGCTCTCTGTGTGGTGCAGTGTTCACCATCATTTTTGGGGAGATGTTTTGATTGACTTACAGCTTTCCAGTTATTTTCTAGTAAGTGTCAACAAAATTTTGGCCCCATGTGCTCTCTCTCTTGGTTATTGTGTGCCCTTGAATGTATTCAAAAGCACCCGAGCAGGTACTGCTACTTGTGATTTCAGGAGGGAATGGTATTGACAGCATTCCTTCTCTTCTCCCAATAATATCCATTTTTCCTTTGGCAGACCTCAGGGCTTTAGAAAGCATGGAGGAGAAAGCTGCATTTCTTATGTGTTAACACCAGCAATATGTTGGAAGACTCTGCTTTTGTCTCAATTAAGTTTAGAGCTAGTAGTGAATAAATTTGACTTGCATCATGTTTTAATTAGGTTTACTTTTATAAAAATACCAATACTCTTAGTTAAATTTTGAGCGTATTGAAGTCACTGTCTGTTTTTAATTTCATTGGAACCACATTTTCATGCTTTGACAAATGAATGCAACCTTTAAATCTCTATACTGAAATCTCTGAAGCTGTGGACAGTTTATTTAACATGGACATGATATTTAAGCTGCTGTAGAGGCGTAGAAGGAAGGAAAAAGCTGTGTGGCAGATACCTGGATTCTAGTATATATGTTAGTTTTAGTAGCTTTTATTGGAATGAATAATTTGGTCTGGATATCCTTGGATAAAATTAATGTCTTCGATCTGCTCATTAGTGTAAGGCAAATGTTTACATACCAGAATTAGGGTTTTTGTTTCGACATCCCATTGTTAAGCTCAACTGAATGTTGAAGATAAATGACCCATTCTGTAGTATGATGAACTACAATGGACTGAGAACGACAGTAATTTCGTTGTTTACAGATCACTATCTTAGAGCAGTTGATGCAACTGATAAGATAGTGGTTAAGGGAAGTTGAAAAATGCCCTGTAAAAGTTTTGAACTGTTTGTTCTACAGCGTGGGCCTCCTCTTGACACTGCACACATCCTAAGGATACCGTTAAATAGAACATACTTCAGTTTGATAACAGAAGCAGACCTGAATTTTTGGATGGTCAGTGTGTGTAATGACAGTGGTAGGCATCTGTGGCAATATGGTTTTTAAAGGTGATTGTACACCTGTCACATGTATCCTGTAATTTTTCCCTTGGTTCTTCCCATTTCTTATTTTTCCACATCCAAAGAAATAAATGAACCTAACAATGGGGCCTAGGGTAGCAGTAGTGAAAAGGAGGGTGACTTTGGCCCAAAACCAAACTGAAGCAAGAGCTTTTCTTTATAAACAGAAATTGAAGTAGCATTCTCAATGGCCAAAGCTGGAAGATAGAGGAGCCCCTCTCCTTTCAGAGGAGTGAGGGTAAAAAACCCCACACTGCTGTGAAATCCACTGATTGTCTGCACATTGTTCTGTGCTGCAGTGCAGTAGAAGGTGCTCAGCAAATCATTTCAAGTCTTATTTCTGCACTCACAAAGAAATAATCTAGATTGAAGCAGATGGTAGGATGCACTCATGAGTGTTTAGGCCATTTCAAATAGACTTTTCGTGAAAGTCCCAGCTAAAACAAAGAGGAGGAAGACGAGAAGGGAGAAGAAAGATTTCTGAAGGAACTAATGAAAGTAGGTCTGAGAGAATTTCCGGGATAGAACATGCTCCCTCTTCCAATATACTTTTCACTCATTCATACTTTTACCCCTTGATTTCTTCTTTCAGTATGCCAGAAATTCCTGCAGGCTCATCCTGAGGAGCAGAAGCGACTGTGGGAAGTGGAAGCACCAGGAGATTGGAGCCAGCGACTGAATATCTGGTTAAAAATTCAGATGGAGTCATCCCCTTCAGGAAGTGAGTTAAAACAAGCAGTGTGAACTTGTCTGTGTTATAGTTTCTAAAGATAGGAAATGTAACCAAGGGTTAGGTAGTGATCATGGAGAGGTGATGTCTCTGTTGTTTGCACATGGGGGCAATACTGAGTGTGCAGGCCAGTTTCCTCATCTTTTCACAGTAAACAGGACAATTCTTAGAAATTACGAGGTAATGAAATGGAACCACAGAGCATCTGAGAGATCCTGAACAAAGCACAGCCTTGGCATAAAAAGACTGGAACTCCTGTTGCAGTGTGCTTAGAGCAGGGTAGAAGTTAGCCCAAAAAATCCCTGTTGCACAACACATTGTCTGGGTTATAGACAGGGGTTTGTTTCTCTGAAATTGTTATAAAGAAAAAATTTGTATGGCCAGTGGGCAGTGTGTTTAATTACCTTCAGTTGCTGCCAATACCATTCTTGGATGGAAACACAAAGGTTTTCATTATGGGCTTTGGAAGATTCCAAGTACTCTCCTACAGGGTAAATCCTTTTTGCTTGGGAGCATTTTCTGCCTGCTTCACAGAAGATAGCGACAGAATGGGGAAACCTTTTCATGGTTCATGTGGGAATCTTGTTGATGTAATCTGTTCAGGTGGCTGGAGGACCCAGGCAGGCCCCTCTGCTGCATGCCCACAAGCTGTGATAAGCACTGGGTTCCAAAAAAAGGGCACACATTGTCTCTTTCTGGAAGTGCAGCAAATTTCTCCCATGCCTTCCCACATCCATCCTGCTCTGTTTTGGCTCGGGAACCTTCTGTTGAGACACCACGTTTCATCTTGTCTGCAGCACCCACAGGAGAGTTCAGTCAGACTTTAGCCCTAGGCTGGGTTCCTCTGAAGCCATTATATCTGTGTTCCTTGTGCTTTAAACCAGCTAAACCTTTAATCTTGCTAAGTGAAGTTTATTAATGGCAACTGAACAGAACTACGATCAGATCAAAACTCAGCAGATCCTGGGGGAGAAGATGCTTTCTTTTTTCTTTCTTCTTTTTGCCATCTTCTAGAAAAACAAATAGATGAATGACCCAAAGAATGGGGAAATATCATTCCACCAGAATTGCTGTCAGTAAAAAATACACATGAGGCTGGGGAACTGCCTTGACTGCAGCTTTCCACTGCCTAAAGAGGGACCCTAAGAAAGGTGGGGATAAAGATTTTAGCTGGACCTGTTGCAACAAGACATGGGATAATGATTTTAAACTAGAAGAGGATAGATTTAGGCTAGATATGAGGAAATAAATTTTTGCTATGAGGGTGTTGAGGCCCTGGTACAGGGTGCCCAGAGAAGCTGTGACAGCCCCATCACTGGAAGTGTCCAAGGTCAGGTTGGATGGGGCTTGGAGCAACGTGGTCTTGTAGAAGATGTCCCTGCTTGTTGCTGGGGATTGCATTAGATGACCTTTAAAAGTCTCTTCCAATCCAAACTATTCTATGATGCTATGATTCTATCTTTAGGGATGTCTCTTGGGAATAAGGTCTTCATTCCTACTTTCTCTGTTATGCAGAAAGCAAAACACAATGTAATTCAATATTGTCAGCTCCAATCAGGATCTATGGCAACAACTGTGAAAATAGACAAGTCTTATTCTGCTCTGATTTCTTAGATTCCTGTTGACATTTGCAATGCTGTGCAATGCTGTGTTTTGGAACAAAATTACTGAGAAGAAAAATTGAATATTTTGCTCATATTATGGATTTTTTTCCCCACACCAGTACTCAGGATTGAATACCATTTATGTTCTTGTAGGAATTCTACAGTCATACATATTCCAAAACAGGTTTCTGTAATCTTGAGGTCAGAATATTCAATTTTGCAAGGTGGTGTGGCTGCATCTAGTGGCAGTTCATATAAACTGCAGCCCTCTGCTGCAGCTGGTACTTCAATTTGGATGTGCACAGATACACATGTAGGCATGTACACACACACACACACACACACACACACACATATTTCTGTCTGTACATATATCTATAAAAATCAAGCTTTTTAGTATGTTGTCACACATGGCTGCAGTCATTCATTCTGAATTAATTCTTATTGTTTGAAAAATGTAGGAGATTCAGTTTCATCAAATAGTCTCAGCAACAGGAACATAATGACATTTCTCTTCTGGGGCTGATTGGAGGAACAGAAATCATTTCACATGGTTTGGTCGTGGTTGCTAAATCTACCAGGCAGTGAACAGAGCTGTTTGGAAGTAGTTTAGTAGTATGCATAAAGCATGTAAATGTGAAGCTAATGCAGAACCAAGCAGGCTGAGAAGAATTAAAATAAATTTCAAGTGATTGCATGTAATTCTTTATCAGAATTGGTCAGAGTACCTATATTTTCTGGAAAAAGGGATATGGGTTTTCTAGGTGTAAGAGGAGAACTGATTATCTATTTAGCAGCACTTTCAAGATCCACAGACAGTTTGTTTCTAGTGTAATTGTTCAGCTTAGGTTTTTGTGGTAGTGTCATGGGGCCATCTAATTTGTTTAATTAACAAAAACAAGGCAAGAGGGATTGTAGGTGAGAGTCAGGTGGCTTTTTCTGGTGTTTTTTTTTAAATGGAAATAGCTGTGCAAATATGATAATATTTTTCTTTTTTAATCTCTTTCTGTGGCAAAATATTCCCCCAACTTCTCCAGAAGCTGAAGTGGGCTCTTGTATGGAGAAGACTCCAACTACTAAGCCCAGACAATTAGACCAGATGAATAAGGTACAGTAACTAATATGCCATCTTATGACCTTGTTTTCCCTTGGTGCCTTTCTCCCTTTCTAAACAGTAATGTACCTGTGACAGTAAAATGAAACAAAGGAAAACACCTTACAATCAACAACAGCAATAATGTAAAATCATCACTGACTCTTCTGTCTTATCTATGGAAGATAAAACAGCAGAGATTGTAACAAGCAATACAATCTTTGACAAAATCAAGGATGAACACACTGTATCTTCTTTATCCACAAACAAGTGTTTGTCATTGTTTCATCACAGCTGTTTTATTGGAGTTGTTTTATCTCTTAAAAGAAAACAACTATATATCTTACAACATAGAAAAGTAGAATTTAACTGTCTTAGATTGCACTGCAAGATGTAACCAGGTGTATTCTGTCAACATCTGTTAAAACCAGGTAGGACAGTTTTTCTTTATCTCTTCTATGACCCATCCTCCCTCCAGGAGATATCTTCTGTTAATGGCCCATTTAGCCTCCCCGCGTGACTGATAAGATTACACCATCCCATTGGGAGATGCTCTGCCCAGGGGGAGGAGCCAAGCATTCCCACCTGGATATAATCTGAGCCCTGGAGTACCACAGGCAGCCTTTTTCCACTGGATTCCCAGAGGAGGACTGGACACTTCTACGCCACCACGGGATCTTCAGAGGGAAACTTCACCCATCTACAGGATCAGTGCTACAAGAGAACCACACCTGTCACTCCTGGAGAGCTGCAGCCACCATTTATTTGGACTGCTGCCAGCACCCTGACCCACAAGGTGTCAGTTTCTATTCTGTCTTTGTCTGCTTGAGCAGTAATTTTTTTTTTTTTTTTGTGAGTGAATTATTTCTAAACTTTAAAGAACTGCTGCAGTTAAGATTATAGGATCTAGTTAAGAACTTAAAATTAATTGCTGCAAATAATCTTGTGAGAAGAGAGCTGCAGGCCAGGGTAGCAAGATGGCATCTATGGAGCCTGGGAAGCAGCACATCCCCAGAGTGGCAAAGGTGAAAAACAAGGCACCTGCTGAAGTTCAAATCACAGCAGAGCAGCTTCTGAGAGAGGCAAAGGAGAGGGAACTCGAGCTTCTTCCACCACCTCTGCAGCAGATGATCACAGATGTTGAAGAGCTAAATGATTATAAACTCAGGAAGAGGAAGGCTTTTGAAGATAACATAAGAAAGAACAGGACTGTTATCAGTAACTGGATAAAGTATGCACAATGGGAGGAAAGCCTGAAGGAAATCCAGAGAGCCCGTTCCATTTACGAGCGTGCCCTGGATGTGGACTACAGGAGTGTCACCCTCTGGCTGAAGTATGCTGAGATGGAGATGAAGAACCGCCAGGTCAACCACGCCAGGAACATCTGGGACCGGGCCATCACCACCCTGCCCAGGGTGAGCCAGTTCTGGTCCAAGTACACGTACATGGAGGAGATGCTGGGGAATGTTGCTGGGTCACGCCAGGTGTTTGAACGGTGGATAGAGTGGCAGCCAGAGGAGCAAGCCTGGCACTCCTACATCAACTTCGAGCTCAGATACAAAGAGGTGGACAGAGCACGAAGCATTTATGAGAGATTTGTCCTTGTTCACCCCAGTGTGAAGAACTGGATCAAGTATGCCCGCTTTGAGGAGAAGCACAGCTACTTAGCCCATGCCAGGAAGGTGTATGAGAGGGCAGTGGAGTTCTTTGGGGAGGAGCACATGGATGAGCACTTGTATGTGGCATTTGCCAAGTTTGAGGAGAACCAGAAAGAATTTGAAAGAGTGAGGATTATCTACAAGTATGCCTTGGATAGAATTCCAAAGCAGGATGTCCAGGATCTCCTCAAGAATTACACCATCTTTGAGAAGAAGTTTGGAGACAGGAGGGGAATTGAGGACACCATTGTCAGCAAGAGGAGATTCCAGTATGAGGAGGAGGTGAAGGCAAACCCCCACAACTACGACGCGTGGTTCGACTACCTGCGACTGGTGGAGAGCGACATGGACGCCGAGACTGTGCGGGAGGTGTACGAGAGAGCCATCGCCAACGTGCCCCCCATCCAGGAGAAACGCCTCTGGAAGAGGTACATCTACCTCTGGATTAACTATGCACTCTATGAGGAGCTGGAGGCAAAGGATGCAGAGCGAACCAGACAGGTGTACCAGGCATGCCTTGAGCTCGTGCCCCATGAGAGGTTTACACTTGCCAAGATGTGGCTGCTGTATGCACAGTTTGAAATTCGCCAGAAAAACCTCCTGCTTGCCAGAAGGGCTTTGGGGACATCCATAGGTAAATGTCCAAAAACCAAACTGTTTAAAGGTTACATTGAGCTGGAGTTACAGCTGCGTGAATTTGACCGTTGCCGAAAGTTGTATGAAAAATTCCTGCAGTTTGCACCAGAAAACTGCATGTCCTGGATTAAGTTTGCTGAGCTAGAAACCATCCTTGGGGACATTGACCGTGCCCGGGCCATCTACGAGCTGGCTATTGACCAGCCCCGGCTGGACATGCCGGAGGTGCTTTGGAAATCCTACATTGACTTTGAGATGGAGCAAGAGGAGTATGAGAGGATCAGGAGGCTTTACCGGCGGCTGCTGCAGCGCACACAGCACAGCAAGGTGTGGATCAGCCTGGCCCAGTTTGAGCTGTTGGTGGGGCAGGAGGAGAGGCTGCAGCGCTGCCGGCAGGTCTACAAGGAGGCCAACGAGGCCATGGGCAGCTGCAAGGACAAGGAGGAGAGGGCCGTGCTCCTCGAGTCCTGGAGGAGCTTCGAGGAGCAGCATGGCACCCCTGCCACTAAGGAGAGGATACATAAACTGATGCCTGAGAGAATAAAGAAGAGGAGAAAGCTGCAGGCTGAAGATGGGTCTGATGCTGGATGGGAGGAGTACTATGATTATATTTTCCCAGAAGATGCTGCCAATCAGCCCAACCTCAAACTCCTGGCTATGGCAAAGCTCTGGAAGAAGCAGCAGCAGGAGAGCGAAGTGGCAGCCATGGATCCCGACAAAGACATTGTTGAAAGCCAGACTTAATAGCTTGTTTTTTTCCCACCCCTTTCCTGGGCCATGGTATAGTATTTTCATTGGTGATAAGTAAATGTATTTGGAGAGGCTTTTGTTTGTTTTTTTTTTTTTTTTTTTTTTTTTGTTTTGGTTTTGTTTAGTTTTGTTTTGTTTACTAAAAACCAAAAAAACAAAAAACAACAACAAAAAAACCCCCCAAACAAAAAAAAAAAAAAAAAAAAAAAAACAACAAAAAAACCCTAAACCCAAAAAGAAAAAACCCAAAAAAAAAAAAAACCCAGAACCATGGTGGCCAAACTGTACCAAGGCTTGAGTCCTGCATTTTGGCCCCAATAACCCTGCAATGCTATAGGCTGGGTACGGTGTGGCTGGACAGTGCCCAGGCAGAAAGGGACCTGGGGATACTGGTCAACAGTTGACTGAATATGAGCCAGCAGAGTGCCCTGGTGGCCAAGAAGGCCAATGGCTCCTGGCCTGTACCAGGAATGGTGTGGCCAGCAGGAGCAGGGAGGTCGTTCTGCCCCTGTGCTTGGCACTGGTGAGGGCACACCTGGAGTGCTGTACCAGTTCTGGGCCCCTCAGTTTGGGAAGGACGTTGAGGCACTCAACCACGTCCAGAGGGGGCAACAAGGCTGTGGAGAAGGGCTGGGAACACAAACCCTGTGAGGAACAACTGAGGGAGCTGGGGGTGTTCAGCCTGGAGAAAAGGAGACTCAGAGGTGACCTTATCACTCTCTACAACTTCCTGAAAGGTGGCTGTGGTCAGGTGGGAGTTGGTCTCTTTCTCCAAACATCAACTGACAGAACTAGAGGACACAGGCTTGAGCTGCATCAAGGAATATACAGGTTGGATATTAGGAAAAAGTTTTTCACAGAAAGAGTGATAAATTTCTGGAATGGCCTGCCTGGGGAGGTGGTGTAGTCACCACCCCTAGATGTCTTTAAAAAAAGACTGGATGTGGCACTGGATGCCAGGGTTTAGTTGAGGTGTTGGGGCTGGGTTGGACTTGATGATCTTGAAGGTCTCTTCCAACCTAGTGAGTCTGTGAATTCTGTGTTTGCATATGGAAGGACTTTCTGAACTCCACTTGTGATCTTTTCTGTGCAGGAGCTTGAGTGTTGCTTCAGAATGAATAGGTCTAACCCTTTATTGTCCTAATTATTTCATCTCACTGCTGAGCTGCAGATCTGGCCATGTTTAGCTTTTTTTAGCACTTAGGCCTAAAACAGACAGTGAGGTTTAGATGAAGCCTAAGCCATGTGTCTGAGAAAACAAATCACAGGAATGAAGCTTTTTGAAGTAATAAAGAAAACGGCGAGATGAGTGGAAGCAAAACAGAAAGCTGCAGGGGTTGTTTGCCCAGCACATTTTGGTTGCCACACAATTAAATCAGTTTGTTTCCCTCAGCCCTGAGTGTCCCAGGGGAGCTGTGGTGGCTCCAGCCCCTGTGGTGCACGCTCTTGTTGTGTGCTGTGGCCATGGCTCCAGAGCCCACCCAGCCAGATCAAGGCTCCCTGTGCTCCCAGTTTTCCTTATGCTGACACTTTGGGAAGGCAGGCAGAGCAGCAGGAATGAAGCTGTTCTAGACAAAAAATGCAGCTGAGTTTCGTGCCTTGCACGTTTATGGCAGCCATGGCCAACAGAAAATGTTTGATGTCAGGATCAAGTCACTGTTTATTTTGTTTGTGTATAATTTGCTGATCATTCTGTCTTGGCTCTAATTTCAGGGTGTTGACTGCTTTCCTGGAGTTGGGCAAGTGGCAGGAGATGCCATGGAGAAAGAAGATGACAAAACAGCAGCAGGGACTCTCAACTCACAAGGTCCTCAAGAGGAGAACTTGGAAAAAAGTGCAGGTGATACTCAGCAACGTAAAGGACTCAGGAAAAGAGAAGGTCCTGGGGACTTAGATGGAGAAAAGGCCACCAAACAATTTAAAATGACACCGTAATTGCAAATTCAGAAACCAGCAAAATTCAGTATGATCTTAAAAGTTGTAATTGACTGTTCTTAATTTGTAACAATGGAGAAATTTTTCCAGGTATGATGAATTTTTTTTTGCAGTACATGTTCTCCATTTTATGTTTTGTTTTAAATAAAGCTTTTGTTTACTAAGTGTGCTTTTCTTTTTCTTCTCACCAAGTAATTAAGTAGTAGCTGAGCCTAGTTATTTCCCTGCTCTGAAAAGATTTTATTGGATTGCATGAGGTGTCCAAAGGGGAATAATTGGAGGGCTTGTAGGTACTGATGTAAGAAGATATTTCTATGGAAACCACATCCTGCATTATGGAAGGGAGATACCACAACACACGTTGGTATCAGAATGACAGTTGTAACCTTCCTTTCAGAGCGAACAATTGATCTTGAATTGCTTTCATTTGAGCTTTCCTAGCAGAAAAATCTGCCTTAAACCCTGTGGTGGACAGGATGGCACACAAAGGCCATTCATGCAGAAAAAGTTTGGTGCAGAGAAGAAGAGTGAACAAGCTACAGGCATTAAACTGCCTTTCGGTTCAGGCACTGTGATAATTCTGTGTGCAAGCTCAGGGTGTAGAACTTCATGTAGATTCTATATTGCATGTTTCATTTCCTGTAGGCTCTTTCCTTATGTTTTGCAATCAATTAACTTGGAAATATACTTCACTAGATTACCATGCTGTGGCTTGGTAAAGAAATTTTGCTCTTTTACCACAGGCTGGTTCTGTGTTAGAATATTTTTTTTTTCTAGTGGGTTATTTCAAAAGCCTGAGTGTTGTGATAATGAATTTCAGGTGAAACTCATAAGGATCAGATCTTTATTCCAGTGGCAGAGAAGGCTTTGCAAAGAGGTGAACAGCAGGAGGGTCCTGATAATCCTGAACAGATCCAGCAACCTGTAATTCTTAAGTGGCTGCCTTGGAACAAGGAGAGGTAGTTGTTTCTTTCCAGAAACTAATCCAGCATTTCCAGGGAGACAGATCTGTGGGCAGGCATTGTAGGTACACTGCAGAGATGTATATTTTTTCCCTGTACAGCATAATTGCTCACACATAGCCCCATCACCCTGTTTTTGTTTAAGGTTGTGATTTAATGTAGCATTTATTCATGTATCCAAGTAACTCCTTCCCTGTTGAGCTGCTCTGTAAACCATATGCCTGAGACACAGTGAAATCAGACCTTCCTAAGCATCTCTTGAAAAAAAAAAAAAGAAAAAGAAATGCTATAATTGGAACTTACAAGTTTTTGCCAAGAGAATTAAAACACTGGATCGTGTGCCAGCCTTAATCATGTTGCTATGGTTCTCTTGTTGCAAAGAAAGTGCATTTAGGACTAACTTTAAAGTCAGTTGATCTTAAGGTTGTTAAAAAGTCACCAAGATTGTGCTGTGAAGACTCCTAGAAACTTCATGTCCTCCTGTGGAACAGCCTATATTCTTGTTAAAGGTATGGTCAAGTACATGCTTTAAAAAAAAAAAATTTGTGAAGAGTTACAATACCAGTTGCTTTGAAATATGATAAAAAATTATTATATCTCTGCTCATGAAAGTTGATCTGGGCTTGCAGTGCCCTGGCAAACTGAACTCATGTCCAGTTTGCTCATTATATTATAATGGCAGAGTAAGGAAAACTGGGGTTGTTCCAGCAAGTGAGGATCATTAAGAATTTTAATCTGAATTAAGTCTTTCAATAACATTTTATTTAAGAAGGCCCCAGAAACTAAATGAATTTATATGAGGATAAATGAGAAATATAAGGTACTGTCTGAACTGGGCAGATGACTAATTAGATTAAATCCATTCTGTATCTGGAGACATTTTTATTTAGAGGGTAAAAACATCAATTTTTCAAAATTCCCCATATGAATTTCTGTTTCACCTGTTGGCCAGTGATCCACAGCTACGTTAGCAACCACTTCTGGCTGTTCTCACAGAAAAGTTGCTTCTTTCCTCTGTGCACTAACTTCCTTCCTTGATTTTATTAGGTTTTTGTTTTCTGAGTGTCTCTCTGTGTTCCAAGTGTCAGGAATTCTCATGATGACAGCTGAGATGAGTGAAGGTGCATTTGCTGAGGCTGTGGTGGCAGGTGCTTGGTTCTCTCTAATCACACAGAGATCATCCTTCTCATCAAAACTTGCGACAATTAGAGCCAGGAATTCTGAGCTCCTGCTTAACTGTACTAAATTCCATGGCTACAGGTTCCAGGAGGGCAGAGGCTTGTTCCATGTTGTTTCTGAAATGCTGATTTACAGAACAATTAGTCTGAATATTGATTTTTTTTTTTTGTTATATTAGTGCCTTAAGGTATCTGATTAATGCAGAAGCTTGGACCTTCAACTCATTCTTAGCAGTCTAAAGCACTGCTTGATGAGATCAGAGGAATCCTAAAAGGGTCAGAATCAGAAACAAATCCAATATTTTTACTGTCTCAATAGAACAGAGTAGAAAAACCACTCCTAATAGCACAAACACATTTTTTTCTTTCAGTGGAAGATCTTTTATTTAAAACAAATCTGCATTTACATGGGGATAGGATTGTTTCAGTGTGCTGAAAAAGCTGGCAAAGGCTTGAAAGAGCATTCCAGTTTTTGGGGAAAAGTTTTCAAAAGCTCAGATTTATTGTCTTTCTGAATCTACACTTTGGTCGTGATGAGACACGGTGATGGTTCTGCTCAGGAGACAAGGAGGTGAGTGAGAGAGGGGAGGCACATCTGCAGAGAGGGAGTTTGTGTCTATGGTTCTTACAAGCAGAGACACTGAAGTCTGGCCTGAAAATAAGATGTTAAACATCAGAATTAACGTTAGCAGTCATCTGGTGGGTGTGTGCCAACTGAAAAAAGGATTTGATTTGCTCTCAAGACAAGTAAACATATGGATTTTAAGGCTAGAAATTTCATTAGGGTAATCTGTCATGTTTCACATAATGTAAGCCAGACAATTTTGTGCATGGTTTCTCTGTCAAAAATCATTGGTTTTGGTTGAAACAATCCATTTTTTGGAGGAATTGTTTTGATTTGGCAGTTTTGATTTTCAGATGTGGCAGATTTCCCACTGCCCAACGTTTGTTGGCAAGTTGTTCTAAAGTTTTGTCTTTACAAGTGCATCCAGTTTCTTTAGTCTGAATTAATTTTGTTTCAGCCTCCTGTGATAGATTTTGGTTTTCTGTTTAACTCTGAGCTGTGGCTCTGGTACTGTCAAGATGCTTGCAAGTGCGGGGATGGAGACCTTGTGGTCTGTCATGACATCAGTGAACAGCCCTGGATTTTGGATCTGCCTCTGTGAGGCAGCTTTTCCTGACCTTGCTGCATGCTTTCTGTGCTTTCAGATAGATTTTCAATTTTTCAGATTCCTTTTAGAAGCAGAAACATCAGCAGAGCCCCTGTCTTGGTCCCGGTCACGCTGAGCAATGCGGGGCTGCCGTGACCTGTGGTTGTAAATCATCACTGAATTCTCCTTTGGATGGCCAAGCCCTTGGTAAGGTCATAGCTGGTAAAACTTAACCAGTGTGTTTTGATGCCTGGTCTGTGGTATGTGCACTGAAAATGCAGCCTTTCAGTGTCCCCTGTCTCAGTACCACGAGATGGCACCATTACACAGCGGAACTTTGGCGTCATCTCTCGGGGCTGGAGACCCTGCCCGGGGTTTGAATGCATCCCGGGCTGGCTTGGCTTCCTCGGGGAGGAGGATGGGGGTGTGGTAAAGCTTGTCTTGTGTTTGGCATTAGGCTCATTTGTCTTCAGTGGGCTCCAGGATGATTTTTTTCAAATATTTGTGAAGTCAAGGTGAGGTCAGAGTAGCACAAAATGCAAATTGCACCCAGTTTTTGCCCCTTTATATACTTATCACATCAGGAACCCTGGGTGTGATTTTCTGTGTTTTATCTCATTGTTTCCCAGCAGAAGATTCTGACTCATTTGTGCAAAATTTTTAGATGTTTGGGAATAGAAATGAACACTCAATAACCGCTTTGACTTGTGTGACTTGATTCTGAGAAGTGAGCCATCCAAAAGTCTGCCAAACAAGTGGGTGCCAAAGTAGAAAAGAATCACGGATGTTCAGATTCACATTTTAGTGCCCTCTCCTATGGATGAAGGGAGGGAACAATGTAAACTTCAGCTACCTGGATACTTCTTAATATTTGCATAATAAGGGTGTTGCAGAAAAAAGGAAAAGTAACATGTCCAAATTAAATTTCTGCTTTGTCAACTTTGTTGCTCAACTGCATAAACAAAGAATGCATCCCTCTGTAGTTCATTGTTTGTTACTGCCTATGTCCTTTATATATTTCTTGTTACAGATGAGCATGCAATATAATTAAAGTAGAGGGGTAGAGGGGAAACCAAATTAGGAGTTTGTAATTAGCCTGCTTTGCTATTTGTTTCCTCTTTCAGTCCAGCTTGATGGTAAAGTCACAGTTTAATTTCCTCTATTTGCATTAGGCTTTATTGACTTTATCTCTTTTGAAGGTTGTTGGTTTTTTTTTGGTTTTTTTTTTTTGTTTTGTTTTTTTTTTTTTGTTTTTTTTTTTTTTTTTTGTGGTGTTTTTTTAAGAAGTCTTTTTGGTTTTAATTTAAACTGAAGGCTCCATTTTTGGAAGATCAATAAACTCCATCTGGAAGAATTCTTTTCTCCCAGCCACCTGACACTTAGATGAAGTTGAACTTTTTCTTTTTTGTTTTTTTGCATTCTCAGGGAGGAGATCAGAGGTTGCGTTCACCATGATGAGGGCATTTGGGGATGTCGGCATTCATTCACCAACACTGGATTTGTAAATTAATAGCTCAGCCTCTCTGGGCTGTGGTATGTTAAAGGTCAGTGACCATGAGAGGAGAAACACTTCAGAGCTGTGTGTGCCCTCTGGTCAGCACAGTGCCCTTGGCTTAATGGCTTTAATTTCATGCTGCTTTTAAAAGATACAGATGTGCAGCATACCTTCAATCCTCCTATCTGGAACCAGTAATCCTGTCCCAGCTTTCTGCAAGGAGTGGGGAGGGAGAACACAGAAACCCTTCCTAAAAGGATTAGTTGAACTGACTAATTTTCTGAGTTTCTCCTTGCTTGGCATGTCCCCTCTCATCCAAGGATTTGATAAGTATCTTAACCAAGATGCCTTTTGGTAAATGCTGTCTTCAAGCCTCATGATATAAAAGAGCCTTCTGATTCCCCCGCCCTCTCCAGATCTTGGGGCTGGTTCAATCTTTTTTAAAGCTATTTCTCTTGTGCTGCATGCAGAGCCCATCTGCTGTAATACAGACTGAAATGCTGCTTTTATCCTTGTTTGCGTAGAAGGTTGATGGGTAAATCAATTGGAGTGAAAGACGCATTGTCCCTCTTTGCTCTATGTCACAGGCACAAATATCTTCCTTTTAAAGTCTCTCTTGGCAGAAGCCAAAGCCTTTGGCACAAGCCACCTCTGCTAGTTTGACCCCTTTTGTGCATCTGGGATGGAGGAGCAGCTCTGAGAAGCACAGAACAAAACCAGCAAAATAGCAAGAGAAAAGGTCAAGAAGGGGTCTTGCTCCCTGTAGACATCAGAAGTTTCTGCAAGATGATATTTAGCATGTCCTGCCTGAACAGTTAAGGCATCAAAGACACGAGCACTTGGATAGGTAATATCCTCATGAGTTGTCAAATAGATTGCAAAGCACGTTGCTCTGCCATGCTGGGCATGGGAGGGAGGGACCTTATGTCTTTCTAGTCATTGAGGTAACTGAGACTGAGAGCTTCAGAGAGCCTTTGCTTCCACAGATGGATATTCCATGCTGTGCTCTGTCCTTGCCTGGCTTTTGACTTACAGGCCTAAGCTCACGGAGTGGTGCTGTGGGCCTACAGAGGAAGGGGAAGGCAGGTTTCTACCAAAGACAGAGCTGACATCAGTTCCCAGCAATAGAAGTGCTTGATTTTTGCCTCTGTATTTTTGCCTGCTTGCAGCCTTGCACTGACTTACTCTCAGACCAGTCAGTCTCTTTGATGCAGTGTAATTACAGTGGCAGAGATGATTCCAGCAATGGGATCTGAAGGGGAGGTAACACATATGTGGATAGTTCACCTCTCAACATAGCAGGGTCAGGACAACCAATATTGCCTGTCCTAGTCAAGGGAAAAGGTCACTGGTATTAGAAATCTAGGAGGCAGACAGAATCCTCTTGCTCAGGACTGGAAATGCAGGGAAATACAAGCCTGGCGGCTTTGATACTGGATTATTCCCTGTATTTGTGGCAGTGGATTGATGTAACTGATCAGAAAGAATGCTCTCTGCCAAATCCCGTGGTTGAACCCCTGCCCAGGACAAAGAGCTCATATGGTGGTGGCATGGGCTGAGCTGTGTTCTTCACTCTTGTTACAGATTTTTCACAGCCCCCTGGTTTTGTCTGCAGTTTTTGCTGCTCAGGCACAGTTCTGCTCTCCCCTCCTGTATCCTGCTCAGGAGTTACACAGATCCTTAGAGCAGGCTGCTTTCCCTCACAGAATCATCTGCAGTCAATTCAAAATGACTTACCCAGGATTCACTTGTCCTGAAACATAAGCAAGGACTGACAGCTTTTATATATAAAGCCTGAAAAAAAGAAAGAAAACAAGGAAGCACAGAAGAGAGCCCTGTTGGTACAGGGACACACGACATAGTGCCAGTTTGGCTGAAGTGTTTTCCTGAATGCTGGAGCTCATCCAGGGTGAAAGTCACAGTGTTGCTGTGACTGATGCTGACCTTGCTTGTTCAGCAGCCATAGCAGGACACATCAGTCCTGGCTGCTTGGTCACAGCCTCTGGGTGGTTTGAGCCTCACCATGTCCTGGCAGTGGATATCCCTGGGAGCCAGCATCCCACACCTTGCACTGCTGCCAAGGGAGGAGTTTGAACCCAGGGGTGCTCAGGCTACCCTCAGTAGCCATCTAATAGCACCACTTGTTGAGAAATACCAGTTGAATCTGTGGCTTCTGGTGCTGAGGGGTGAACTGACTGGGAGGGAAAATTAGCCAGGGTGTATTTTAATTGCATTTATTAAATTCCCTTAAAGCTTCCAAGTGATTTGCAGAGGCATGGGTGAGAACTTCAGTGAGATGGTAGGTTAAGGAAGAGAATGAGAATGTTGGCTTCGAGAAAAGGGGGTGAGGAATTACAGTGCCTTTGTGTAAGTAAGTCTCTTTCTGCATCAAACTGTAGTTTTTGACCTTCCTAATTAATGTTGTTGTTTTTCTTCTTACTGCAGTGCAAGCGGTCCCAGGCTGACCTGTTGGTTCACAAGATAAAAGGGGTTAACTCATCAGAATGGAGATCCCCTCTATTGGCTTATCCAAATCTTTACTAAAAGTGTGATATCCGTGAGCACAATAGAAAAATGCATCCAAGAATTATGGATGTGGGAGTTAAAAGGAGGGAGTGAAAAAAGGAAAAAAGTCTGTGTTGCTTTGAGGTTATTTTAAAAACTGAAACTGAATAGGTCAATACCCCTTAAGCTTTTTGGTCTTTAATTCTCTTAATGGTATGGCAGAAATCATTAATTGTATTATTAAAAAAGCTTTGAAGACTGTATTAATGTAATGTGACCTCGGATCAGTCAAGATCACATTTTCATTATGATTAAAAGATTCCTTGTCCTGAAACATTGATCTCATCTCCAGCTGGCTGTGTCAGCCAGAGAGGGGCTGGCTGCATGGCAGGGCAGTAGATGGCAATATTGCATTTCATTCTGCAGCTGCTCTGCGAGAAATGCTCACCTCAGAAAGGGGCCATGAACTTTTCCCCTCAGCTTCCAAGAGCACGTTTGCACTTACAGGCTGCATTAGGTATTCCGGAAGGGAAATTATTCAAAACCCCATTTTGAACCCAAATTTCTTTAGTGACTGGAGTCAAGTGCCTGAGCTGCAAACTGCAGGACCCAACCAGTCCTGATCCTGATTGTCCGCTCTGAGAATAGGCATTTCATGTTAGGGACCATCAGCATTGTCTGTCCTGTGGCAGGGATTCAATGAGGCGGTATCTGACCCCTGGAAGGAGCATCTCCCACCTGGTTACTGTCATTTGTCTAGATTTTTCATACATTTTCAACCTTTTAATATTTTTTTTTTATTCATCCTCCTTTTTGGTGACTTTCCCACCTTTCCAGTGAATTTTTCACTTTGCATCAAGGGACTGAAAGCTGAATCAACTCTTTTAGTTTATATCATAACTGAGGAAGGTCAGAGAGGCTCATAGCTCACATGTTGTTTTCCTTTCAGCGGGAATATTTGGCCAGACCTTGCAGCAGGTCTTGGAGAGGAAGATAAGAATCACTTAGCAAAGAGCCAGGATGGGGGAAGGTGTGTGTTCCAGGGTCTTACACGGGCTGTGCTGTGCCCTAATGTGCTGTGCTGCTCAGTGGGCAGACAAGGATTTCAGAATGCGGGTGACATCCGGGGTCAGGGATTTATGAAAATGAAATTTGCTGTGGCAGCTCCAAGCTATGGTGTGTGTAAAGTGCTACTCCTTCCCTGTCCTGTGGGCATATGCCATGTGTCTCCACAGTCCTGACAGGTTCCAAGGTAAATGCCTTACCCTCCCCACCACGCAGGGTGTTGCAGGATGCTGGTGCTCACTCCGAGTGATGGGAAGCAGAGGGGTGTGCTGGCTGGTGTTAAAGCCTCAGTGCTGCTGCCTTTTCTATAAATAACTGCTGTCTGCTGTAATTGGTCATATCACAGCCCATGGTGATCTTTTATATTATTGCTGGCTGCTGGAAAACTCCTGGAGGCGTAAAATAGATACCAGGAACTTCCTGCACCCAGCACTGCTTTTCCCCATGCAGCACAACAGGCTAGAACAGAAATAGTGTTTATCAGGAGCCAATGAAGAATTTTCTGCAGCAGGAAGGATGGGAAAAAAAAAAATAAAAAAGAAGAGATTGCACCTCTAAAATGATAGCAGCAGGTCATCTCTCCTGCAGGATATTGCTAGGTCTGTTGGAAAGAGAAAATCTTCGTAGGGTTTCTAGTGTGGAGCTGAATGAGTATTATTATTTGTCTGCAACTTGGGGGTATTTTTCAGCTCTCTATAAAATAACAGTGTCTTGCAAGAGATTGAAAACTAGAGAAAAATGTCAGTAGTTGACTTGTGTAGTGTGTGTGTGTTTATGTTTAAAATGTGTAGTGTGTTCCATCCTGAAGGATTCAGAAACCTTTGCAGACCAGGGATGCTCTGTGCCACCCTCCCTTAAATTCAGCCAGCTGAATTCAGTATTTGATGTGAAGCACAACACTGAGGTGAAGCTGCCCAGCATCAGGAATTGATGTTTTTATTAAAGAAGGACAGGAAATGGTTGGAGTGGGAAGGTTTGAATTGCCAAGCTCAGCAGTGACCAGTTGCAATAGCAAGCGGCTCTATGGCCACTTAGAGTGTGGGTTGTGTGTTCCCCACTCTCTTAATTTCTACCTCTGTCTTAATCTGCATTTGCCCCTCAACAGCAGTGTTGTACCCTGCATGCATTACAAAATTTATGCTTCACTGGCCTACTAAAAAACTCTGCTCATGTTGACAAAGAGTGTATTGGAACTGAAACCTTTCCAGCGTTGCACAGAAGCTGGCACAGAGAACAGGACTGTGGAGGAACTTGTCAACAGCCTCTCAATTGACTTTTGCTGACTGATACTTCAAGACTGCATGCTATTGTAGGACATTAATGTAAGAAAGGATTGTTGTGAGGTCTTAATGTCAGTCCTGGTTGTTTGCTATTGGTGGGAACTCCTTGGTTCCAGCAGTTTGGTTCTTTGTGATGTGGAATAAGCATTGAAAGTCCACATAGCTTTGGGTCAGAAATGTATTTTTCCTTGAAGATTTGCCAAGAAAGTGTCAATGTGACAGAAGCAGGGCAAAAAGGCTACAGGGAAGAGAGCAGCAGGATGCCTTCTGTGGCCTCAAACAGCTCCACCAAGTGAGTGCTGGGGCCTGGCTTGAAAGCAAACTGTAAGGAGTCGTTGCTGATGGAAGTCTCAGCCATTCTGTTGGATACTGAAGTCTCCAAAGCAGTGAGGAGTCGCCCTTGTGCAGCAGAGCACTCCAGTAACATCAGGCTAGGCCAGGACTTACTCCTGCTGCTCTTCAGCCTCACTGTCAGCCCTGCTGTGTGAGTATATCAGTTTTTTTGTGAAAATGCACACCCAGAGCCTGATTCAGACCACTTGATCATGCTTAACTTTTCCTAGTTCCCCTTCTTCCAGCCACAATCTCCTAACTCTCTACAGAGTCATCTCAGTTGTTCATTATGTTCATGTCTGCATTTATCTTAGGTGTCTTCATAAGCAGCCTGCATGTGGCCTGTGTGTATGGATTGATCTTAAAATACTGCATTATCAATTTAAGGGCTAAAAAGCCAAACAAAATAGAAAAAATGACAGAGGCAATTGGCAATTGATAGAATACTCTGGAGAAATTGGAGGACAATCTTTATTGATACCTGCAAATTCAGGTGGAGAGTTTCAGATGGATGCCTTCATTTGAATAATACATGGATAGGAATTCAGCACTGAGACGCCTCAAACTAAAAGGGAACAATGCTTAGTGGAGACTACACACATTCAGAAACAGCAAAGCGAACTGTGGGAGGAAGGAAAGCTCTGGGAGTGTAAAATCCCAGCTAAAACCAAGGCTGCAGTCAAGGAAATGAGCACATCTGGCTCCTTGAGTCCCAGCAGTGATCCTGAGTGACCATTTTGTGCTGGGAGAAGACACAGTGAAACAAAGAGTTACGCTTGGAGAAGACTCTGGTCTGCAAACTGCAGTACAAAAGCTTTTCTCACCACCTGCTTTTGAGGACTGCACACCAGGAAGGAGCCCCTCCAGCCCAGTTTTCTGAAGGCAAACTGGTGCTTTCCACACTGCTCTGTGCACCCCTGGCACCTTGCAGAGAGAGAGAGGTAAGCTGGTGAGACACCTTCTGCCTCTTTCTCTTATTCTAGCAGTTATTTCTCCTTTAGATGACTTAGTTCTCGCTATGAGGAACTAAATTCATGAGGGAAGGGGAAGTTCAGCTCTTAAGATTGGTGGTGGGGAGTTGGATTTTTGTTTCACTGGCAGGTTTTTTTTTTTCTCCAAGTCTTACGGTTCCAGAGAAAAATATGAACAAACCCCTCTGACACTAGTTTTCACCATGACAGTAATTTGAGTGGAAACAGCTTTGCCAGCAAATAAATAAATAAATATTATATGAAAAGCTTTGGATGGAGCTGCCATGTTCATTCTTGTTTCTAAAGCCCCCACAGGCCATGTCACATATGTGGGTCATGGGGTCTATTGATTATGTGTCAGACCCTTAGGTGTCAGTAATCAATAACACTAACCTGCAGAAAATGCAGCAGAGGTTTGCTAAACCAACTCTTCACATTGTTCTTTTTCTTGTATTTAAGTTTTCTGTGCCTCACTAACAATAACAGAATTCATACAGCAAAGGCAGGGCAGACAAAAACCTCATTTGGCTGCCAACTCATTTGCTGTCCATTTTCATCTGGTTCTGCATGGTTCTTGGTGAGAAGGCAGGATGAGGAGGGGCAAGACAGGAAAGGGTATTTCCAATTGAATGGCTTCTGAGAAGTAGAAATGAAAGTGATTGAGTCGGGAGGACCTAAACATTTTGACCCCGACAGCTTATTAATATTTAACAAGGTGCCAGATTTTTCTTTGACACTGGAAATTGTTGCGACTGTCTGTCTCCAGCAGCCTGAGCCTGCTTTCCCAGTCCACCATATCTAATGTACCTGCTTCCAGCCATGAATAGTCCTTATTCACAAATGCTTGCCTTTATTTGCTATTTCTGAGAATAAAGAGGGTAGCTTGGCAGATTAAGTTGTGAATTTTTTTTTCATTCAAACTTCATATCTCTGTATGTTCTCAATGGGTCACTGAGCAGACTGTGGTTTTCTTGTGTTGATTGTGGTTTTTAGAATCATTCCTCAAATAACTTTTAACAAAACATTTATTTGCCTTTTTCGTCTGCAGATTGCTTGTGAGCTGTTCACTGTGACAGTTACGTCTTTTAAATGTAAGCAGCTCTGATGAGATAAATACAACAATTTGGAATTCAGATTCTTACTTTTATTTGTATTAATGCAATTTTCCAGGATGGTTTATGAAATGGGGATCCTGTTGGGGGTGGGAGAGAAGTCTCTGCCATAAAGATAATGCAGCATCGAACGAGCAATGCTCAATAGAGCAGATGAGGAGTAGAAGAAAAAAATATGTTTATGTATTATTTAGGTGGTCTGCATCCCCACTCTTTTGGTGCCTGCCTCTGTCTCTCTGCATTGTCTAGGTGGATTAGCTGCCTAATGTGGATGTGCAGACCTGAATGATTTTGCCAAGGTCACACAGAATGTCCATGACAAAGCTGGATATTGAATTGGTCTTTTTTTCCTTTTAAAAAAAACCCACTCACACACACACACATTAAAATATTTTTAAACACCTATATGTATTTATTGTTCTCTACTCCCAATTAATTAAAAAAAAAAAATCCCCTTTGCTAAGCATTAGCTTAGTGTCAAATTGAGAGAGAAGATCCCTGGACCAGAGAGATGCTTGGTTTGGCTTTAGGAATTTCTAGTTAAGACTATGAGTTCCCAATGCTATTTTAGTTAATTCCCCACAACGTGGGTGTAAATTTTGAGATCTCAGTAAGTATTTGGGGTTTTCTTTTGAAGGTGCTTGTCTGTCTACTTTGGTAATGTTTTCATTGCACCCCAAGATTGATGTCAAGGAACTTCTGTCTTTTTGGCTTGTTTGAAGAGTAGCCCAGAATATATTTTAAAATTTTATTTTATTTTTTATTGCTCCAGCTGCTCTGTTAAGTCTGATTCTGATAATTCATCTGTTCCCCTTAATAGAACTAGGCAAACATTTGGTGATGCGAGTTTACAATGTGTATTTATGCCTTGCCATTGGGGAATCAGCTTCCATTTTTGCAGTTAGAAAGTTTTAAAATGAAACCTGAAAATATTTTCCCTCTCTTTACAATGTTTAAATTGCAAAGCACCCTGTTGCTGCCTTGAGCTTTCTGCATTGGGCATAATCAGTAATTTCCATGATAATCCACTTACAACTGTGCTCAATTACCCACTTGGGCTGTGAGCTGCCAAGTATTTGCCTACTTGCAGAGGATAAAACCCATTTGGAAAAAAACAGGTAAAAAGTGAAAGCCAGGATGGGGTAAACCTGGAGGGAAAGGCTACCAGGGGAGGGGGAATGCTTGGGGTTGAGAGCAGAGGCACTGGAGGGGAGGGAAGAAAAGTGGTAAATGCTGAAAAGGCAGAGGATCATGAGAGGAAAAAAAAATTAAGAAGAGGGAATATGCAAACAATGTGGCTTGGTGGATGAGATCTGGTCTAGCAGATGGAGGAGGAGATTTATGGCCAGCTTTGCACATGAACTTCTGGGTGACCGTGGACCATCTGCATCCCCTCCTTGGCCTCAGCCTCACCCTCTGGAAAAGGGATCCTGTGGCACCTACCCTCCTCTGAGCTGTGTGGATGAGAGGGAATGGACAGAGCTACAGCAGCACTGGGTATCCTGATTTATTGCTTTTCCTTTGCTGTTTAGCCAATGGCACTCTGCTCTTTCACGTGCAGGAGAGCCAGAAGCCTAAAGAAAGAAAACCACACTGCTCCTCAGCTCTGTTTCAGGAAAGGAGGGAGGCTTTTAATTATTTAAGCATCTCCTTTTCATGTTGCTTCTGGTTTTTGAATCGTTATCATTATAGTTGTTAAGGTTATAGGCTCTACATAAATCATTTAAATAATAAATAAGTCATATCATTAAGTAATACACTGGTATTATTTATTATTATATTATTATATTATTTATGGCTGGGAGAGGGTAAGAATACACTGGATAAAATTGTGTTTAAAATGAAAAGGAGCCTTTGTAAGGACCATTTCAAACATTGCCTTTTGGAATTATGGCATTGGCTTTTGGAAATTGTCCTGGGAGTTGGATTTGGATGTTCCATCCCTGGAAGTGTTCAAATGAGCAACCTGGTGTAGTGAGTGGCATCCCTGCCCATGGCAGAGGGCTGGAACTGGGTTATCTTTAAGGGTCCTTCCAATCCAAACCATTCTGTGATTCCATTATTTGCTCTGAAAAAATTAGCACCAAATTGTCTGTCTCAGATCCTTTCTCCCTCAGTAAAACCAGAAGCAGTTATTTGAAACTGGAATATATATACATATATTTATAATATGTAAACAAAGTTAGGAAGGTGTCACTTGAAAAATCTTATTTATGAAGTGAGAAATCAATTTAATTTTTAATGTATTGCAGTTAGAGAGTGTTTTAGTTTACTTTTGCTCTGAATTTTTGTTCATCTGTTTTTTTCTCCTTGGCTGAATTTTCCACACAATTTGAGTATTTGAAAGAAAAAAAATTGTCCCAGCTAATCTTCCTTGTGGTTCATCATTGCCAAGTGGCTGGGAACACATCAGTTCTGTAATTTGGTAAAAATAAGCAAGACAGTTGTGGAAGAATTATCAGTGGGTGATGAGAAGGATAATGTTAATAATAATTATGTTTCTGTGCAGGGTGATAAGACTTTCCTTCCCCTGAGGAATATAGTTTGTCACCGGCATGTCCTATCTGAAGGGTCTATAAACACAATTTCCTGGTCTCTGCTTTTGAATTACCTTGGTGGACCTGGGTGCAATAGGGTGGAAAAATGGAAGTTTCCTTTGCCCTGGGGCAGGATCCACCCAACTCTTTGCCAGTGAGAAATGCCATCGAGCCTGCATGGCCAGCATTGGGAACTTGCTGCTGTCCTTGCTGGGACAATCCCAGCACTGGCAGGCAGAGGTTCAGGGCACAAAAGCAGTAAGTGCATTTAGCCAGCACTTTCTGATCCCTCACCCAGCCCCACCAATCACTGATGCAGCTTCCTCCTGCTTGCTCTAAATTGGCTTTAATTTTCCTTTAAATAATTCTTAAGTGTGACTTTTTCAGTGCAAGACTGGGAACTATGACTAATTATAAAATCATTACATGATTAAACTCAATTAACTTCAAATAACCCTTGAAATTTGCTTAATGTCAGCCCTTGGCCCTGCTTGAACCAATAAATATTGCTCACCTTTTGTAATGGGGATGGAAAGAGGTGGCTGCAGAGCAGGGTTGTTTGGAGTCAGGGAGCAGCCTTACAGGACTGGGTTAAACTGGTCCCACAGACTGGAACCCTGCCACTCTGAGAAGGGGGACAGGGTTTTCTGCTCCTAACAGGGATATTTTTTCTCCCAATATTTTTCCTCTCAAGTAATAAAGCTTTGAAAATTCCACTCAGCCCTTCCATTCAATGGTCCCAATCTGCTTTGCAAATGTTAATAAGGGTTAAACCTCAAAAAACCACCATGGCATGGGAAAGTGCTGTCACCCTCATTTAGACAAGGGATATCAAGGCACAGATGAGGCAAGTGAATCAAGGATCAGCAACAGGGACAAAATCCTAAGAGTTCTGGTGTCCTATTTTATATTTTATCTGTTTATTGCATGATGCTGCAAGTTTCATGAAGCTGTATGACAGGAATGACTTTTTTCTCAATTAGCTGCCCCATCTGGTCAAATGGGGATTTTTGCTGTGGGTTTGTTTGTTTGTTTGTTTGTTTGTTTTTCACCTTACTGGTCCCAGTGTGTGTTACAGCTAGATCCTGGCAAGAGAGCTGGCAGGAGTGTGCAGAAGAATCCCAGCAGCTGCATTTCTGTGCTGAGTTCCTGGGAGGACAGGAGGGGATAACGTCATTATTGCTGCTGTTCCTGGCACTCTGCTCTGACTGGCAAGAGGGACTGGGCTGTTGTGTTGTTCTCACGGAAGGTAGGCGGGGGATGATGGATGGAATTTTTCTAAAAGGTAATTAGATGAGCATGGTAACTAGACAGTCATAAAGATGCCTGATCATCTACTCACAAATGTCCCTTGCGTGGTGTGCTGGCCATGAAATGTTCTCCAAATTTTATAGATTTCAAGCCCTTCACCTTGAAAAATCTCTGTGTTCTTGGTGAGTCCTGCCTGAAAAATGGATTTAGAGGGTCTTGGGGAAAAGATTTCATTCTCCCCCTCCCTGTTTTTTTTTTTTCCTCCTGGAGACAGCAGATATTTCTGCAGTTGCTGTTGAAATACCAGTTTTTGTGAGCAGGCCTTTAAGGAAGCAGGAGAACAGGTGATTAATGCACCCTGCTCATATTCATTAATGAGCAGCTTATTTGGTCTTCAGAATTTTAGACACTTGATTTTTTGGGCATTTATGATGAATGCGAATGGTTCACTGGTGTGGACTGTTAACAGAATATCCTTTTTCTTTGGATTGCTGGAACTCATATAGCTCATGTTGGACTCTTGAACAATATCATATGAGGTCTGAACACATTTATTAAACAATAGCAGTAGTGAGAGGGACAGGATGCAAACTCTCATCCCTAAACATGAGCATTTATGTCCCCACTTGCTGTTTGAGGCTGGTTTCATGGCTGGGAGTGCCCTCAGGTCATCATTGAGCAGCTTGCTGGACTGTGACTCCTGAATGATGAATGTCTCCTCTTAAATTACAGATCACTGCCCCGTAACAAAAATCAGCACAATTATTGGCCTCTGCAGGGGCACCAAAGGGTGACTGGGCAGTGGTGGAGGGCTTCACCTGCTACAGCACTGCTCTCTCCCTGGCAGAAAATGGGGATTTGTCAACAGCCTGGTTGGTGTGTTGGGGAAATTTGGCTCAGCTCTTGATGTTCTGTCTTCTACTACAGAGTTTTCCTGACTGTGGTACTGCCCAGCAAATTAGTTAGGGTCAAAAGCTGAATACTTGGGTTTTTGACCTTTGAGTGAACCTTACAAAAAATTGAGGCAAGGAAATCAGTTCTGCAGTGCTTTGTCCAGGCCTTGAGGATGGATTTGAACATCAAAGGATGGGTAGTTCAGAAAGACAGAGATGTAGTTGTGCTCCTGAAATCAGAAGAGTGTAAAAATTCCCCTCATCAATTTTGGGGGGAAAACCTCCCCCATCAATCTAGCTCATGTTTGCTGTTTTTCTTGTGTTGTTCCTTTTGCCATGAAAAGCCCTGATAAAAACAATTTAACAGAAACAAATTGGGGTCCAAGATGGCTGGGAAGTGAGGGGGCCATTGTGTTTCATTACTTCCATTAAAACAATTTATAGACTGGAATTAGTTTGGGAACATCTGTCTCCCTGTTTGGATAAACAAAGACTTGGTTGTCATAGCTGATTGTTTGTGGTTTACCTGCTGGGAGCCAAGTGAAGCTCTGTTTCCCCTCAAAGATGAGCTGGGGCAGCACAAGCAGCGATGGTGGGAGTGCAGGGCAAGTTTGGGCTGTTCTGGAAGCGCTGCAGAGTTGAGGCAGAGGTTTGGCTGTAATTTCCTGCCAGCAGCCTGTGGAGCCCCCTGTGCTGGTCAGACGAGAGCCCGTTGCAGTGGTGATACCTCCCTGCTGCCCCTGACAGATTGATTCTGACCCTTAACTTCCCCTTGCACCTGCTAATTACTTGGTCATGTTCCCTCCCAAAGCCCTTTCCACCTGGCAGTTTCCTGATTTTGTCATTCTTCAGTTCTGCTGTTGCCCTCTCCACCTCTTGGCTATTTAATCTTAAAACGCTCCCCTCCTCACTACCTTTCTCCCATTACTGGTCATCCAAGGGTCATCATTAATATCCAAAAATCTTTGTTTATTTTGCTACCCCAATTTCCCCATTTATTTATTTTTTTTTTTAAATTTTGCTGATGCCCAGCATTTTGATCTCTAATGCCTCCTGGTTGATAGAGGAGGGGGTGTGAAAATCAGGGTTTTCCCTTTTAATTTGTGCTTTGTCACTGCTGGTTTGACCTTTAATCAGGTGTCTGGCTGTTGTTTGCTTGCTGATGGTTGTTACAGAATGGTCCCTTGTAAATATATACAGAAAGGGCAGGAGAGTAACTGGAGATTGTAACCACTCTTTTATTTCCTGGGAGCCTATTAAAGATGGTTTCAAGTTTATCCATCCGTCTCTTTGTCAAGCTGCCTCCTGTGTCCATCCACTTGTGCATTTATTTAGGAGTATATTAGGTACTGTATCATCCTCCAGGATGGTAACAGTGTGTTTGAGAATAAAGCCAGAGATACAAAGTGCACTGAACCCATTGTAAAAAAATAAAAGGGCTTTCCTTGATGGCATTTAGCTCAATAAACACAGTTTGTCAGAGATGTCTTTATCTCCTTACATGTAAGCGATTAAATGTTGGTAAAAATAGCTTCAGAAATAAAACATGAAGAGAGCTTCTGGCAAAGCCCTGTCCGGTTTAATTCATACATTAAATATTTGCTAGTAGGGTCAAAAGCTGAATGCTTAGATATTTTGCCCTTTGAATGAACCTAGCTAAAATAAAGACAAGGAAATCGGTTCTGCAGAAGCTGTCCCCAGAATACCAGGATCAATTTAAACATCAAAGGATGGAGAAATCATACCGACAGTCAGCCATATTATTCTCCACAATTAATACTCAGAGAGGTGTTTCCTGAATTTGGAATGTTGTGCAGGGAAGATAATGTGAACATTTCAAATTTTTAATTATGTGAAAGACAGTCATTGATCCTTCGCTCTTGAACACCAGAGCAGTTTATTTTGCATTAATGAACATAGAAAACATCCTCCAGCCCGAATCTCTGCATCAACGCAATCTTTTCCCAGTCAAATTAGCATTTCTATTTCTAAAGGTAATTTTTAGACAACACAATAAATAAATGATTTGCTGGGAATCTCCCGGCGGATAAAGCGGTGCTCGCGCAGCATTTCCAATGCAAATCGGCCGAAGATTACATAATGGTCTGCTCTGCTGATTTGGGACAACCATGAGCAGGGAGGGGAGAGGGGACTTCTGGGTCAATATTTGGGCTCCTCAACCCTGCAAACTCCTTGTGCCTTGACAGGGATGCCTTGCTCCTGCCTTGCTCCATGTGGGATTAACTACGGAGCACAGAGGCTGGCATGGAGGGCACGCCTCTCCTGGCTTTAGGTTTGGCAGCAGGATCTGTGTCTCAGACCTCTAGGTTCAAACTGCACCATCAATATGTGCTGTAGGGTTACATTCTGGAAGTGTTGCTCCAAACTGGAGCTTATTTATTTTAGGGTTGAGCTCTTTGAGGTGAGCTCACTTGGTTGGAGTGTGGTTGCTGGATAATGCCAAGGTTGTGGGTTTGGTGCCCATAGGGGCTGTTCACTGAATAAATGATCTCCTTGATCCTTGTGGGTCCTTTCCAACTCAGAGCATTCTGTAATTCTTTGATTTTCTGGTCCTGAGAAGAAGGGAGAGAGCAACAGCCAATTGCTCTGAGCAATTAGAGCTGAACTTTGCCTGAAGTTTGATCTATGTCTGCACAGCTCCGCATAGCCTGCGAGTCACACTTGTGATTTATGTTTCAATAGGGGCTTTAATCTTGTTTATTAATTTCTGTAAATGCCCTATTTTAACAAGATATTGATCATGTTTTCTGTATTGATTTTTATAGTTCAGAATCATCATTTTAGTGTTGGGGTTTTTTGATGGTAAGTAAACTAACTTTTCTAAATTTTCTTTATGCACCTGAATAAGTGCCTCATTTTAGTTACATGATTTCAAGAGCTGCTGTGCTGTTAAAGATTACACCATGACTTACTAAGTTGCCTCATTTAAGTATCAGTCTTGAAAATCTTAGCCACAATTACTCTGTGTGTCCAAAATCTTTCTGTTTTTTTAAGTACAGTACCGAATTGCATCATGTGGGTTTTACCGTACCATTGAGTTTGGATGGTAAATGATATTAGGAATGGATTGAAATAAATAAAATAAGGCCCAAGGTGTTGGTCTGTATCCACTGAAGTAAAGGGAAATTTTATCATTTACTTCCACTGGGTCTATCAGAGAAATTCAGTGAGGTGATGAAGTATTTGCTTAGTTTGGCTCATGTGGCAGGCAATGGGGTGAGTTCAGCAGCAGAGCTGTGCTGTACATAATTAACATCACAGAGCTGGAGGTTCTGCATGTGAAAACCCAGGCTATTGTCAGTTGTGGTTTCCTTGCCAACCATATCTCAGCTCTCCCACTTCTGTAGTTGTCTCTATGATGCTTTGTGCAGTATTATTACCCCTTACCTAGTGCTGGAGCTGGATGGAGCTGCAAAATCTAGCTATTATTCTTTCCATTTGAAATACATTAATATGAAAATAAAAATAAAATTTAAGATGTTTTCACTTCCCAAGTAATTCTATTCCGGAAATATTAAAATAAGCAGACTTGACATTGGGAATGTTTCAAAAATACATTTTTTTTTTGGCAAGTGCTTGTAGCTAATGAATTTGCATTCATAAATGTAAGCATTTATAGCAGGATCATGATTAAAGCATGAAAATTGACTTGTCTGCCAGACTGTAGGTCATAGAGCTTGAATTTCGTGTTTTGAAAATTTCATACTTGGAGGGAGCCGCTTGCCAGCAAATTACAGGCCAAGACTCACTTCCAAGAATTACTTTCTGGTGCAGCTCAAATAATAAATATATGTTTGTGTCCGTGGAAGGAGAGGAAGCTGATTTCACTACCAGTGTCTTTCACTGCACATTATTTGGGCAAAAGGCCACAGAAAAATCTTTCTTGAATTTCTTCTCAGTTCTCTTTGACTTGTTCCCGGAAGATACTGATCTGGCTGGATCTGCAGCTGTGAGCAGGGATCATTGGTTCTCAACAAATTTTTGCATGTTCTTGGCAGTGTTTTCTGACTTGGAATTACCTGTTCAAAGGGCCAGTAAGAGCTGCAAGGAGCATGAGAGTGAAGGTGCTGTTCCTCTGTGCTTATGGTGTCAGCAAGGACTCAGTGCTGCTCTGTCCTTGTGGAGACAATTTGTTGCATTGGTTCTGTGTTATTTTAATATATTGACTGAGAGGTAAATCTTGTTTCTTCTTTCTCAAGGTTGCTTTGCACATGGAAGACCTCTCTAATCCAATTTATACCATTCACAGAATCGCTGAGGTTGGAAAAGACCTCCAAGGCCATGGAGACCAACCTGGGACTGATCCTCACCTTGTCGGAGCACTGAGTGCCACATCCAGGCCTTCCTTGGATCCCTCCAGGGGTGGGGACCCCAGCACTGCACTGGGCAAACTGTTCCAGTGCTTAACAACCCCTTCCATGAACAAATTCTTCCTGAAGTTTTCCTGCATGATCCCCTAGGGATGAGTGGAGTATGGCAGTTTTTCTCCCTCATGGTGACCTGGTACCATGTGGCAAGTGTGGCACCTTAAAGTTTGAGGAAAAAACCTCAGGATCTGGCACCACTCTTGTGAAATCAGAGATCCTCTGTGCTCTTCTGATTTCTTCACAATCCCTGGATGAGACAGGGTTTTGGCAAGATTGGTTCCTGGATGGTGCAGTGTGTTGTCATGAGGGTGCAGAGGACATGGTGGACGGGGGCAAGGAGGGAGAACTTGGAGTACCTTGGCTGGTCCTGCTGCCAAGAGCAATGTATTGTCAAACTGTGGCCTAATTTTACTTACCTAGGGTGTGTTTAAAGAGGGATTGGCACCAGGAACAGGCCATTAAGCAATTGAAACTCTAATAGAAAAACATAACCTTATCAGAGATTTTTTTAAAAAAAATCCTCGGAAAATAGCTCAAATATAAGGTTAATTGGAGCCAGAAATGTCAAACTAATGTAGCAATTTACCCTGGGAGACTGCCCTGGCCTTTGAGTATAGCAGTAGTACAGACTACTGAGTAGGATAGTGAAGAAATATAATAGGATTTTATGTAGTCCCCTGTCATATTAAACGTTCTTTGCAATTAATTTCTTGTTGCAATGTTATTTTCACTGACCTATTTTTTTTTTGACCTCCTACAATCTTTAAGCTACCAAAGTAGGGCATACGGGAATTCACATTTCCTTGAAAAAAAAAAAGAAATCTTAACTCCAAACATGATCAGTACACACACTGCAGTGTAGACTAATATTAACTCAGTGCAGTATAAAAATGCCATTGGCTCATTGTAGGAGAGCCTTTAGTACTGAGCTGTACTGATCCATTCAGGAAAATGCTGCTTTTGAACAGCTCGTTCAGAAACAGGTGGGAGTTTTCTTGGACTTAGAGTCTGAGGATGTCTGCCCAGTGAATGGAGCACAATAGGTGGTCCCTCTTTTCCTCCTTCTGCTTCCTGGCTCTGTTCCTTCTACTGTAAACTGGATGTCAGACCTAGATAGCTGGGTACCGTGATCTGCTCTGATTAATCCAAAACTGCTGGATGCAAAATTAACAATGGTGAAGTTCAAAAGCTGTGGAATAGCCAGGGAGCCTGGCAGATTCCAGCTGCTCTGACTCCAACTGAATCCCTTTCCACCTAGGCTGGATATATAATCCACTTGTATTTTTTAATCAAACATTGCTGAAGTGATTTGCTCTCTATATTTTTATATAAACTTCCCCAGTTTACAATACATAAATGGCTGTATTTCTCTGGAGTTCTGATGTTTCCTGACAGCATCTCTTTGTCTGAAGGCGTGAGTGGGTAGGATAGTCAAATCTCAAAATAGATCATTCCAGGAGAGCACGAAATCTCCATCACAAAGACAGATAGGTGTCTGTTAGAAACAATCAGGTAGTTTGGAAGCAAAGGGAGTGACAGTTTCTCCAGAAGTACCTTTCACTCCTATTTTTCTCTTGTGCTAAAAGATGGAAAGTGCTACCCCAGGAGAGGGTACTTGGTGTCCAGGTTTGCAGTCGAGGTGACCAGCTCAAAGGAGAGAGAACAATACAGTCAGGAAAACTTTCTGATCTTAAATAAGAACTCATAACATAAGCCCAAGTGTTTCCCAAGAAAATGTCCTTAATATTTTCCCCTCTGGTAGTAAGGATTTTTTATTTTTAAAGTGGACTTGGAACCAAATATCATTGAATCAAAGAAGGCAGAATTAATCAAAGCACATCAAAGATGTTCCTCATCAGTTGCCTGAAGCAACAGAATCTACAGCATATCATCTTTCTTATGCTAAGCTGGAGAAATTCAGAGAAGAGAATTCTGTCTGTTTGTTCTCAGATGAACACAGAAATAGTATTTCCAAGGTTTCTTTAATTTTGTAGTGATTTGGTCCCTTCAGCCATCATAATTTCTGAATCCCAGACTTGGATTTCCCAGGAACGTTTTTCATATGAAAATCAATCAAATGAGCTTTTAAAACTAAATATGTTGTGAGTAGTCTCTCCCAACAAAATTACAGGAAATGTTTCTCTTTCTCACAGTGTCTCTTTCTGTTCTTTCTCTAGGCCATGGCAATGGTACCCCTTGGGCCCTCGTTGCCTCACTACAGATGCATTTTCCTTGTGGTTTCATAGTACCTAGAAGGAGCAAGCAACTCAGCTGGATAAATACACATTTCCTGTTCAAGTAAGAAATCTTACCCTTAGTTCAGTCTTTTCTGGTGTTCCCTAATGCAGAACTTAATGTCTGCCTGTATTTACTATCTATTTACAGAAGATCCCATTGTTACCTGAAAGGTCTTGGATACTGAGTACAATGAAGTGATTCTTAGGCATAGAAAGCCTTAATTTTAGATCTTAATTACAATTACCCAAGCAGTTGATAAAACACACAATAGCAAAACCTCTTGGTGCATCCTGAGGACTTTGGGTGCAGCACTGGAAGACACCCAGGCCTTTCATGTGGATTGCACTGCCAGAAATAAAATCCAGCAATGTGAGAGCATGATCAACCTGCAGAGCCACCGAGGTCAGAGCTGTGATTTTATGGTTTTCTAGGTCATGCTTTGTGCACCTCCTTGCTAACAAGTCCCAGAGCATTTTGCAGAGTGTGAGCCCATGGGCTGAGTCCTGTTCCCTGCCTGGGACACGCTGGCATTTCAGTGCCAGCCACACTTTGCTCTGGTTGTTACAGGAGGAAGTGAAGAACAGAAGTTCCCCATCTGAAACTGCAGGGGGAAATTTAGTGTGCTAGAATGTAATTATCCAAACTGGAGCATGGCCAGGATCCTGGAGTTAATAATACCCTCTGCTCTTGCAAAAAGTGTCATAGGAGCTTTAATGACTGCTAGTGGTCAGCAGGCTTCACATCACATCTCCAGGACTGATATTAAACAATCACAAGTGTGGGTATTCCAGTCTGTTGAGTAACACAAATATTTCTGAATGGCCTGTGGCTGCAGCCTTCAGGTTGAGGTGGGAATTCGGTTAAACAGCCAGGGAGGAGACATTAGTCTTAATGAAAATGATCCCATTAAAGGCAAATGACATACAATTGGTGAAGAACAACTGAGATCTACCTTGTGGGCACTTCAGGGAACTTTTGGGTACACCAAATCACCAACCACCTTCAGTGACCATGAGCACCATGGAGTTTGGGGGAATGGAATAAAAAGAGGTTTCCAGCATCCTTTGTATAATAGGGTCATCTGCTGTGGAAATGTGTAGTATGAATTTACCCTGATTTCTGCAATAGTGGGAGCTATGTGCAAATGAGTTGGGAAGTGAGTGTAAGTGGCAAGATTACACTGTGCTAATTAGCCTGGCACTGATGAACTGTACAAAGCCTGGGAACTTCCACAGCAGGAAAGGGAGCACATCACAGAGAATCCCTTTCGTCACAACTGACTTGTGCCATGGGACTTCAATTAAAAGCCAGACCAGGCCACTTTTAATCGCTTTAATGAGAAATCAGTTTTTTTTTTTTTTAAATAATCTTTTTAAAATTGTCTGTCTACTTCTAACAGTGCAGCCCATCGTGATGGGAGATGAGGTGCTAATTATCTGTCTTGGCTTTTTCTGAGCACAAGGTTTGTTATTCTGTACTGCACCTGGCACCACAGGCTCTGGTCCTTGGGATTAGTGGGCATTACTGCCAGCTGTAATAAAGAGTAGAAGTCCAATGATCCTGTATGTTGTTAAAATGAAGAAAGACTTGCTCAGTTCTCCCCCTCAGTACATCCCAGTACATTGGTAGTTACACCATAACAGTATTGTCTCAGGGAATATAAGTCTGCGACAGGATATTGCTACTTTAACCACCTGAACTGCCTTTTAGTTCCAGTTTCAACTCAGTGTCAAAAATATTACCCCTGTTTAAGATTAATTTGTGACAAAATGTCATATTAATACAGCTATATTTCCCAGGGGATAAATATGGCCTTTTGAAGAGCAGCCATGGCTGAGTGCTATATAGGACTACAGAGAATTATCAACAGGCTTTTGCTTTAGCAAATGTCATGCTACCAGAAGAATGGTGCAGTTTGTGGGTAAGTATAGTCTATGAACCATTTTATTGTAGGAGGGAGGTTATGATATTTTCTTCCTATTAATCCATATCTCATCCCTAATTATATTAGCACCTCTCAGTGACACCTGATTAAGGATCTGAGGAGGAAACTGTCAGTTACCTATTACTCCATCAGCATTGTATCATGTCTGCTTTTGGCATCTTAGCTATTTTGATGTTTGCCTCGAGGTTTGTGCATCATTGGTAGAATTACTCCAGATTTACACACACGGCTGTGCAATCACTGTTGATCTCTATGTGATGCTGAGGAGTTTTCTTGTTAGGAGCTAAATCCAGCACCAGTTGTAAGCACTGTAATTTCAGTGAAACCAATAACATCTGCACCTGCATGTGCTAAGGCTGACTTTGGAACAGTTTATCAGGTATTTTCTTTGTAGTGAAGTAGAATAAACTTAGCATTTCATTGCACCTTCGGTACCTGTAGTATGCCTTGGATATGTCTGAGCTATTGAAACCAAACTTCTTAACAGCCCTCAGATGTAAAGAAAAGGAAGATGAAAAAAAGTCCTAAAACTAATCTCTTGCCTCACAGCATTCCACCAAGATGACTCAGAAAATGACAAGGGAACCAGACTGCAAATTAGGCTCTAGTGCTTGTTGGAGACATTTGCCACCGGTTAAAATGAGTTATTGAAACAGTAAAAGCTGAGGACTTCAGAGCAACTTTGATTGACAACAATAATTACAGTTATTCTTGTTCGCTAAGAAATACAGTGCAGGCTAGGCATAATAAATGTATGAAAATGATATTCAAAATCTGAGCACAAGTAGATGCAGGTCCAAACAGTTTAAATGTCTTCTGTACAAATTTCTGTGCATTTTTATGTGTTAAAAGTAGCAGTAGTTACCAGGCAGGTGTGTAAGTTTGCTTTACATGAATAGTGAGCTAATCATTGAATGTTTCCTAGAGGAGCCTCTGTGAGTAAAGGCTGTCTTGCACCCAAATCAGGCTGAGGGTTCAGGAGAGCAAATGCAGTTCATGGGGCACCCCAACTTGATCCTTGCAGCCTGTCTCTGGAGGAGGTGCCTAATGATTGATTGAACCACATCCAGATGCTGCCAGGGTGACCAAATGATGTCTTTGGTACCCAAGGACAGCCCTGTGCCCAGCTTGAGCCTCCACAATGCTCCTCACAGGCAGAGAGGAGGTGGAGTGGATGTGTGTGCTCTGTACCCACACACAGCTTGGTGCCTTGGGTGGGGAGCCCTCCAAAGATCTAAAATTAGGAGCTCTTCTTTCTGGCTAGCCAGGCTTAGTCTCATCTGACAGGTGAGTGTTACCAAGGTCAGGCTTTTCCAGACAGTGCCTTAGGATAGGGCTGGGCACTAAAGGGATGGGGGTTCTCAAGTTTTAGGTGCCCTTTCTGTGCTGTCTAATGCCATGATGGGCTAACACATGACAATATAAAATAGTGATTTTTTGTAGCCAGTAACCATTCTTTTTTAATCTCCCTAATTTAATATCTGCCTTGCATCTCCTCCTCCTGCTACTGCAGTTGTGGTTGTTGCCAAAAGACCCTGTAGCACCTCCCTCACACAGTGAAGCCAGGCTTGTAGCTGTGCTCTGCTAGCAGGTGCTTCCAATTTCTGCAGTAGATGTTTCTGCTGTGATAAAATGACTTTCCCTCTCCCTTGTCCTGGCCAGGGAGCTGGATTTATTTTATAACACCAGGAATAGTGTGGGAGAAGGCAGTGCTGTAGCTGACCCTTCTTACAAGGCCACAGCAGTGCCAGGAAAGTGACTGGACACCAGGGGTTGGTTTATTGACCCTGCTAGATCACATTGCTGGGAGTTCACCAGCAGGGTTAACATTCACAGGGAAAGGGAAAATAAGAAGTTGGTCAATCCACAAGTGCCAATAAAGAGTTAAATTAATGGAGGAAAAGGAAAAAAAAATTCTTAATGCTGGAGAATGATTCTGCTGGCTTACTTATCAGGTTCATGCTGAGCCCAGTCATAATTGGAATGTACCCTTTGTAAAGTTTATTGGGTCCTGGGGCAGCTTGTTACTGAACCGGTCAATTAATCTATTTTTTTTTTTTAATGAGTTAGGGGATTTCCTTTTGTGGAAAATCACCAGGAAACCTGACCAAATGCCCACAGCTTTGGGAAAGCATGCCCTTAACATATAGAAAACCCTTCCTCCACAATTAGGAGAGGAAATAGACACCTCCCCTTATGGGCAGCATATTTGACCAATCCAGGAACAAAATAGATGGGATTTCACCATTGACTCGCAGGTTGTCGAGGGAGGATCACCATGAAACAAGATTACTTGAATGCTGCTTGGTGTTGAAGGAAATAAAACTGTTGAGTCTCCCTGCTGAGAGACAAATGATTTCCATTTAAAAACCTGTTTGTTCCATGCTGTAACTCCCAATGTAGCAATAATTAATGATATCAGAAGGTTACGAAAGACATTCTGTTGTGCTTGCTCTGTTCTAGGCATGAAATTGGATTAACATGAAGATAAACTTAGACTTTAAATCTGTTGAGGAAATCAGTAATTATGTCAAAATTCACAAATACTAATCTTTTTAAGTGTGGCAAGATACTGTTCATCTATCAGAAAAACATCCTCCTTTGTCAGAATTCTGTTGAAAGGTTAATTTCTTAAAATACATGGATTTCCAACTATAAGAATGTTGTGGAGATGCAGCTTGTTGAATAAACACAAACAATCTTACCTCTGGAATCGTGGTTATTTCTGTTTCAGTGGCATCCAGCCAGTGCCCTCTCATGAGGAAGAATCAATTTGCAAAGTATCAAGTCCTTGGGCTCTGCTGAGGAGAGGTGACCGCCCATGAAAACCACTGACATGAAAAGAATGCAAGGTATGGCAGTGCATACTTATTAAAAGTGTATCTTTGCTGGAAATGAGCCCATGGAAACACTGTTGGCTTTAGGGATGAGCAATAGGTACAATTACAAAGGCCCTGAAATTAATTGAGAAATTAGAAATTCTCTGTGTGGTTGGAAGAAGGGACTGCATGTCTTATCTTCTCAAATATTTAGTGAGTCCAGTGCTGGCCCTGATGCTGCCATAGCTATTTTTAGACAGATCCTGTCAAACCACTGAGGTGTCAGAGGTGTGTCAATGTGTGCAGTGATTCAGTCTGCAGAGGAACCTGCTCAGGTGTAGCTTTGTGATACTCCTGGGGTGGAAGCTGGGCCTGATGCACCCACTGAAGCTGCAGTCACACCTTCCCTTTGCTATTTAGGTCTACCCTGAGGGAGCACATGAGCTTTGAGTGCCCATTTAATTAAGTAGCTTTGTAGTACAATTGTAGTAGAAATAGAAAAAAATAACCTTCAGTGCTTGATTCCCTTCTCAGTGGGAATGCAGGTAGGGAACACTTGTATAAATCTATTAGGAAGGGTCCTCAATACCATCTATCATGAAACACGCATCCAAAACCACTTGGGACTTAGAAATCTTAGTGCAAGAAAATTTAAGAAGTTTCATTTTTTCTTCATTCTTTTAAAAATTCAGGGGAAAAATAAAAGGTTTCAAATCAGGAAGATGTTTGGGAGGCAGAGGAGGCTGTGTCTGTAGGCCTGTGTTGCTGGGGCAGCACAGAGGTGATGTAGTTTAAAAGGCTGGCAAGTCTCTCAGTAAAATGTTGCTTTGCTTTAGTGCACACTGCTGGCAAAAAGAGAGGCTGTTTGTGGCATCAAGTGTGTAGCATGTGAGTGGGGAGTTTGGCAGCTGCTGAATGTTAGGAAAATCTAAGCTGAAGGCTAGCAGGTAGCTTCAGTATTTTGGTGACCAGGTTTTAGAATAGAGAACAGGATTTTTTCCCCCTTAGATAGAGAAAAAAGCTATGGAAATAATTTTACAACTAACAACCTTTTTATGTGTTTGCATAAAGAAAACAATCCCCCCACCCAGCCACTTCTAGCTTCTTCATAAAAGTCTGTTTTGAAAGAGAGTATACAACCTCTAAAGGTATTTCTTGTAGCCATGCAGTAGTTTCTCAACACTTAAAAATCTCACATTCTGCTTACCTGCACATTAACCTAACTCCTTTTTCTAGTGGGGATCATTTGGTTCTTCTAATCTATAAAACTCTTTCCGTATTTATCAAATCTCTCTCTTTCTAGGAGAGCTGTCATCTTGATAAACATGAAGAAACAGGATATGAATGCAGAGAGTGGCCGTGGCTGTGTTTGAGCTGTGGTGCAGGGACAGGCAGCTCCTGTTCAGCAGCTCTGGTCTCTGCAGCTGCCTGATCCATACACAGAACGTGTCTTTTTCCATTTCCTGGCTGGAGGAGTCAAATCAACACACCCTGAGCTGTGGCCTAAATGGTCAGTTGGGTCAAACATAAGGATACTGGTTCATTATTTTTCATGTTATTATATATTACTTCTCTTTACCAATTTATTTTTCATTTTTTTCCTATTCCTCTTTATCATAGACTGCTTGCATGGGCTCAGCCATAAAATCATCTCTCTATGAAAGAAACATCCTTCTATTTATTGTGTCCATTTTTTATGACGACTTTTACTTTGAATTTATTTTATTTAACAATACTCGTCTTCTTCCCTTTCAGTACATTATAACTACTCCTTCCTGTGTCATTTGGAACTGGCCAAAGTTGGCAGATCTCAAATTTCTTTTTGCTCTTTGAAATGTGCAGTTTCTTTCTCCTTCAGTGATAATGGGCATTGTGTTTCCTTAGAAATATTTTTGGGGGCCTATTATTCCTCAGCCACTTCAGTTGGCAAACTGAAGGCTTGGAAACAAATTAGCTTGGATGGCAGCCCAAGCTGTCAAAATGAGCCTTCCATTCATTACTGAATCATCCACCTCCTGCATTTAGATCTTCAGCCCCACTTTTCCAGTGAGCTCCTCAGTAGAGTTCTTGGAATTCTTTTTTCTGTCACTTTTGAACTAAACTTCTCCAGTCTACTTCATTTATGACCACACAGCAAAGCTGCTTCCCCATTATGTGAAAGCAGTGAACTAATAACGCCAGTATAGAGGGCAGAGCTGGTCAGCGTTTTTGGTACAAGACATTAAAATTATATTTTTCTCACATATTATTCCTCTGTGAATTACCTGAGGCCGAGGCCTTGATCATTTTGTCAGGCAAGAAATTCCAGGTAGAAAAACTGATTCCTACACGGGTGTCATTAAAATTGTATTATTAGTCTTGCTCTGAAATGATCTGGAGATGAGGTAGGAAGGTCTTGTATCACTTCTGGCCTTCAGATACTCTCCCCCACTTCTTTCTAGGCTTTGGGGTTTCTTTGTGTGTTTTCTTTTTCTGCTTGATTTTTCTTCTCCCCTGTCTTTGTCAATAAACATTTTCTTAGAGGAATAAATCTCTCAGAAATATTTTGTAGCACATTTTCCCTCTTCTCACTTGGTGTTAATATGGACTTTGTTAAGGGAATTTTCAGAACAAAACATTTTGGTTTTTGCATGAATTTCTTCCCCCCCACCATTGTAGTAAATTCTTTTTGTGTTTCTATTTCAAGCAGTATTTTTTAAAGTAGAAAACATATTCTGATTGCTAGTGAAAAGTAGTTAAAACAAGTTAACAAGTTTGAAGGTTCTAGTACAACCTGGAAATTAGCTGAACTGTGTGGGGAATTTGTGGAGGAGAGAAGAATCCAGGCAGAGGCATATCCTTGGCACTCCTTCTGTGGGGCAGACAAGGAGAGCTGGTCTAGAGACCAGGAGGCTTCAGATTTCTACTGGGAATTTCTTTAAAAATCCATGAAATTAACCTTGATTCTATAGTAAAATTCTATCTGACTGTAATCAAATGGAATGAAGGGAAAGGAGGCAAATTTCTTAGTCAAAGTCCTAATTTTCAGAATGCACAGTGTTAATATTAGAGATTCTGGAGAAATTTCCTCTGGCAGTGCAGCTGTTGGGATGGGGTGACCAGGAAGAAACAAGTGTCAAACCTTGTAAAATTTTAGAAGATAAAGTTAGGAAAAATACATATATATTTATAGCAGAAAGGGAATTTTATCTCTTCAGTACTGGGTTTGAGGCTGGACCAGAAAATGTTTAGACATTTCTCATGGGAAGTGTCACAACTTTATTTCTTATCTCTTGCTAAAGTCATGTGTGTCCCTCCAGTCTGAATACAGACCAGCACAACTTGTGGCTTGGACAACAAAAGCCTTGGACCACAAGGACTTCGGATACCTGGAAAAACATGGAGAGAGCATGGGGACAGCTGCTGGCTGTGTAAATCTAGAAGGTACCTATTCCCTTGTCACTACTGCCTTGTTTTGGTCTCAAGCAATGTTTTGCTGCTCTGCTCTTTATTCAGTCACTTCGGAATCTTCCTAAGCCCAAATTGGGCCAGTAACCCCAGCAACTCTATTTTTGCTGTGCTTGTCAGCAGGGAAGTGAAGAATAAGCTGCTTTTTAGATTCAAGTTCAGTAGTAAATAACTGCTGCTGTACACAAAAAGTTGCATAATAATGGCATGGGATGAACTGAAGGTTGCAAAAAGTGTAATAAGCTTTATATTTTTTTTTTAATAACAGAATTCCTGATTTATAGACAAAACAGATCAGAAGAGACAGGACTCCCACAGGCCTCTCTCTCACTGTCAGTAGCAGCAGAGTTAACCATCAATGTGGCCTGAAACAGGTACAGCATGAAGGCAGCAAGAGGCTGAGGTTCTGTGATTCTGCCATCAGGTGAGAACAAGCACATTGAGCAGCAAATTGACAGGGAGAAGCCAAGCCCAGCAGGGCACACGGGGGTTTTCTGTGATGTACCCTACAAAGTGAGGTCATTT
Organism: Zonotrichia albicollis; assembly: GCF_047830755.1. Lineage (NCBI taxonomy): Eukaryota > Metazoa > Chordata > Aves > Passeriformes > Passerellidae > Zonotrichia > Zonotrichia albicollis. The sequence goes on from NC_133829.1 coordinate 3,891,570, forward strand.
TCTAAGCCATTTTCTACTCCCCCACATGAAGATGGATACTCACACAGCACTGAGTTAGCAAAGCAGATTTGATTGCAGTTGCACTTCTTGTGATGCAACTTCATCTCTTTTTTTCCTTAACCAACTTCTCTGGGATTTTGACACAACTATAATTCTGTTACAAAAATTTTTAAAAATACTGAAAAAAATCTATATTATTGCTCTTCTAAGCAGGTAAGTCTATTTCCCTCTTTTGTCATGCAGGAATGCTGCCTCCCAAATTAAACATGCATTTAGCATAAGTACACTGTGGTGATTATTGCAATTCAGGGACTAACGATTTCCTTTTTCTCAAGCTTTCCTGCTATGCAGTTGGTTGTGTTTCCACACTTCTGGTGGTGAATTAACTCCCTGTGGATAACATAGCTTCACTTGCAGCAGATGTCAAGACTCTTAATCAGAATTTAAGTAGCTTCAATTACATTTACTTAATTCACTTTGGAAGTAGAGTAAGTTAAATTGAATTAGACCTGCTTTAATTCTGAATGAATATGTCCACACAGATATTCAATGCATTTCAGCTAATCTGCTCTAAAAATTAATTCAGGTTCTGTTTGCAAGCACTTTCCAAAGTACAGACACGGAGCCTGTGGGTGCTGGAGATAAGGAGTGGGGAGGGACAGACAATGCTGGGTATGAAAGGCATGGCTGGGGACATTTGGGTGCAATAAGTGCAATTCCATAGCAAACAAGAAATGTATTTAGTACACAAAAGCCTGGATTTTTTTGTGCCTGGTTAAAATTAAATATACTCAGAGAGCAGCTGCCCTGATGCCTGGGTTTGCTTTTTGGGATGCATCTGCAATTAAGATGGTTGAAATTGTAATATGTAGACAGATGTCATGGTAAATGGAACCAAAAATGTATCTGTTCCTTTATCTGTTGGCAACAGTGGCCAACACAGAGCTTCTGAGGAGGACAGAACTCTGCACTAATCCCTGGTGCATTCCCCCAGCAGAAGTTAGCATGGGTTCAGGATTTCCTGAGTCAGAAATGGAGTTTTAGAGCAATTATTAATTGCTCATAATGGATTTTTCCCATGAATTGCTGAGCACTTTAGCACTTTACTAAAACAGAAATGTTTACTATTGCCTGCATGGTCTCTGTCATTTGTCTTACCTACCCATCATTCATAGAATGCAGTTCTGGGATTAATCCTGCAGGTACGTGGCCAACAAAGTAAAGAATGGACTTATGAAGCTTGCAGAGTTATTATCCACCATGTCCTGAACAAGCACACAGTCCTGATCATCCCCTCTAAAAAAGGGATGTGGTAGAAAAAGAGAAGATACAGAGGGGGCAACAAGGATATGTAAAGTTCCAAAATGGATTTCCTGGAAGAGATTAAATAAAATAGGGCAGTTAGGTTTGTAATAGAGACAGGTAATACAAGTGTGTGTAAAGTCATAAATGGCATAGGAAAGATGATCTGGAAATTACTCTGCTATAATATAAAGGGCAATGAAGGGAATTTTAAGGTAGCTACTTTAGACCAAAACAAACAGAAACTGCATTTTTACACAGGGCATAATTCAGTTGTGGAACTTATTGCTGACAGATATAGATTCAAGAAGCAATTAGACAAATTCATGGAAAATAGGTCCAGCAGGGGTTATTAAACACAGTGATGCAGATGCAACCTCTGGCTCAGGAAATCCCCATCTGGCAGATTGCCAGAAGCTGGAAGGTGGAAGAAGCATCACTCTAGGCCTGATGTGTTTCTCTGGTCTTTCTCTGAGTAACCACTTTAGGTTGCTGCTTAGTGTGAGTTTCAAGCCTCTGTGGAAGATTGTGCATTCTTAGGATTGTATTTATCCTTTCTTGGGCATTGCTGGTATTCCATGTATCACACTGTTTAATACCCTCTCTTTACAGGGCTGATATAATTTGGATGTTTGATTTCTGGCAGTAGTTGAATTGTGCAGTCTGAAGCATAAAGTGTCAGCCTGCTGTTGTGACAGTACAGTAATGCATAAGGCACCATAACTAACCCTGTGACAAAACACACAGGTTCCACATCCCCATCCCTGCCCACATGGCTAAATGGGAAAGATTAGCATTTCAGTGCTTATAGGAAGCAATTGATGGTCAGGAAAACAGAGGGAGTGAACTCCAGAGTGCCTACCTCCATCCTTTTAAACCACTTTAACATTAACCAGTCACTGGTGGGGCTGTCCAGCCTGCCTAGCACCATTGTAAAGAAAGGTGTTACATTTCTAGGCTGGACTTTCCTGTTGTAATTTCTAGTTGTAGAAATCTCTGGGTTGCATTAATTCACCTGTAGAGGCTGAGTTAAGGCAGAGAGATTGGTTTCCTGGAATCATGCCCCTGAAATGGGGAACAGCAGGGAAGTGGCCCCTGCCAGAGCTGTGTGATAGGAGCAAGAAATACCAGGTACAGTCCTGGAAATACAGAGCCAGCTCCTGCCTCACCACTAATTTCTGGCAGAACATTGAGCAAATCCTCTGTTCTTCCAAAAAGCTGGTTCCCAAGGGTGAATATACCTCTGTATATTCAGCTGCAAAGACCACAGCTTCATCTCTTTGTCTGCCTTTTCATTCCTCTTGGGCTTGGGCTTCACAGAGCTCCACAAACCCCCCAACTATAGATCAATGTATCTGATACTCTTATTAATGCTGTATTCAGGTTCCAATTCTATGCTGAATGATACCCCACTGCTTCTGGGGGAAAATCTTTGTCTTTTTCCTTCTGTGACTAAGAAATGGCTCATGGTGCATTGAGCTCATAGATTCTCTTTGATTGTGAGTGTAACCTTTCAGCGTGAGGCTGCTGGTGCAAGTGAAATCAAAAAGCCTTTGTGAAAGTGTCTTAACAAGCCAGTGGTGTGATGGTCTGAGCTCTCACCTGGCTCCCAGTCAGCCTGAGCTTGACCAGGTTCTTTAGACTGCTAAAAGGTGATTTCAGGCATATTGGGCTTCCTAATTACTTGCCACAAAACATTGGTTTTGCACTCCCAGAGTGTTTGTCCCTAACACTGCCTAAATGAATCACATGCTGTTTTTCTTAACCCCAAATGGGATTGGTTTGGAGTTACACTAACTCCTGAGTATAATAAATAGAAAAATATAAAGGCAACCCCTTTTCTCATCACAGTGCTCAAGTGTCTTTGCAGAATGAAAACAGTTGATGCCCAGGGCCTGCTCTAAGTGAGGGAGAAGAAGAAAATCTACATTCAGGATAAACGAAAGTGAGCTACCTGCCATATAGATGAACCTGTTCCTCAGGGAGGAGCTCACCACTTTACACCTGTAATGCCTGTGTGCCTTTGCCCTGAATGCTTTCAGCATTTGCATTTTTGTCATCTAAAAGCTGTTGCTCCGAGATCTGTGACTAGGTCTACATAGCACTAAAGGAGAATGAAAAGCTCTTCTGTGACTGTAAAAGTGCCTAAATCAATCAATAAATATTGGTTTAAATGAGTGTTAGGTGCTGCACAAGCAGTATTGATGTGAACTGGGGAGGAAAAGGGAAGCCTTGAGAGCTGCAGGTCTGTTCCCCTAGGATGTGTCCAAGTGTACTTATTTTTCTGTACTTTTAGCTTTTATAGTGAAAGTAAGCATCTAAATTAATTTGAACAGCTGAACTTCTATTACTTTAATTGGAAGAGATGCTGCTACCTGTATAAGGCTGCCTTAATAAGTTATCATTTTTTTTGCTAATCTTCCTTTGTCAGGTTTAAAACAAAGGTAGTGAGGGTCAGTGACTTTCCAGAGATCTCACAGTGGAATTGTTGTAGGACTGTTGTAAGAACCCAGGCCCATCAGTTCTGGGGTCTGAGCACCATGGGCTGTTTGTTTTAAGGCTGGCTGCTCATTTGAAATGCAGTATTTACCAATAACTAGGAAATATTAATGGGGCATCTTGCAGGGCACATAAAATAAATCTGTGGTGTGTCCTGCCCAGTTTAAATGAATTCAGCTGCTGTGTTAGGGAGGACTTTTTATCCACAGGTGAACCCTGTGAGATTCCAAAGGCAGGTACTGAGGGAAGGGAGGGAAGGCTGTCAGATACAGGCTGTTCTGCAGGGTAGGAGAGAAAAGGATCAGATACCTGCAGTGCATGTAAAGGAACAAAGGTGTGTGTTAGGTTAATTATTAGGGCTGAAAATATATTTTCTGTGCTGCCTTGGAAAAAGGGACAGGGGAAGGAGATGCAGGAAAAAAAAGCTTGGCACTCATGGGCACTGTGGCGCAGTGGAGAGGAGGTCTGGGTGCCAGGGGGAGATGGAGAAGGCCACCAGTAAAGAATTTCCAGTTCTGAGGCTCTGTTCTCAACTGTTCAGCTGCTTTGCACATTGCAGAAATAACAATTATTGTTTATTAGGAGCCTATCCATCAGCTGATGCCTCAGCTGCCTCTCGAGATCAGACTCTAAACCAAATTGGGCTGCTGCTCTCAATAAAGAGATTTTTAATCTGTTTCAGAGCAGCTGAGTGACACTGAAGTCATTCTAAGGTTAACTGGGAAGGAGTTCTGGGGAACTGAGGTTGTAGGAGAATTATTTGTACAAACAGTGTCTTTTTTCAAATAAAACCAGTCTGAGGGTTATGCCTGTGCTTATTAAGGCAGAACAGTATGAAGAGAATTGGAAGATTGGAAGCAGATCTTGGTGCCTGCCCATTAAATGCCTGAGACATGAGAACCAACTTTTTAAACTCTACTTTTATGATCATCAAGTCTGTGACAGGTCAGTGTTTAGTCTATTATCTTATCAGCTAGTGGCTACATATTCATTGGAGAGAGATGAGCTGTCCATTATATGTATTTTGTACTTTTATGATGAAAGATAATTTGTGTAAAAGCATCCAAAGCGTAGGCATTTTGGGATGCTTTTAACATATCAAAAGAATCTGATCTCTATCTGTCTTTTTCCTCTAGCCAAATTACTCACCAGGAATACTGATTCTTTTATTTCCTTTTCATTCATTTTCCATGCAGTCCGTGTTAAAAAAAAAAATCTATTTTCTTTATTTTCTTTTTATTTTTTATATAAGGGGTGCAGAATAGGAAGTGGAAGGTAAGACACAAAACAAAACCACAGAAATAAGGGCTTTTTATATTATCTTTTAAAATATTTGTTCCAATTATCTATTGCATCAAATGTTGGTATAGAGGAAACCTTTTTCTGCTCCCTCTATAAATTTTTGCCTAATGTTCACTCATATTTCCTGGAGTAGGAAAATTTAAAGTAGCAAAACAATCTGGAAGGGACTGGCTTTTTATAAACCTCTGCTTTGTTATCAGGCTGTTTTGAATGAATTGATCTTAGCATGTGTCTCCAGTTATCCAATAGAGAAGATGCTTCTCTGTCTGCCAGATTGGAAGCTTGGAGCAGTGTTAAGTAGCCAAGTGAGTTAGGTCTTGGGGTTGAAAAATCTCCTTTTTCTGGAGATTTTTTTGGTGAAGCCCGAGTAGTTTGGAAGAATGTTCAGTCTTTTGAGTCATGTTGGGTTGTGGAGCTATGCCACAATAAATTCTTTGACCAGGAAAAGATATTGTTTGACTGGGAAGCTGTCTTCCACTGTTCCTTCTTTTCCATATGTGGAAATACACGGTTGCCATGGAATTGTAGCAGGCTGGTCTACTCATTTTGCAAGTCTCTCAAAGTTTTAACCCTTTTCAATTTGCCAATCTGCCCCTTTTTTCTTCTTGGACAGGAACTCTTGGGTTTAAGCCTTTTGACAGCTCTCTTGCCTTCTTTGTTTTTGTTATTTTGGGTTTTTTAAAGTCAAATTACATAGATGTATTTCCAAGGGAACCATGGATACCATGGGCTGTGAAGACCAGAGATTTAAAATCACAATATAAAAGATCTAGAAAGGTTCAGAGCACATCAGCCTGGTAGTGATGATGTCAGTGGTTATTGTGTTTATTTTCAGATGTTTTAAGGAGTATACACAATATGTCTAATATATTGTCTTGAGGAATATATCATAGGAATGGCTGGTGGCTTCACAAAGCAAGGGAATTTGTAGCTGTGAGCTTGAAGTGTTTGTTTATGTTCAGGGCCTTTGTGTTTTAAGAAAATGCTTCATTGTCTTATAGCGCCTTTTGCTCCTGAGGGCTTGCTCCTGATCAGTCAGGATGGGGAGTAACTGCTTGATTTAAGCCAGAGATTCATGGCAGTTTAAATCCATGTTGAGGTCAGTCTCTGGCTCAAGCAGGTGGGGTTTTCCAACAAGCTTTAGCTGCAATCTGCGGCCTCTGGCCAGGGAAAAGGAGAATAACAAACCTCCTCCACTCTGGGTCCTCTCCCTCTCCTTCCCCTCTGATTTGGGGTGACAATCAGAGTTCTTCCCTCAGTCTCATCTTCCCACCATGTCACTTCTCTTGTTCTCTGCTTTTCCCCTGCTCCTATTCCTGCATGTTTTGACATTTGCCTTTGCAGCTCAGTTTCCTGGTTCCTCTCCTCCCTTTTCAAGTTTGTCTCCTCCCAAAGCCATGGGGTTGTGCTGCTCAGATCTGCTCCCTGACTGAGCTCACCCTTGCTCTTCCTCAATGTGCCTGCAGACAGGGCTCATTCCATAGCTCCTCCCGAGCTTCTCCTAACGCCCTGTAGTTCTTTTCTTGTTGAATCCAATCTCTTGCTCACTGGCCTTATGGGTTTGTGTGAGGTTTGGGACTGGCTTCTCCAGTTTTTACCTTCTCTCAGAGTGCCATCCATCAGAACAATTAACCAGCTCTCCTTCCCATTGCAGTCAGGAGGAAAGGTGTTCCTATCACTCCATAAGTGCTTGCTTTACATGCAAAAGTGCATGTCTGCATTTTGCCTTCTGTAAATAGTGCTGCATTTTTAATGAGCTTGTCCCTAAGTAACAGATTGTGCCGCCAAATGCTTTAAATTTCTGTCTTTTCAGATTCTAAAATAAGTTTTTGCTGACTTTTTGTTGGTAATGGCTGAAGGGGATGGTTTTCAAAATATGCATGGCTGGCACCAGCTGAAGATTGCTTTTTATTTTCCTCATGCTGAGTGTGCTGGCTCTTTTCTCTCATTTATCCCAGGGAAGCTTGTTTGAATGTCCCTTGCATACTGTAATTGAATCCACTCTAGGAACTCAAGCTTGTAGCATCTTTCTCTGGGCCTCTGGAACTTCCTGGGGGTGAAAAATCTGCGTTTAATGATGAACTCTGCAGTCTGAAGCCTTGTGTGAGAGACTACCCAAGGAGTAAGGCAGGAAACGTGTCACTGTGCTCTGTTTTAATTCAGGAGGTAAATGAGGGCAGCCTGGGTCATGGCCATAGGTGTCAGCTCCAGGCTGAAAGGCTCAGCTGAGCTCCTTGGCTCAGCAGTTTGAACAACAGCCCATGTGGAGCCTCTGCCTGGAGCTTGTTCTGAACTGAGAATTCAGAGTGAAGAGAAACATGTTCTTACTCTGGAGTTTCTGAAAGAGGTTTGGCAGTGTGAAATCCCAGGGCTGCAATGGTGCCTTCGGAATTGAACTCAGAATTAGTGAGTTAAATCTATTCAACTGTTTGATTGTGGGGCCAACTTCTCTGTGCTTATCACACTTTAATAAAGCCAGTTATGCTTCATGGATGTCAACAAAGTCTTATCAGCTTTTGCTTTTTAAGAATCTAAACCCACCATGCTTACAGATATTTCATTTTAGGCACTGTAATATTGGAGAATGGTTTAAGGTTTTGCTTTGAAACAGGGAGCTTGAATAGTTTTAAGTGAACTATAAGGAATGGATTTTAGGGAGATAGTGCACGGTTGTGAATGCTTGTAAAACCCTTCTAGGCCCAAAAGGTGTGAGACCTGAGAAAAACAGCTTGTCACCTGAAGCCAGTGTGAGCATGAGGCTGGGATGTAACTAAAGTAAACAGAAAAGTGTGGCATTAATTTTGTTTTTCATAGTGATAGTGGTTATTTTGATGTTGCAGAGTGAGAAAGATCTAAACTTACTCATAGACATAAGAGATACAGCTCTGACCTGGTAGAGAACTGTAGCCTGATCAGGTTTCTGGCATATACAAGAAACTCTGGCATGAGATTGGAAGAAAGTGATGAACAAATTGTCTCCTGGGAGAGCTGAGGAGGGCCAGGATGAAAGGGAAAAGAGGGGGAAGTGGAAAGAGTCAAAAGAAAAGAAGTTGTGCAAGGTGCTGAATGTGAAAACAATAAGCTTTGATGTGATGAACATTGGCTGGGAAGCAGGAGGATCTGAGGATGGCAGAGAAGGTAGGTGACTCTGGATAAATGGACTGGAGGGGATGAGGGCAGAAGCCTGGAGGGGAGAAAGCTTCAGTGAGACAGGCGTGAGATGACTGAGCCTTGGCTGAAAGGCTTCAGCATTGTAAATTGGCCAGGAGGATTTAATGGCAGCTTTGACGTCTGGGAGAAGAGGGAGGAAGAGCTGAAAATGCCCCCAAGAATTTGGATCTGTGAGAAGGACATCGCCACTGGCAATGTGGAAAGGAAGGAGAAAATGCATTAAGCCCCCAAGGCTGACAGTTCAGAGGCTGAAATTCTGAGCACACACAAGGAGTTTGGGGGCAGCAGGCGCCAACTGCCCCATGAAACCCCTCTGGAGCTGGTGCAGAGTGTGGGTGCTGAGCAGCTTGTCCTGCAGTGGGACAGGGGGATCAGGTCACTGTGCCAGCCACAGAGCTCTCTGGGGAGCTGGGAAGGAGATATTTTAAGGCTAAAGTGGATTCCCACTCCCAGAGCAAAAGGGAATGTCAGGAAAATAACGTGGCTCCCTGTGACAGCGATTTACTCTGCACCTGGAGTGTTGTTCTCATGCTCTGTCCTCATCTCCTCTGGCCTGGCTGAGTGTCCCTGCTCCGTGTGGAAGCAGGCTCTGCCTTCCAGGCTGGGGAAGGTGTGCCAAGGCTCTGCCTTTCCTCCAGTGTGTGTGACACTGCAGTCCCTTGAGTGCCTCCTTCCCTTTCTCCTCACCCTGCACTTCTGGTCCTGGTTTTAAAGCTCCAACCTGATTTTGGAGGAATCTGAGGGAGATCCCCATCCCCATCATGTTGTGGGTGCTGGGAGTGTGCATTTAGAAGGGCATTCACTGCCAGGCCTTGGGGACTGTGCTCCTCTTCTGGCACCATCCAGAGTTTCTGTCTTCTGGGTATATCACAAACAGCAATTTTTCTTCTCTTTTTTCCTGTTTTGTTAAGCACTATATGGCTTTTCTTAGGCCACATGCAGTGCGCAGAATAAAACATCAGCTGTGAGAAGGAGACCAAGGTTGACCTTAGGACCCTGAACTTTTTGTGCCTTTTTCCTGTGGATTTCCCAGGCTGTGACTGTAACAAAGTCTGCAGGTCCCTTTCCCTGCTCTTTTTCCACATCTGGTGTGTTTTCTCTGGTTCACATAGACCAGAGGCTGCCCCTCTCCTCCTTCCAATGCACACCTGGCCCTGCCCAACCTGCACCTCTGCAGGGCACTAATTTTCTGTGCAGCTGTTGTCAGTCTGGGTCTTTTAAGCTCCAAACTTTGAGGCCCACAGTGTGTCAATGCCTTTGAAAAACTTGGCTAAATGGCTTTATAAATGCAAGGAAATGAAATGGTAAATGTCAATATGTCTGTGGTGAAAATGTGAGTGTTCAGGGATGCTGAAGGATGGCATTTCACAGGGAGCTTCTCCCACTCCTTTTTTCTTTTCTAAGAATGTCCACTTTTTTCAACAAGCCACTTTCAAGCATGCAGACAGTGCGAGATCCTGAGTTAAATTTATCCTTTCCACAACTCCACCGACTTCAATAGAGTTGCACCAACACTTGTCCCATCTTTTGTAGCTGATTAATTTATGTTCATTTTACTTCTCCAGTGGCAGTGAAAGAATTTAATAGACTCTTATTGTTCCCTGCAGATTCCCCCCCTCTGTGCAGAGAGGCATCAAGCTCTTCTGTGGGTTGGCATTGTTGTTCTTTCTCTTTTTGATTTCCTTCATGGAACAGAAAGAGATTACACCAGGGGAGCTAACTGTGTACTTGGCTCTCCAGGGAATTCAATACACGCCTGCAATTAACCTGCATTGAACTGGCCATTGGATGTTGCTATTCCCCCACAATAAACACAGATGGGAGGCAGTTTTGACTGAGTATTTGTATACTGCAGGTTGGCACAGCTCAAGTCAAAATAAATACAATTTCCAGACGGTTCCGATCCCTGCCTCTCCTTCCTGCTTTTTATTTTATTTTTTTTTTTTTGACAGAGGAGAGGAAAAATCTGAATAGTATAAAAAAGCCCTTCTTGTTTGTCCCCCAAAATAAATATTTCACCTAAAAAGCTGAATTTATTTCAAATCTCAGTCCCATCAGTCTGTCAGGAGAACAGTAAAAGGGGAGAATAATTTTAATCAGGATTTAGCAGCAAAAATAATTCAGTGGGAGGGAAAGTACAGTTTGGATTGCACTTAATATCACAAGCTCTCATCTTGCTGGTGCTTGGAACATTGTACAGCTTTGCTTGTCTCATGGGCAGCTTGAGTTCTGAGGATTAAAATAAGATTCTGAAGGTTTGTGGGCGAAAATACATCGTTATGTATTTCTCAGTCTAGAAAGTGAAAAGAATATGTTCCAACTGAAACAGTTTTTTTCTTTACTCATTTGGGCAGAGAAGGCTGTGGGTTGGAATGAGCACCTCATTAGCTATTAATTATTTTCCTCATTCACAAAAACAAGAGGTTTCCTCCATTGCCAAAAAATGGGTTGTCTGTAGGAAAACTTGAGTTCTGGGAAGATTAAAAAGAAAACAAAAAGTAAGCAAAACAAAGCCCAATTGTTTAGTTTAAAGAAATTGAGCTAAGCATATAAAAAATCTGCCACCAGGGTCAGACTTGATGCCATGTGTATTTTTTTTTTTCATTAAAGGAGTGCAGATTTTGAGCCCAAGCTATTATTTCAGGTGACTTGAGGCCCTCCGGGGGCAGCAGTGAAATGGAAAAGAGCACGGCAGCCTGCTCTTGGAACTGATGCTCACTGAATCTGAAAGGTCATGTCATGTTTTCTGGCAATTGACTCAATGGGTTTGGATTCTACAACATAAGGTCGGGCCGTTTTCACTCAGCACATGTTTACTGGGGAATGTGCCTTCCAGTTGTTTTCACATTGACCTTATTACCCTGCCACACTGATGAGCCTGGCACAAAACCTACTTCTTGTATTGCTGTGTGTGCAGCACATTCCCTCTCCCTTTCCTGCCCTCCAACGTTGTTACTTGGGGCTGCAGATGGAGGATTTGGTGTGTGCATTTCCCCTCGCCTCCCGTGCCTCTGGTACTGCACAGATGTGCAGCAGCCCCTTGACTGCACACTTTGGAGGAACAGGAGGGTGCAGAGGGATTGCCTGGTGTTTGGCTGCCAGGTTTTGCAGTAGGAAAGCTGGGGAGGAGAGGAAAGACAGGCTCTGGGCTGCACACTCGAGCAGGAGGGTTCACAATCCTTTCCTGGTGCTCCTGCAGGAGATGCTGGAGCTGGACAGGCACTGGCAGGGCAGGACACACAGCCCAGGGCTCCACACTGAGCAATGTTTGAAGGGATGGAGGCAGCCCTTCCCTCCCTGGTGGCAAATCTGCTCCTTGATGCAAATAGACGGGCCAAGCTTTGCTGGGATAAATAAAATGCTGCTGCTATTTCTGCGAGCGCATTGGCAGCTCTCTCTCCTCGCAGCCACACAAGTTCTTGTGCTGAGGAGACAATATGTGTCTCTGCCACCTTTTCAGGCTTAAAAAAGTGTTTTGGGCTTCTGTCAATTTTAGGAGTTATAAATTAAAGACAAGAAGTTTATTATTACTTGGAACGCTCCCATCTTTTAAGCAGTTTGAGACAAAAAGGAGCTGAGACATTTGGAAAACGTTGGTAGAGGGAAGGAAATAAGCCCATGAGTGCTTCCTTCTGTGCATGCATTGCTTAACCTTGTCCTGCCACCTGGTTGTCAACCCTGTGGCTGCCCCAAGAAGGAAAAAATGTTGTGGTGCTTTGTCATTGCTTGGACGTTGCTCTTTCAGTAAGGTCAGAGCACACTTGCAGCAAGTCCAGGGAGCGAGGCACGCTGTGATGTTACATGGGAGTGTCAGGACCCCGAGAGATGGGAGGTTTGGCTCTGGCCTGGGCTTTGCTGTCTGAGCATGGCACTGACAGGTTATTTTTGGAGACAACCTCACAGCCTGCAGCTCAGGAAGGCTGTGTAAGACGCAGGGATCAGTTACTACCCTGGGCATCTTTCTGTCAATAAAATGAGAGCCCGCCTTGAAAGAGGCTGCAGGAGTGGCTGCTACAGTTACCAGGATAAGGGCAGGGGCAGTGGTCTTTGCCACTGACCAGGTGGGTTTTAAACCACAAAATGTCCCAGTCATTCTCTTATTTTACAATCATATCCATTATACTATTTACTTTGACTCCTAGAGTTTAGATCCGTTTTCCCAACAATTTTGTAGTGCTGCATAACATATTCACTTTGAGTGGAAGCCATTTTAGTGGATCAGCCTGCTGATTTCACAAGGGCCTGAAGGTAAAACTCCTTGGAAGAGTGTTCAGGACTGAAGTAGTTTGTCTTGGTAGGAAAAATCCAGTTTAAATGGTGCAATAGCCTTTCTTAACTAAGATTGCAAATGCCCTGTGGCTGGCTGTTCTGTTCTCACTTTAGGTGATGGCTGTGGATTAAGAGCCTGAGGCTTTGGCTAACATCTATAGGCAAGGCAGTGCATCCCCAGGGTCTAATTCAAGGAAAGTTGTGCAGGTGTGATAATTAGCAGTTTCCTGTTAAAGCTCCACAAATAAGCTCTAATCCTCAAGGCACTAGTCTCCAAAACCCCTTGCAGGTTTGTTTTCAGACCAAGTAATATTCATCTGTAACCTTTTTTTTTTTTTTTTTTTAATTGCCCAAGCTGCACATTTAACTACCCTGGGCCCACTGGCTCAGATTTTGCCGAAAATCAGATGTGACCAGGGATTAATGGTTGCAGTTGCTCACACTGCCAAGTCACCATGCCGAGTGCAACCTGCCCTTAAATGAGGCTGAGGTGTACAATAGTTGAGTCAGAGCTGAATGCAGCACCTTGGTTTCCTCTGTTATCCCTCCTCGCCCTCCAAGGCCAATAAACATGTCATAAAGGGAGGGAAAGGTGTGAAAAGTTAGGAAGCAAAACACAGCCCTTAATGGTCTCTACATGTGCTGCAGCCACCTCCAAGTGAAAGTTGAGGTACCAGATTTTTTAGCGCTTGGAGGAAAGCCTGGCTCCCCTTCCCAAGCACAACAGAACAGAGACTCCCAACACAAGTGTTCCTGGACAGAATAACATTGGGAATGTGTGTGCACAAGTGTGTGTGTGTGCACATCTGCAGCCAGGGAAAAGAGAGGGAGGAGTGTGTTAATTGCAGTGTGAGCACATGTCAGGCAGCAAAGAGAAAGTTTCTCAGATCCCATGATCAGCAGGGCATCTGAGGACTTTAATGTTTTTCACAGTACAATAAAACTACCAGTGCCAGCTGGAGTCTCCAGCCAAGCTGTGTGCCTTGGAGCTTAGATGTTTCACATCACTGAAGGCTACATAATACTTTCAGCTGGCATTGCATTCCGTTTGATATGTCTGGGGATGGAGATAGTTAGTTAAATAATCACATTGGCTGATGTGGGAGCTCAAACAATGGGCCCTTCCCCCTCTCTCCAAACATGTTTTGGGAATATTAATTTGGAAAGAGGGACACCAAAGCGTTTTATCTCTGTTTTCTTGATCTGTTTCTTTCCTTGTTTAGCCTCTAAGTGTTGACAGATTGTGATGATGTTACTCCTCTTGGTGTGAATTTTTGTGAGACAAAAAGAAGGATCTGGTCAGGTTTTTCAAACAGATGAGAGATAAGTCAGAGAGAAATGAGAACTTCGAGGCTTGTTTGTGCTGAAGTGGGGAATTTAGCCTCAGTACTGGATAGTGTGAGTTCAGGGGGTTGACTAGGAAACCATTTAAAATAAATTCAGTATGTGCTATCTCTTCAAGTTGCAAGTAAAAAAAACAAAAACCCAGAAGTTGTAAACATGCAAAGCACATGGCAAAATAATAATAATTTTACTATTTAAGTGTAAATAAAATATACTTTTTCCAGCCAGGACCAAATCCTTGGTCTTCTAAAGTCCCTTTAAACCATGGAAACAGCCCTGGGCTTCTGAGGTATTTATGGAATTATCTGCCTGGTGTTGTGACTCTGGCAGGTTTTGGTCATGCCATTGTTTAGGTGATCACAAGCCAAGCAGAGATGGAGAGAGAGATGCTGCAGGGACAAATAATTCTCTAGTATTTTATTATCTAGAGCCTTTGTTGAAGTTCAATATATGTTTTCCAGTGTTTCAAATATGCAAGATTATAATTCTAGAGACAGATTTAGGGGTCTGTGGCTTTTGGTGTATGGAACTGGAGGTGATGGATAATTTTGCTTTCAGAAGTACTGAGCTACTCTGTCATCTGCATTAGGATTGTCTAGCTGTGCCTTTATTTTCTTCTAGAGTTTTTGTGTGGGGATTTTGTAGGACCTTGACAACCTAGACAGATGACATAAAAGAAGACACCTAGCCATTCTTGGACTTGCTTTCTATTTATTTCTTTCATGTCTCCAGACTTCAGTGTTGCTACAGCATAAGTTGTAAGTGTGCACTTTTCCCTGACACAGAGAATTTTCTTGCAAACTTTTGACAAGGTGATAAAACCTGTTTTCTTGGCCTCACTTTGTTGTACAGTACTGTGGGAGTGCATGTAACCAATGAAAACCCATTGCAATCTCTGAACTGATGTTATGCAAACAGTTCTACACCTTCCTGTTTCTTTTCTGTGCAGGAAATCACTCTTATAAACAAATACAGATCACTGCTATAAATCTGTGAAACACTGAGTCTGCTGACATTGCCTGTAAGTTAGATTAGGTTTCTAACCTGATTAGGTTAGAAAGCCAGTTCCTCTTTGGTTCCTATCTAATCAGTGGGGAAACCTGAACTTGCTTTTAATGCCAGGTTTTGAATCACTCTTTGGGAAGCCTGTGTCTCCCAGGTGAGACACCTACAGTCATGCCAAATTCAGGTGTGCATTCAGGTGTACCTATCCTGTCTGAAGAGACTGAAACATTTATCTGATCACAAGGAGGATCCTGTGAAGAAAATGAGGAGTTTCAATGAAGTATTGAAGTTGTTAATCTCTCTCTGCTCACTGCCCATGGCCGAGTGTGCCTTGTCACACACTGAAATCACCTGTGCACGTGCAGTCACAGGCTCTCTTGAGCTGTAAGGCATGGTGTGATATTTAAGAACAGCATTAAAAGTTATGCATGAAAGACAGGACACTCCTTATTTCCTGGCAGCCCTTCAAGTCTTGACCTTGTTCCAGGAGGAATGCAACCTGTGAAAACATCAGCTCCTGTCAGCAGTGGCAGCTCGGAGAGAGCAGCACATGCTCCATATGCTGGAGGAGTTGTGAAAATCCACAGAGCAGCATGTGCTTGTGCTTAGAAAGCAGCTGTCCCTACACCTCCCCTGTGATGGCAGTGCCACTCTACACTTGATATTCTCCAGCTCCTCGGTGCAGGCGTGGTGAGACCTTGGAGTGTTGGAGCTTCCTCCCCACAGGTTTTCAGCAGAGTGTGTGCCATCAACAGCCTTCTGGATCAAGGTAAATATTCAAGGGATCAGGTCTCATTCATCTTACCCCTGGAGGTTACTGATACCAAAGGAGCTGATGAGGTGGTGCTGGGTCACACAGGTCTGAACCAAGGACTGGGGTTGTCTCAGTTCACCCTCGATATCTGATGGAATTGGGAATATCTTCTCCAGACTCCAGCAGCTTGTCACATAAGGCTATATAATGTCCAGCTAGGTCACTCTGGAACCCCATCAGATGCCCTTTATATTTTTGCACTGACTGATTTAAAGGGTCAATCAATGGAATCAATGGCAATGAATATGGGGCAGCAAAAAAGAAATGTTTTATCACTCAGCGCAGGAACTTGCTGTCACAGGAGGTTACAGAAGCAAATGCTGTGGATGGATATCAAGACCTGAACTGCTTTGTGAGATTGCTGATCATTGGAAAAAGTTACTCATACAAAAATGTCTCTAACATATCTGTTGTGCTATTGCCTTTTTTTTTATGGTATTGTGTAGCATAATGTAGGTTAAGAATAATTTATTTTGTTCTGAAACTTCAGGCATAGATTGCCCTGAAAGGCAGGTCAATGGCCTTCATGCCCTCCAGAGCATGAACTGGGGTGAATGTGATGTGCTTGTCCAAAATCCACTGGCTCTTTAATGCAAGAATGTTTTTCCCCCTTCCATAAACTACCCTAAGCATCCCCTCTCTATCTCTAAAAAATTCAGTGAGCAAAAGGCACCTTTGGATCATCAGTGCACAGTGTTTCTCTTGCAGCTACTAGATGTGAACAATAAGCCATTTTCCCTGAGTTCTGTAATGAAAATGCCCTCTTGCATTCCTGAGCTTGAGTTATTCAGTACCTCTCTGCATCTCCTTTAGGTTTTTCAGTTTGTGAAGCCATTTTAATGGACTGGAAGTTTTCCTGCCCTGACCTAGGTGCTGTTTTGCTCCAGGCTCAGTGTGTCCCTTGTTATTAATCTTATCATAGGAAGCCTTGAATAACCTGGCTGGAGTCTCTCAGTGATGAGCAGTAGGAGGTTATGCATCATTTTGGTCATGAACTCTTGTACATGGAACTACCCTGCGACTGCTGGCTTTCACTCTGTGTATGTGCAGAATTACAAGATCCACAGTTTCTGCCTTCTGGATCTACAGGGAAAAATCTTAAGTTCAGCAGAGAATTCTACCTTTTAATTTTTATTTCCCTGCTATTGAATAATCTTCCAGCTTGTATACAATGTCTTTTATCAGAAATGGGCAATACTTCCTGGGACTTCAGAATTTCTTCTCCCTAAAATTCGTGTGTTGCTACATAAATATTCTTCCCCAATGCACTTCTGTCCTGAGGCATTTCTTGTTACTAACTATCCCTCAAAGAACTCCTAATTTCAGAGAAGAGTTAACTCATCTCCCAGGCAATTTTTGTTTTCCTTAAGCCTCCTTCTCATGCTTGAATACTACTAATCTGCTCAAAGTTGCTGAAAACCCCTTTTAAGTCCTTAATTATATCAGTGTGTGACCTCTTACATTACAAGCATTGAGTTTGCTATAAGAGACAAAAGTGAGGAGAAATCTTCATTTGATCCTGTCCTTGATAAGCACAGGCTCTGGCATTCTGGGCTGTCAGAGACAGAGGTACCATTTAACTGAGAACAACAAAAGCTGTTTGCAATCAGGTGATATGCTCCATGCTGGAAAATGCTCTGGCAGGCTGCAGATCTAGAGCCACTGATAGAGGTGGGTGAATTCAGAATTTCTGGGTTGGATCTCTCTTCCCCGTCATGGCCCAGCCTCCCTCTGAAGCTGTGTAAATTCTTTGTGTTCAGAATGCCTTTGGTAGAGTTCCACAGGTTTGTTTTCTGTTACTTGAAGAACAATCTCCTTTTGCTTGTTCAAATGCAGCTTTCATAGGCTTTATCTCATGGCCTCTCATTTTTACATTGGAAGAGATACTGAACAATCCATTTCTCTCCAAGCCCTTCAGACCACTCATGATTTTATAGACTCCTAAAATAAATTGCTTGTCATCTCTTTTTGAAACTGGAGTCCTGAAGAGTCTGTGTGATCCTTACTGATAGAAGTTTTCTCTACTGTCTCCCTGAATCTTTTCCAATTCCCTTTCTGATGTGAGTTGTCCTCATTGAAGAAAAGTGGGATTAGAATCTGGATTTTCTTGTTGTGGTTTTGACTCTAAGGATGTGTGATAGTCCCCTCTAATATCTTCATGTCTACATTTGTGTTCTGAGGAGTGCACTGTGTCAGTGATGACAGATAGCCCTTGTTAGGTTATCCTTCAGCAGTTTTTAGGACACAGAGCCATCCCAAAGGAAGGTGAAGGTGAAAGCTCCGATGACACCCTGATCACAAATCCTTGAAAATGAGATGGGACTGATGATGTTTTGAAAACTGGGCTACACTAATGCCCTTAGCAGCTCTAATCTCAGAGCCAGTTTTACAAGCAATCCTTTAGGATGGTTCCAGCAGGACCTGCTGACCAGGGACCATCTGCAGTGGCGATGTGTGACGGGCTGGGTAAACGCCGTTTGTTTTCTGAAGTCCCGTGTCAGCCATCTGCAGCCATTTATCTTGGTTCCATCCCTCTGCATGCAAAACACTGTAAAAATGAAAAAGCCTGCAACTGGCACAGTGTAATTTTTGTGCTGCCAGCACATCCCAGAATGTGGACATAGTGCCCTAAGGTGTTTTTTTTCCTACGGGAGACTTCATTCCAGCAACCAAAACACAACTGGATCCCAAAAACATCCTAAATATTAAAAGACTCTGGCCTGTCTGCTAATTGAATCTCCAGCTCCTATGCTACTTGTTAAAACCCTTGAGCTAATAAACCACTCATCCAAACTCTGACCTTGGGCTGACAAATGCAAAAAATCGTCCAAACCCAATCGAAATCCATTTAAAGATTGAATTCTGGAGCAATTAAAAAGATAAATAGCTGAAACTTGAAAATAAAGACATGGTTTAAGTTCACTAAAACTTATTTGAAATCCTCAAAGTTTTCATGGCAAAGACAATTTTTAGCTTTGCTACTAGCACTGGAAGTTAAATCTCACTGTAACTTGGCTGAATGAGATGGGTTGCATACTGGCACCTTGTGTGTAATTTGAAGAAGCAACCCTGGCATTAACGACCAATAAAACCTGGGGTTGTTTCCATTAATAACCTTCACTGATTAAGTGAGAGATAAGGACTGAAGGGCTTCAGGAATGGAAGTCATTGGATGGACCATTCAGACTATCTTTTCTCTGCTTCTGAATTGTCTTTGGCAGTAGGAAATGTTATTACAGTTTTCAGATTTACAGACAAAACATGAACCAACAATGACCAAACCTGCTGCCTGCAATTCTAATCAACCACTGGGCTTACAAAAGGAATCTCTGACTCTTTTCTCATAGCTAAATTTTTTTTCAGTCTCAGTTGTGTTTGGGAACAATCCACAGATTGATGACTTAGGCTGCTCTGTGAGCCAACTAATCTTAACTCTTCTTCTGAATTCTTTTCAGTGCTAGCTGGGTAATGCTTGCATTGAGTTATAGCAGCCTCTTGCTACCCCTTTTCCACTGCTGTGAAGGTATTTCAGGTTCCTCAACCTTCTCCAGCCTCAGGGTAAGACAGGGGAAGGCTGTGGGTGTTTCACCTGTTCCAAGAGCTCTAATATTGTGCTAAGATGATTGAGGCCTAAATCCCAAAAACATTGTCTTCTATTGTCCTTTTCAGTCTGTCCTGCTCATGAATCTCCTTTTTCAGAGCCCACTCTCAGTATGTCACCATACTTGGCTGTTCCCTCAGTTTTGGTTCATATTTGTCCCTTCTGAAGTGTCCCCCCTCTTGCTCCACAGCCTTGTGTTCCCACTGCATCCCCTCACTGCCTTGCCTGGCCACCCTTGCTGGGACAGCTGCGCCATATCTTCATTTCTGACCCCAAAAACCTGGGGAGGATGAGGAGCTCCATGACAGTACTGGTACAAAGCTATTTCTGTAGAAATGACAACAGTGATAAAGTAATGTGTTCTCTGCAGAGACTTTGCCAAATGTAATGTTGTGACTGGCTATTTATCAGAGCTAGAGGCTATTTATCTGTGATGTTATCCACACAATTTTTTTTTCCCAGGAAAAAGACATTTCTATTAAAGCTTTCTTTTATTAAAAATCCCAAATACCCACAGAGCTCTTCCACTTCTAACATAGGGAATTTTTCCCAGTCCTACTTTTTCTTTATCTATTTCTGTAGACTTTATTTACCTGGTAGCATTTTTTGCTATGTGGGATTTTTTAGTCCTACTTAATTCAAATTATAATTAAGTTACTTTGGAGACATGGAGTTGACTCCCATCCTTGCCAGAAATTTAATGTTCTCTGTTCTTGACCTTGAAATGAGGGACAGAAAGAATTCCTGTGTCCTTTTGTGAGATTAGAGATGATTTTTCAATGTTTTACAACTCTTATACCTCATGATAGGTGTGTGGTGCCAAATTTAAGAGAATTTCTGCCATTGGTACTTCTCTCTGCTGAGAATATACCTCAATAAGGTGGGACAGGGTGTGCTTTCAGTAAAGGGTGGAAGTGAAGATGGTTCTTACCTTTCTTTGAAACCATTAATTATTGTTGATGAGCTTTTCAGAGTCTGGATTTTCACAATATTCTTTCAGAACTGGGGACAGAATTTGGGGACAGAAAAGGGCATTGGATTGCTCAGCCCCTGCTAGTGCAAGAAGTTTGGCATCCCAGTTTAGTGTGCAGCATTTATTTCACTGCAAAGTGGTTTCATGGCAAGCAGTTTCTTGCTGTCAAAGGTACTTTCCATCCATGTCATAAATTACAATGAGCTTTGACAAGTCCTTCAAATTTGGTTTCCCCTCTCCTCGCCCCAATGTGTTGCAGAAATGGCTTGATGGATATTTTGAAAGTTGACAGGCCAGAGGATGTCTCTGAATTAAAATGCATTCTGGGTTTAGTGGAATCACAGAAACCAAGAGGGAGAAAAGGGAATAATGTGAAATGTTATTCAAGGATGTTTTTGTTCTACAGCCACAAACTGTGAGCTTTTGAATATTATCTTTGATGAGAGGAGAAATCTGAGTTTAAAATCACAATTCTGAGAACACTGGTGAAGCTCTGATAATAATACAGCCTGCTGTGGTTTTTATAATATTTTTAATGACACTTTCATTCTGTACATATTTTGTGTATTTAAAGCAGTGAGATTCTTATTAATTGATTTTTAACTCTTCTTTTTCTGTTGCATTACAGTATTTTCCAGTACTGTGTGCTTACTAACTCTGAGTATTCAGAAACAGTGAGATTAGATTGTGATTTTAGTTTCTAATCACTGTTCTTCTTGTATGTTTCTTTTTCAAATTTCATTTTTCAAATGTATAATTTATTTGGCTCATTGTTATACATCAGGAAGATGCCTTGATTATCTTCTTTTCATCAAACCAGAGCACATGTTCTTCCTATGAATCTCTGCTTTGATGTCATTAAAATTGCATTTTCCCCTTAGAAAAGGTTTTCTTAAAGTTATAATTTCTTTTGACATGAATTTAATGCATTAACATCACTTCTATTAATGTAGCTGGATGCAACATATAATAAAATCCAGTGAGGTCAATGCCTAGCAAAGAATGTTACGAGAAAAGGCATTTGAAATGTGATGTTTGAAAGTATGTATTTATTTCCTTATCAGTGGTTCTAACAACAGTTAGGCCCTGCTGACAAGCTGGAGCAGACTCCTCAATTTAAACCTTAATTCTAATATCTTGTGGTCGTCTTTCAGCCTCAGCTGCCTTCCTGCTGAAGGCACCAGAAATGGGTGCAGAAATGGGGCTTTTAGTGAGAAAATGTTCCTGGGCCAGGGGAATCCTCAGCATTACCTGGGCATTTCACCCAAGCAGAATCTGAGCAGGAGCATCAGGGTGTGCCCCATGAGCCAGGGAAATAATGGGGATAGTGCTTTAGGGGAGAGCAGAATGTGTTTGCTGGGGATTCACAGGCCAGGACACATCCCTGCCATTCTGAGTGTGGAATTTTGGTCAGGACACCAGCTCTGTCCCCTGTGCTTTTTGAAGAGTGTTGTGCCCTCTTTGGTGTCCATCTGGATGAGCAGGAGAAATGCAGATTGTTTGGTTTGTCATTTGAAGGGTGTCATTTCCCCATCATGCTCCTGACACACACAGAGCCTTCTGGAGCTCGGCCTGGAGGGGGAGGGAGTTACCAGTCAGCAGCATCAAAACTTTGCTTCCAGATTTTCTTTCTTAGGTTCCTCATTCCTGACCAAAAGGTTCCTAATTAGACATTCCTAATGTCTGGAAATGCAAATATGAAGCATTACTGAGGTGAAAGGAGAAACTTCTCCTCAAGTTGATGTACTGGGGTATCAGCAGATGGAGAACAGAGCCCAGGCCCTGATTTGTGCCTGCTGGGAATCCATCCTGTGCTCTGCTTTGCCACTCATTGCTCTGTAAAATGAAAATGGGAGCTTTTCTTTGCTTTTAAATTCTTGATTTTAATTTCTTGATTTTATTTGCTGTCTTGGCACTGCAGCTTACATGACTGGACAGCTTTCATAAAGTCCCTTGCAAAGTCTCAGCCTGGTGAGGTGCTAATTAAATGAAAGTTGTGATTTAAGTGGGACAGGGAGGGAGAGTTCAGGGCTACCTTGTTTATGCACTCATTTAGCTGATGGCTTTAGGGAAACTAAACAGGAAAGCTTCAAACAATGAAATCACAAAACTTCTGCTAACTCCTATTTAGTAATTCTCAAAGCTTTATTGATTCATCCTCAAATGCCAGGGATGGATCTAAGGTAAGCTCTCTTGGGTTTTCAGGAGTGTGTAAAAACAATCACAACTCCAAGGTCTTGGGTACAGAGCCAACCTTCCTGCCTTCAGCACAGTGACAAATCTCACCAAAACTGTCCTCATCTTAACTCTTCTCTTTTGTAGCTGCTTTGTTTCATGCTGCTGTTACCACTCTGCACAATTAAAAGGGCCTTGTGACTGCCTGCTATTGAGAGCCAGCTGAAATTCTAAGGTCCAAGGAAGCTATTCAACAAATCTATCTATTCATACCTCTAATCTCCTAACAGTTCCTGGAAGCATATTTCACATTGGCCTGTGCATCTTACTTTATATAATCATTTCAGGTCACTCAGAATGCATCACTAAATGTCATGCTCTTAAAATTGTAATTGCAGTCAAAAAAGGGTTGTTTGTTCTGAGTCCTGAAAAGAAGAGGCTCAGCCATTTGTATTCACCTGGTGCTTTGTAAACAAAGCTTTACCCTTGGGGTGGTCAATGTAATGTCTTTAGATGAAAATGAAGATCATAACTTGTTAGGTGGTAAGGGAAACAAGTAAACACTCTGCCCTGCAAAAGCTTTATGTAAAGGACTTATGTGTGTGGTTTTTTTTCTTTTAATTACTGTGTTTTTTAAGATTGAGGGTAGAGCTTAATACAAAGGCAGATGGAGTAAGAAGAGTAACTTTGTAAGCTACTGAAAGGGCAGGAACTTATCTTTCACTGAGGTAAAAAAAGAAAAATTATAAACTGATTACTTTGGGTCTTAGTTTTGAATTTGCTTTGAATTCTGGAGGAACTTTGTCGGTTGTTGGATTCATTTTTGCCATGGTACATATAAAAAAAATCCAACAATTTAGTATTTGGTTCTATATCTCAGCCATTTTGGGAGCACTGATAAGTTTGGCTGAACTAGCTTTGCTACCTGAAGGCTGGAAAGGGTGAGACAGCCCTTTTCTGTACTTGGATCTGAGGCTGGAACAAGGAGAGACAATCAGAAATCAGAGACAGGAGCCAGAGCAGAACTGAAGGGTCAGGACAGAACCTGAATAGTCACAGATCTCTCAGCTTCTCCTGGGGTAGAAGAAGCTTCAGAAAATCTGTTTTCTGCAGTCTGCCTTGCTCCTCTGCCTGGGTTCTGCCCTCCAGAGATGCTGGTGGCCGTGGCTTTGATGATGAGGCAAAAGGGGTTTCATCACTCACTGTGGCCTCTTAGCTGGAGAGGGTGGTTTGACCATTTGTAAACAAATCTTCAGAGTTGCTGCTCTTCCCTTTATCTGTATCAACTGAGAACTGAGGAGTTTTATTCTGGTGTGTTAGAAAGATCAATGTAGGCAATAGGTTGAAATGGCACAGTCACAGCATGCCGTGACAAAAGCCAAGAACAAAAGTGAGATGGAATCTGGGAGTTCACTTTGAATCTGCCACTGTTACCAGAGTTTGGGTCTTGCTTCTCTATGTTCCCTGCTCCCTCCAGGACCTGCAGCTTTCCATCATCTTGTCTTCTTAGTGATGGATCTTGCATTTGCACAAAGGAAAAGGCCCAGCACATTAGAGTGAGAGGAGGCCCAGTATAGTTTTTTTTTTTCCCTCAACACTGTTTTCAGGACCTGAAATCTGGTAGATATAGGGGCCCAGAGCTGTTACATGAGGACAGGATCGATTCAGTCAATCAGAGAGAAAACCTACTGTCAGGCTCCCAGACCTTTAACCCGCTCCTCAGAATTATTAGAACTCCCAAATCTCCTTGCAGGCCTTTTCTATTAGACAGATATTCCCATGTTTTGATTTTTTTGCTCCAGAAGTAATTTTTTTTATAATTACCTTCATTGAACTGCACTTACCATCTGTGAAGTGAGAGGCACTTAAATGATTTATTAGCCTGGGCTCCTAAAATGTGCTGAACAGCTTGGGATTGATCTTGGCTGGTGACAACCACGGGATCCATGACAATGGGTAGGTGGCCGGAGTTTGATGGAGCATCGTGCTGTGCTCTGGGTCTTGCTCTGTGGGACTGTGTTGGCTCCCTTCCACTTGTGCAGACCAATAAAAGGCAGGTGTGCCTTGGCTCAGAAATACAAAGAAATGTCTTGAAGCACAGCTCTCCTCCTGAAAAAAAAAAAAAAGGGGCACTGTACCTCTTGTTTCTGAGATAACTCCCCCATAAAAGGCTCTAAAAAGCTTTTGGCAGCAAAGTCAGCCTTTCTGGAGTAAAAAAATGGATTCAAATTCATTCTTGTCTGTGTGCTGATTGAAATCCTGAGGGCTGATTTTGGTCCTTACTCTGTTTCTTCTCTTGCAAGTAGTGTCCATGGAACATGAGAGGCTTTCACAGCTTTCCCTTAGCCTGTACAAGGTGGTTGATGCTCAGTGGGGCTTGGCAGAGAGGGGAGCACAAAGTGGATCTGGCTCTGAACATCACTGGCAGGCAGTGAAAGGCTGCAGGGGTAAGCACTGCTCAGGAGGGGAATGTGGTTTCTAGAGAAGCAGGACATGGGGAAAAGGAGTATCTGCCTTTCATGCAAGCAAAATCCTGCCTCTGGTAACAGGCAGGGGCTCCTGGCTTACATCTCCAGCTGCAATCTCATCTGAGCAGAGGCTGTGAGACCCTGCTACTCACTGAGCTCCCTCTTGTAGCAGAGACTCACAACTTGTGCTGACCTCAGAACTCAGCAGGAGTTGAGATGAAGCAGCTCCAGCCCTTCACAGGGATGAGATGGCACCAAGCAGCTGATCTCACAGATGCAAGTGACTGCAGGTGAGCCAGAGCCTGCTCCGTGCAGATTGCCTGGAGGATCTTCACAGGAACACTGGCAAGGAAGAGGAGGTTGCAAAGCTGATTTTAGTGGTGGGACCCTGCTGGGGGTTAAGCATCTGCCTTCCTCTTCACTCAGCACAAGCCAACAGTGCAAAAAATCCAATTCAGGCACGGTGTTAAACTCTCTTCCCCACCCAGTTTCACATATGCAGAGAAACACAGGACTGAGCCCAGAAAGAATACCAGGAGGGATGTGTTGGTTGACTGCAAGCCATGGAATAGCTTGGAGCAGCACTGTGGTTTCACAGGAGGGCTCCAGCTCTGGCTGAGTGTGGCAGTAGCAAACAGAAGCTGCCCTGTGGCTGGCAGCTGGCAGAGACGTGACCTGTGGGGCTCTCTGTGGCTGCAGGAGCAGGCAGCTCGGGGGCTGAGATGGTGCAAACTGACAGGGATCAGCCACAAAGCCAGCCCAGGGCGCTTCTGTGCCCCCAGCACTGCCCTGCAGCCATGGGCAGCACAGCCCATGTGTGCTGTCCTGCCTGGCACTGCCACGGGGAGGGCACAGGGCTGGATCAGGCAGCAAATGAGCCAGGAGAGGAAAAGGAGGTGTGAGAAGGCTGCTTGGAGAGGTGGGGTTGGTAGGGAGCTCTCCCTGTGCCTTGGGCTCAGCTTTACATTTGCAGGGTGCTTAAAAGGCCTGGAGGAAAGCCTCACCATGGGAAGTTGTGAAGGGTCTGATCTGAGCTCCTGAAATTTCTGGGTGCCATGCAGAGCTGCACAAACTGGCACAGCTGTTACTATGTTTGTACTATGTGCTTAGATGATATTAATCCAGGTTTTGGAATCTGAGCATGCATGTCTACCTAGATACAGGGCATTCCTCTGTCCTCTAGTGATTGCTCCTAGAGGCTCAGTTGCACCACTTCTACTTTAATCAATGTACAGCTTCACCTGCCAGACAGTAGATGCTGATGAATTTGTTCCTCCACCTTTTCCACTCTTGTCTTTCCTAAAGCAAAGGTTCTCTTGTCTTGCACTACCTGTAGTTGTTTTTCCTCTATCCTAAAATACCCTGAACTTGGAGTTAGTTCAAACTCAGGTCCATGTTTATGAGGGTCAGGAGAGATCAGACTTGGTTAACTTTAGGAAGCACAGAAAGAGTAGAGGGAAAAGGAAACCTCAGGTAATTCTCCTCTCTGCTGGCTGATCCATCCATATGCCCTAAAGAGCAGCATGTGGCCAAACAGAGTTGGTGAGAAGCAGAGACAGATGGCAACATGTGATCTGGAAGGAACACAGGGTTTTACACCCAGTCAGAGATGCTAAACCAGAGCCTGAATGCTCATGATTCTTTTGGTGTAGTTGACATCATTCAAGTATCAAGATTTAAGCTGGCCTCTACTCCAAGGATTAATTTGGTTTCCTCTTTATTGCAGATCTGGCCTTGTGTCATAAAATGCTGTTCCTTCTGACCTCCAAATGAATGAGAAGGTCCAGTCACAGTGGACAACAGCCCAGAGGAGCCTACTGGATGAAAAGGACAGATTTTTGCAGGTGGCAGTTGAAAACTTTAGAGAATATTTTGGCCAAAACTCAGATCTTGTCCCTTTCATTTCACAGATCCTCCCCTGGCCCTACAGCCTGGGCTGCAGGAGCTGAGGTACCAGTGGAGTTGTGTTTGCTGGAGAAATTGTTCCTGAGTGACACAATCCATCCCACTCCTGGGAGAGTGATGGCCCCTCTGTTTGCTGCAGCTGGGCCCTTCCTTCCCCTGGGCTGGGTCAGCACCAAGCTCAGGTGAGGTGCAGGGGGCTCAGCAGACCCTGGGCAGGCCAGGGTGAGGGGAGGCAGCACAGCTGCCAGCTTTGTTCAGGCTTCCTTCGTGCTGCTGCTGTCCTCAGATGCACAGGGCTTGGGAGTTCAAGGGAAGAGAGAAATGCACCAAACAAAGAAGTGAGAAATGGCTGAAGAAAGAGAGCAAAATATTTCTGAAGCTCTGCAACATAAACTCACAAGCGCTGCATCTGCAGGGCACAGCCCAGTGTGAGCTGCCTTTGGGAGGATGGCTCACTTATCCTCAATAAGTAAAGGATGTTTCCTTTCCTGCCTGCTGCACTAAAGATGAGAGGGGTTTTACCTGTGCCCTGCTAACAGTACCAGTGACATGTTCAGAATGCTGTGGCACATTTCTCTGCACATGCAGCAGAGGAGAGGGCTCGTGGCAATGGGCCAGAACCACTTGGATCATTTTACCAGGGGCACCCAAGAGACCAGGGAGCCCCACCAAGGATTTTGTGTTTCCAGTCTGTGGCACCCCACACTGTGACATTCTGTTTTACCCCCATTACTTCTGATGACACCAAAAATTATTGTTGTCTTCAGATATGAAAATCAGTTTAACTCAAGCCAGGGTCAAGCTGCTGTCAGTGTACTCAGATAAAAGTTTCAATTTCCTTTTGTCACCCTGTGAGTTGGAAAAGTGCAGATCTAGGTGAAGTGAAGCCAGAATTATAAACTTTATTTGTGACTGTGAAACAAAATTGGATTTCCACAGGTACAGGTAGTGTTGGGCTGTTTCCTCCTCCTCTTTAAAGTGCAATCTAGATTGGTTTTAAATAATTCCATTTTGCAAAGCAGGAGGACTTGAGAAATTTCAGAAATAATTCAGGCAAAAAGCAGGCTATCATGCTGCTGCTGTCCATGGGATCCTGCAGCAGCCTGGTGTGATGTGTGGGTGTGTGTGTCCATGTGCTTTTTTTGTACTTGCCTGCAAATACACACACACCCTGTCTTTGTATGAATTGGTTGTGTCACCCAAATACCTCCCAGAGAGCACTCTCTATTTCTGTGGCTCTGGTACAATTTGTTCTAGGAATTAGACAGTCCCATGTTAAACACCCCCAGCCTGACACAGATACAGATTGAAAGCTGATACACATTAGGTGATGTTTAAACAATTGTTTTTTCTGCTCTCAGAATATTTTCTCCTGATAATTCATTTTTCAGGAGTGATTTAGGCCCTCTCTTGGGCCAGGAAGAAAAACTGGATGACCCTAAATGGGGTTCCTTAGAACCTGTGCATCTGTAATTTTAAACAGAGTAAAAACTGAGGAGTTCCAGCAGAACTGTTCCAGGTCCTCACTCCTCAGTTCCACCCCTCAGTCCTGGGCCAGTCTCAGCTCGTGGTGCTGCTCTGTGGCTGCTGTCACAGATCCATCACAGATAACACAGGTTCTGCAGGGCCCCAGAGGAGCTAGCCAGGGTCAGCATGGCCCAAATTGATGGGGCTGCTGCACAAAGGGCATGCAGAAACCAGAGAGATGAAGTGGAGAAGCTCCTCAAAAGAGCAGTTCCTCTTGTCAGCATGGGGAGGTGTAAAGACAAGGCTGTGCAGAGGTGAGAACTTGTAAACTCTCAACTTCCCTCGTCAGTCACCATTTCAAGGGTTGTTTCCTCATCTCCTGGGGCAGGACACCTGCTGATGTTAACCTTTCAGTAATACACTGCCCACCACGGCATGTTAACTTCTTACCTACTGTATTATTTCTGTTTTATGGAATTAATGTGTTTCCCAAACTGCCAGTCTCTTCTCCAGCCCAAAACACTTGCATTTAGCCCTTGCTGTTCTGATGGCATGGGAGGTGTGTTGCATTCAGCATGACAACCCCTGCATGCTGAACATGACCCAAATGCTGCTTAGAGGTGGCAGCATCTCCCAGGGGAGGTGCTGAGTGCACCCAGGCACAAACCCTGCTTTTGTGCCTTAATGCTGCTGCCAGAACACTGCTGATGCATCTAGCATGGAACAAATATTAGCCACTGGGCATTTCTCCCAGAATGTCTTCTCTTGTGCATGGAGAAAATCACCCCATATTTATCTGATTTGTGCATAAATGGAGTGGGTGGTATGTGGGGAGAATATTTCAGGTTGTCTTCCATCCTCCAAATTTGTGAAATACACATTTAGCTGATGTCCTCACCTAATGAAGATATTGCAGATTTCTCCCTTATTATATGGACTGTTGATTTTTATAATGAGCTGACCTGTAGTCAGACACACCTAAAGCAGAAGATCCACTTAATCTAAACTCAAAGGTAGAATTTGTGGTCCTCTCTGGTTTGTAGTCACTCCAAGGTGTGCAGGATCCTCTGTTTCCTGTGACAAATCTATGTCAGTGTACAACTGCTGCTTTTTACATTTTTCTTCCCTTTTTATCTGTATTCTCTTCCCTTCCTCCAAGCTGCAGACTATGCACAGAGTCCCTTGCAGAGTCCTACCAGCCTTGAAGGCTCATTTGAATTCAGCACACCCCATTGTCCTGCTGAGTGTTCTATCAATGTGCCAACTCTGCTGTATTAACCCAGGAGCAGGGGAAACTGCAAGTCAGTCAATCCTTGGGCTACAACAGGTTTATTTTATTTAATGAATTTTGAGTCATTTTATGGTAGAACTGGGCTGCAATTCCAGCTGAGCCCTTTGTAGCCTGCACATTCCTCTCTGCTGCACACCTCTGGGGTGTGCAGCCAAAAATGTAAATTAATGAAGACAAAGAGGAGAGATGTTCCTGACATGGCTATTCTTCTCTCTTGTTAGAGCACTGATGCTCAGGCAATACTGGCAGAAGCTGCAATATTATCACTTTACTCATCAGAATAACCTTAGTCTTTTTCTTGGGGAGATCAGTGGCAAGTAGCTATTGACCAGCTTAACATATTTTAGAATTTCTGTCTCTCAGCAAAATCACCATTTCCTTCAGTAGTTTGGTATGCAAGATCATAAATTATCTTGTAAGATATTATT
This sequence comes from Zonotrichia albicollis, assembly GCF_047830755.1. NCBI lineage: Eukaryota > Metazoa > Chordata > Aves > Passeriformes > Passerellidae > Zonotrichia > Zonotrichia albicollis. The sequence continues at coordinate 3,921,584 of NC_133829.1, forward strand.
TTCCTTCTAGACATATCTAAAACATCAAAGGTATCTTGCTGAAAAAATAAGAAACAGTGAGTCAAAATCAGAGAGATGCACAACTGGCATATGTCTGTGATGGTGGTCCAAGTTAATTTCTTTTTTAACTTTGCCATGTTTCTCTGTCTCGTGTAATCATAAATAAGTTAAGTACTTTGCAATCTGTGGAATGTGTTTTTTCACATGACCACCATCTGGGCTGCTATTTCTCTGCCCTGTTGTACCTCTCTGTTTGGGTTACTGATAGTTGTCTGTCTGGTACTGTTTGATTTTAGCTTTCTCCCTTGGTTCTTCAACAAGTTACAAGTAGACACTTTCCCTAATTTTATCCTCGAGGTTTACACTTCTCTTAGCCCTAACAAATGTATCTGAATTCTACAGTTTATTCCTGTCAATACACTGTGTTTCACTGTTAACAAGTGTTTGTCTGCAGGAGGAGATATCAGTCAGGAATAACTCTGGATTATCACTCCATGGAAGCTCCTTTGCCCTTTGGAAATGGATGCAGAGTATTTGTACTGTTGTTCCAGAATCTGTGTCTTGTCAGGGAGCCTTCAGACATACTTAATTTTCCTCCCTCCTATTTGAACTCAGTGCCCTGTGTTGAACAAGCCTTAATTTCAGCCTTCATCAAACCTGCTTTCTCTTTCAGCTGAGATTTTTTCCAGGTGCAGTGGTACCTGAGGTATGGTGGAGATCCATCTGTCAGGCTGCTTGTGTGTTAAGGGCTTCCTGAAGTTGATAGAAACCACTCCAAGGACAATTGAGCCAATCCCTCAGAACACTGAACCAAGCAATTACCAGATGTATTCCAGGCTGACACTTCCTTAACCCTTCTTTTATTCTATTCCTCATCCCTGTATAATACCAGAATATCTTTTTTTTTTTTTTTTTTTTTTTTTTTTTTTTTTTTTTTTTCTCTGAGCAGCGTGTTCCTTTTGTGCCTTTTATGATTCTGAGAGGAGAACAGGTAATTTTGAACACTGAGTCACTCTCTTATGCCTAAGTACAAGGTTCTTTCCCCCCAGCTGAGGACAGGGAGTTCTGAAGCTTCCTGAGGCCTTGGTTCTTGGTTTGGTGTGTGTGAGTGTGATGTGCTGCTCCACTTGGCTCGCTCTGCTCATGGGTAATTTGATAAGTGATAATCATGGCCTGCAAGGAGTGCCAGCCCTGTCATTCATGCCACTCCAGCTCATGTCTTCATTTTGTCAGGAAAAGCCACTGTGCCAGCTACTGATGGACTTTCTGGCCTTGTCTGCTTAAAATAGGCCCTTGTCCCTTCACTCTTTTGTGTAGGTGAAAGGAGTTGGACAAGGTTTCAAAATTAAATGGTTTTGTTTATTAGATTTTATTATGTTTTTTCATGCCATGATCTGGGGAAGGAGATGTGTGCCACAGGTCTGTGGAGGGTGGAAGCCTGCCCATGAGTTTAAGCAGACTGTCAGAACTCAAAGTGGTCTGATGTGTCCTTACACATGAGGGAAAGGACAGAAAAGGCAGCAGCTAAAAGCACAGAGGACTCAGAAACACCAAAGGAGCATCTGCAAGCCCTGACTTCATTCCAGCAGTGTGAATCTGCTTATCTCAGTTGCCCATCGAAGTGAAAATACTTGCATTAATTTTTGTTACAAGAAAAGCTGAAGCTGTGAGATTCCATGGCCACAGTAACAGCCAGTTTGGCAGCATCCTGACCACTGCTCTTCAGCTCTTCCCTCTTCTCCTGTGAGCTTTTGGTACCTCTGTACTCCCACCCTTGCACTAATTCCTACCATTCCCATTTACCCTTTGCCTTTCAGCTTCTGGCACCTCACTTGTTCAAATTTTGCTAATCCAGGATGATCTTTTTGGAAGGGGATGTGAACCTTGTGAGACTGGAGAGGTTTTACTGCACATCACTGAAAGGCAGACATGGAGATTTTGTGCTGGACTTGTCCCCCCAAGAGTACATGGGGCCTCTGAATCCTCAGGTACCTGAAATGACTGGGGTGTGAAGTTTTGAGAACATTTTGTGGTCATCTCAGAAAGACCTGCTTCAACTTAGCTTATATTATTTAATGCTGTATTATACTTATAACCCTACTGAGAAGATCTGGGGGCTTGTCTGCAGTGTAGTTTTCCCCTGCTCTGTGGAAGTCCAGTGTCCATGGTTACTGGGGACAGTAACTGATAGGAAGGAAGATTCAAAGCTATTTCTTTCTTTCTGTGATCAGAAATGCAGCTCCCAGAAAAGGAAAATCTGCAGGAATGGTTGTCAGGAGGTGTGTGACAATGTTCACTCCCAGCATTTGCCCCTGGGCAGTGATTGAGTGGCCTTCCCTTGCCTTGGTTTGGGTGTGCTCAGTGCTGATCCAGACTTAGACAGAAATCCAGGCTCAGGAGGTGCCTCTGTCTGTCCCCTCCTGGCAGTGTGCTGGAGCTCCTGGGTTTCCAGGTTGGATGGCAAAGATGCAGGAATAAGTAGCCTTTGGAGGATGCTGCTGCTTTAAACAGCAGGTCTGTTTAGTTGCTTACAGACACCTGGGCTCTGCAGGAAATAGTCTCAAACCTGTGCACTCAGCTCTGTTTTACCTTTCTGCACCAACATTCTTCAGGTTTTAAAAATTCATGAAAACTTTTGTGTGGCAGTTAGTAAGAGGAGCAGATTGCTCTCACAAGTGGGGAAGCAGAAGATAGGAAGGAGTATTCCAGGTTGGGTTGGACAGGCTTTGAGCACCCTGGTCTGGAGGAAGGTGTCCCTGCCCATGGCAGGGGTGGAACAAGATGAGCTGTAAGGTCTCCTCTAAGCCAAACCAGTCTGGGTTTCTATGATTAGGCTCAACACCTTCAGGTTTTTGGATGCTTCTCTATCATCCTGAGTGCAGCAGAGCTGGAGCAGGCTCCGGGAGGTGTTTCCTGCCCTGATTTAAATCAAGAGAGCTCCGGGAGCGCCAGGGGGAGGATGCCAGGTGAGCCCGGCTGGGAGGCGCTCACAGCCCCTGGGCTCAGCCCGATCTGCTCGGCTGTAGGGAACACTAGAGGTCACTCTGTGACCAGGGATGGAGCCTGCAGCCGTTCGGGGGCCTCGGCAAGGTCAGCGGCTGCTAATCCATATAAATTGCTGAACTACGAGCAAAATTTGTAGCTCATTATGAAGCGCTTTGATGCGGCATCGCTTCTATCCTTCAGATGCCAATTTCCTACAGGGAACATCCCCCTCCCTTAGTGCCGGGTTGGTGTGAGCACCCAGGGCAGGGCTGGGGTGGTTTTGGGGCAATTTCTGCCGGGCTGGGCTGGTCAGGGTCCCCCGGCTCCTTTCCAGGCTGTACCTGCCCCGCTCCTCTCCCGGCTGCCAGTGTCTGATCATTTGGAATCATCAGGAATTCATTTGGCTGATGCTGCCTGGCAAGCCTGGGGGTAGAGATGGATTTAGCACAGTCACTAGACAGCTGTGTGCTAAACTCACTGGCTGTGGAACCTATAACGAAAGGATTTAATTTTATTCCCTAATAATCCCTTTTCTCTCAAACAGGTCAGACTGGAGAGGCTGCTGCTACTGCTGCAGCTTTCAGCCTCCCTGGTGTTGTTATTGCTGGTCAGTCAGGCAAGACATTTCATCTTGGGGAGAAGTTTTCCTTTTAGTATTATTTTATTGAACTCGTTTACTTGGGACGCTCATATAAAATTTTCAGTTCCCCTGAAATACCTCTGCAGAAGTTATTCTGAGGGAAAGATTTCAGTGATTTCCTCTCCTCCTCCTGAAGGGAACTGATAATTCTGGGTCAGCTGAACCTATTTGCAAGTTGGTTGCATAGTTGGCAATTAATTCTGGTTGAAAAGTAAGGAATTAAAATATAATTAAAAAATAACATTAACATTCATGCCTCATTTTGGCCATTAAATAAAGCAAGTTCTCACCCTTCCCCCAGTCTCTGAAGGGATCAAAGGTGAAACACCTGATATTGGGTTGGACTCGATGATCTTAAAGGTCTCTTCCAACCTGGTGATTCTGTCTGTGATATGAGACTAAACAAAATATTTTACTTGACCTAAAGCAGTTTTGGGAAGTTCATTTTCTCACTTTGGTCATAAAAGGGAATGCTGGTTATTTGCAGAGATTTATTTGTAAGCCTTCTCCAAGCTCCTGTGGAGGCCAGGGGTCTGCTGGCAGGGCAGGGAATATACCCCATGTATGTTCCCCTTTTTCTCCATGGATCATGCCATTAGTGACCCAGTTTTGCTGGAGGTTTCTGATGCTCTTACCAAGGTTTCATGGCATGGGGAGGCTTTGCACTTGCCCCATTAGGGCAGGTACCTGGTTGTGGCTGGATTCCATGGCAGTGCAAACATCTCACAAATCTAGTCAGAAATAATTGGGATAACAGGGGCTCCTTAGTCTTCGTTCACTCGAGGGTCACAGGACGTCAGATTTGACTTTGCCATTGAAGTCAGCTAATGTACTGGAAATGCCTTCATTTTCCCCCTCTGGAGGCACGGGTTCAAATCTGCCATAAATTACAAGTGACACAGGTTCAGTGGTCTTAATTAAATCCCACGAGGTTATTTTTGTGTGTCAACACTCCCCTTCTCCTCCCTTGTGCAGCCTTTGGAGCAGCTGAAGGGCAGGGAGGACTCCAGCCCTGCAGGTGGAGGGTCTGGGTGTGGTGCTCAAGGGCTGGAGTTGGCTCTGGGCTGGGGTACAGCCAGACCCTGACTGTGCCTGGTATCAATCTCCATTGAACTTGTGATGTAGTGGGTATTCCTCGTAGATTTAAAGGATTCCAGTCTGTGCAGGGTCGTTATTCCTTGTAGGGAGATAACTGGCTATAGAGGATTTCTGTTATCCACAGCATCTCTCCAGCCTGCAATTCATTGATTTCCAATCTACTTTGTAAAGGTGCAGAATAGGGGTGATCAATGCTACAGTGCTGATGTGAATAAAGTGTGTCCCCTAATCTGCATTGCCAACAGCCCACTTCTGATATCCTGAGCTGACCTGGTCATGACTGTCTCTTACACACATAAATGTGCTGGCTGTTGCCTTGAAAGCCTTTGGAATTGGAAGGAATCAGACCCAGTGCAGATTTTCCAGGGAGTGGCCAGGCTGATTCAAACCTCTTTTAAGCTAATGCTTTTGTAAAGGCACTATATGTTGCTAACATTTCTCTTAGCTTGGATTTAAATTAAAAGCTTTAATTGGTCTCCTGATTCTCCTAGAAGCATGTTTAAAAATACAAAAGAAAAAAAAAAGAAAGAGAAAGCTAGGAGAAAAAACCCCAAGCCCCAAAACTTGCCTTTTAGAGAACTGTTTAGAGAGCAGGTTTTTATTTAATAAACAGTGATCAATTGAATTGATTAACCATGAACACATTACAGCAGAGTTTGTTGTTGCTGCTGCTGATAATTGCAGTTCACGTGCATGAGAATATTAAATGGCTGTTTGCAGGATCATTTTCATGCTCTTCTCATTTAACAGAATGGAGAAAACAACAACTGTTGACAGTGATTTTGGTTAGGACTGGAGTGCTGCAGACTGTGCCCTCAGGATGCCTGTGCAATAACTCCATCAATTGTGGCCATTTACTCTGCACTTCCAGACATTTCTGCAAACCTTGCAGCTGTTTTTTTACTAATTCGCTTGGTAATTAGATCTTATCATGCTGGCTCCATGGCTTTACATAAACTGTAAGCATTTGGAGCTGCCATCTGAGACATTTGAGAGTTGTCTGTGTTGTTTTGTGCTGCTCTGCAAAGACCAAGGTGCTTTCAAATGCAGTAGAGACAGGGAAGCAGTTTCAACAAACGAGTTCCTGCTGATTTGAGAAGGTTTCCATGGAAGATGAGAGTTCCTTCACTCAAATTAACAACTGGAAGCCAAGTGGCAGTGATGGATTCATCCTGCTGGATTCTGAGCACAAGCTGGGATCTCTGCTTTCTCCCCTCCAGTACAAATCTTTGATTTTAGGAGGAGTTGGGGGCTCCAGTGAAAGTGTTGTACTGTTTTAGATATCCCATTGATGTCAAGGAGAGGAAAACCATGGTCCTGTGAGCTCAGGGTCAGCAGTTGGTATCAGTCATGGCCAAGTAATGTGAATGGAAAGCCTTGAGCTCTTTTGTGGCAGCAGGCCACCTTGGGATGGCTTCATGCAGTGCTGCATTTTGGGAACCATGGATGTAGGTGCCACTGATGGTTTCTTTATAATATGTGTACACTGGTGGGTCCAGCCACACCAAACCTTGGGGCAATGGAGATGAAACATTTTGGAAAGGAGGTGTAAGGCATCTGAGAGCCTGATTGAGAGCCCACTGTGTGAAGAGAGGCTGCTTGCCAGCCCTGGGCTAACATGGCTAAACAGAGATAAATCTGTGCTGGTGGCTGGGGTCCTGTGGGCTCACTGACATGGTCCCCCTCTGTCACTGCTGCCCCTCTATCCAACTCCTGGTGCACTCTAGAACAGGTGCAGGTCCAGAGAGTGTCACACATGCCCCTGGTGACAGACTCTGAACTCAAAAACTTTCTATTTTCAGATCACATCTTTGTTCTGCTGGTTCTGTGCCGTGCCAGTGAGAGGTTTCAGAAGATGGTTTAGGTTCAGGGGTACTGTTTGCTGTCTCTGGGTCTCCTCAGTCACAATCTGGTTTTCTGGTTTGCACTCTCTGTGCTTTGCACTTCCTCTGGGAGGACAAGGCAGGCTGGGTGTGCTGCAGAGAACTGACCTTGCTCTTAGGAGTTGAGAGAGGTGTCTGCAATTTCAGTGCAGGTCCCATAAATGGCAACTTTGCAAGGTTTGCATCTCTAGAATTCCACCTAGTTGGGGATGAAACTTGGTTAACAGGACCCCAAAGAGAGTTTGAATGTAACAGATGTCAGTGTAACATGCAACTCTTCAGCTTTTTTTTGTGTGTTTAAACAAATCATTAAAAAATTTTGCAAGAAAATCTCATGAAGTATGCAAAAATATAATGGGGAGAGGCAGCTTTTCCAGATGGGCTTTGGTGCTTGTGTCTGTCAGGTGATACTGGCAGATGTCATCTTAAAGGTACTTTTGGCACTTGTAAAAGTAGTGGTAGTAATGCAATAGCTGTGAAGGTCTAAAGAAGGATGTGAGGCAATGTCTGTAGGGAGAAGGGACACATTTTACTGGGTAACTGATATAGCTGGGGAGAAAACCATGAAATCTGGGGACAGGATCCCCCCAAACTTTCTGGAAGTTTTCTGGAGTTCTGAAAAGAGACAGGTCAAGGTCTATACATGTTTAGGCATTTTAATTTTTTTTTTTTTTTTAAAGCACAACTCCTGTACCATGGCCTTAAACTGGTGCTTAAAATTTAGTGCTCCAGTGGAGCTGATCTCTTAAGACTGACTAAGATTTCAGCAGCACAGTGAAGAAAACCTTTGGAACCCCTAGGGCTGGTCCCCTCAGAGGAACCTTTCCTTAATTCCCTTCTTGCCATGAAAGATGCCAGTGAAAATGGCAGAGGTGTTCCATTAGAACCATTAGAAAAGTCTGCAGAGGTGATTTTTTCTCCTTCAGAACTTCATAAAAGTTGCTGTAAGGTGTTTTATGCAGCATCGTCATCTCTGTGAAATCATGGCTATAACTTAGTTTGTACTTGTGCCAAAAATGATATTATGGGCCCTTGGGTGAATTCACTGAATTTACACTGTAAAGTGTAATAATTTCAGAAACAGACAAGTTTGGAGCAAGTGAATGTGCTCTGCTTACAGCTGTGTTCCAGATCTTGGCATTGCCAGCAGCCCATGCAGTAATGGGCCCTGCATGTGCATTTTTATCCCCTTCAGCCCCAGTGCAGTAGAAATCTAAAGTTTAGTTTGAAATCTTGAAATTAGCGCTACATATACCTCACAAATAAATCCTCCAAGTCACTTATGGCTGATGTGCCCATAAATTTCAGGGTTGGTGGTGAAGCGGGTACTGCAGGTAGATGGATCTCAGGACACCTGAATGGTGACAGCAGCATATGCCACTGGGATTTAAATAATAGCAGCAATAATAACAACAATGATATATTTTTAAGCATAGATATATAATTTTAATAAGTGGATTCAAACATGTGGGGTACATATCTGTTCTGCAGAACACAGAGATAGTTATTGTGGCTCTGGATAAATGATGATGTGGTCAGACCGCATGACAAATTAATTACCCCAGGAAGTAAATTTGCTTTAATTTGGAGGTAACTCTATGCTGTGTAGATATCTTGGGTGATTTGAAGGTACCTGGGAGGTGAGTCTGTGGCAGGACATGTCCCTGTGGATGTGGTTCTGGGGTCCCAGCCTGGCTCTTTAATCAGGCTCACATCTCCCATTGGCAGCAGTGCCTGCGGCTGTGGGGAGGGTGCTCGTTCCTCCATTATATGGGAACATGTGGAGAGAGAATTTACTCCTCAGGTTCTGAAAGCTCTGTGTGAACTTCAATATAACAGTGCCAATTTTAATCAAAGAAATGTACTGTGGATGTCACCTGCATTTTTATCCAGTTCTCTTTGACAGAAATAGAATTCTGAGTCCTGCTAGCGATAGAAAGGGCAGAACAGCCCACTCCTAGGCTCATTTTGCTCGCTGTTATTCTGCTACCATAATTACCTCTAAACATAATTATGGGCAAGACAAATGACATTTTTAGCTTTGGTCTTTAAAGACAAGAGTTAATTTCAGGCTTTGACCAGAACTATGTTAATTAGCCTCTACTCACTCTCTTTGTATGGAATTACATCACCCAGGACTTAGCATAGGTTGCCTTTCCTGTATCTTTGAGTAATGAAAGGACACGGCATGGCAACCAAATCAAGGGCTGCTGCATTAACAAGGCCACTTTTCTGCCCATTTATCATCTATTAAAGGTGCACTAGTTTGTAAAGTAACACCACCTTCAGCAGGGCCGCCAAGAACAGCTCCTCATTTATTTTCTGCATGGTTTAAGTTGGAGTTAGACCCACCTTGTAGCTCAGAGGTGACAGCCAGTAAGAAAAAGTACACTAATTGAGACATCTCAAGGGAGAAATAGAAGAAAACTGAAAAGGTAATTAGAATGAGAGGGTTTCAAGCTGGGTAAGTAAAATCGAATGGAGGTGCATATTAGGGGCTGTTACAGATGGGAAAGAAAGTACTTGGAGAATAAAAAAAGAAAAATGAATATTAGAGAACAGAGCACCCTTTTCACACATGAAGAATAGAGGATAGAGATAAAAAATAATGTAACAGTGGAGATACAGGCTAGGGGGAAAAAAAGCCTCCAGAAGTATGAAGGACATATTTAAATGTAAGAGAGAAAGAATGGGGAAAAATAATAGAGCAGATCAATTACCAGAGCTGTAGCCAAGGAAAGAGAAACTGTCAAATGAATATTTCTGGAGCTGGGGAAAAGTCTCCTTCCTTTGTGTGAGATGTAGCATGTGTTTAGTCTGTGTGGGAGGGGTTTCTTTTGGGGGCTAACTCAGTATTTAAATTTGCTGCAGTGTCAGTAGCTCAGCTGGAGTGTTGGGGTGAGTGCCTGCCTGGACAGAATTGGCTTAATAAGATGTTGTTTGGCAGAGTTTGAGCTGATACTAGACCTTCTTCTAGTGGTTGAAATTTTTGCCCCTCAGTGATTTTCCCTGTGTGTTTTTCGTGTCCATAGTTAGGGACATGTTAAGGTCCAATCTCAATTTTTCCCATTTTAAGCTTTCCCTTATCTGTCTGAAAGGAATCATCCAGGTTACCCCAAGGGCATTTCCACCCCCACACGGGGAAGCTGAAGTTGTTCTGCATTCCCTCAGGCAGATGCACACCCACACCAAAGCAGTCACATTTTTTGGTTGAGTGGAAGATGACCATTGCTCCCCATTGAGGTCACAGATGGTTAAACAGGATTTCTCCTTTTGCCTCTGCTGGGAGTGAAGAACTTTTTCATTGGGAGGTAGAGAGGTTGGAGCCTGGCTTCCTCTGGCTGCAAGGCAGGAATCCCAGAATGGTTTGGGTTGTAAGAGACCTTAAAGTCCATCTTGTCCCATCCCTGCCATGGGCAGGGACACCTTCCATTGTCCCAAGCCCATGTCCCTGTCCAGCCTGGCCTTGGGCACTGCCAGGATCCAGGGGCAGCCCCAGCCGCTCTGGGCACCTGTGCCAGGGCCTGCCCACCCTCCCAGGGCAAACTTTATTTTGAATAGCTAATTAATATCCACTGTCTTTCAGCCTGAAGGAATCTAAATCTTTCCCTTTTCAGGGAGGTGGGATCCCAGAGCCAGGTAACTTACTAACCCTAAAATACCCACGGGCTCAGTGTCCAGTGGGCTGGAGGGACCCATGGGCAGCTCTTCATCCCAAGGAAGGGACCTGAGCTCACTCTAACCAAGAAAATCATGTTTGCACCCTTGAGTTAGGGAGTCAGGGCAATTCAGCAGGAGCTGCGTGTCTGGTTCTCTTGGTGGGACTGCACCAAGATCTTGTTTGTACAATGTCATGTACAGCAACCTTGGGGTGTCCTGGGCAGGGCCATGAGTTGGACTCGATGATTCTCATGGGTGCCTTCCAAGTCAGGCTATTCTGTGATTCATTTAATGCTGTTTATAGTTACTAATTTGTATCCTTGAAATGAATATCCACTCACTGTGGAATTTTCTGAGCCAAGTATAGTATTTGTGGTTTTAATTGATAGTCTCAGTGTGTTTCTTATTAATTGTCTGTTAGATCTTTTCTTTATAAGCTTCACTGATAAAATTGTCAGAGAAGGGTTTCTTGTCTCATAAAAGTTCTACTGGATTCTGCTTAAAATTTGGAAAACTTTGAAGCTGTTAATAACACTATCTTTTTTTTCACCACCAAAAATTTTGAACACTTGAGCAAAACCTATTTTCATATTTCCATTTTCTTTTGTTTTGTATTTAAGAAAATTAGCCTAGAAACTTAAAAAATTCTAATTACATTTAAGAGCCTGATTCTGTTCTTCATGAGAAATAACTAAGAGCTTTTGAACAGTTGCTAAGCGAAAATAAGAAAAAACACCCCAAAATTAAAAAAGGTAAAACCTTCAGACATTTCAAAGAACAAAGGCATGAGAATTTAAAACAAACCAGAAAACCAGTATGTGAAATTAGACATACTCTGACTATTTCATATTATTTTAAAAGCCATTTGTGTGGCAGGAATGTTCATGGACAGTCAGGACTGCAGTGTTTGGTACTGGTTGCTGCCTGAAGAAAGGAAAAAAGGAGATCTTTGCCCCAGACTGATGGCCTGAGTTATGGAAATGCTCTGGCCGTGTACTTCCAGGATAATCTTCTTTTCTTTTGCAAGACACAGCCAACCTTCAGCAGAAGGAAACGGTGGCAAGTTCACTGGGAAACGACTGAGCTCTCAGTCCCAGAGCTTCAAAGATCACAAACTCCCTCTGAGGACTTGAAAAACAAAGAAAACCCTGTGACAGAGAATATTCTTCTTCATTCATCATTTGAAACCTTGCCTCTAAAAGTGTTAAGAACAAGTTATTTTCAATATGAGTTAGCCCCAGGGGATTTGATAAAAGGCACTTTTCTTTTCCAGCTGGCTAATCAAAAGTGGTCTGCAGAAGACTTTAGTGACTTGGAAGGCAGTTCTGAGACTCCCCCAGACTCAGCAAACTTTCCTGATCCAAGGAACCAAAAAACAAAGATGTGTCACAGGCCTGACTGAATATGGGAGCTGGGAAGACAGAGCTCATTCATCAGAAAGCCTGGAAATCTCCTGGGGAAAGGTGGAAAGCAAATTAATATCTCATCTGCAAGCTCCTATAGGTTCTCCAGTACTGAACTATTCCAAGTAAGAAAAACAGGTTTCAAGTTTGAGAGACATTTGTGTCTCTTCCTCTCCAGATAGTGTTACACAGAGTTTTCTCAAAAAGAGAGCTGCAGGACTCACAGTTTGTCTTGCTTAGGCAGAGTCTGTTCTGCCAGAGCTAAAGGAGCATTTACCAGAGCCGCCTTCTGAGGCTGGTGCTGAAGATTTGGGATTTGCAAAGTTGGCTTTCCTTTCTTGGAAGGAAATCCAGACCTCTTTTGTCACATCCTGTTCCTTGTGGGCATCTCCCTTGACACCAGCTGGGGATCCACTCACGGGCAAGAAGATGGATAACTCTGAGGAAAAGGCAGCAGTGATTGGTTTGTAAATGAAGGAGTCCTATATGTAGGAATTTTTCTCTCATGTCAACAATTTTGTATTTTGCTTCCTCTTGCTGCACTAGGGTGGTCCCTCAGCCTTGTGTCCAGTCAGTGCATGGGATCCATTTGATCCATTTGAAGTATTGGTTCATGCAATGAAGCCACTAATACTACTGTAGATGGCTGTGGGCTTATATATATATATCTACACACACACACACACACACACACATTCAAATTAGCTGTTTTATTGATGAAGGTCAATTAATGTGGTTCCATCCTCAATAATCGCTGCTTGGTTACACTCACAAAAAATCTGAATTGGAGCAATGTGTGTCAGAATAGGCCCAAAGTATTTCAAGGTTCACTTATGAGCCAATTTGTATTTAATAATCAGGGAGTTGCTAAATGAACTTCCCTGTTCTCAGAGCAGACAAGTGCCTGGCAGGGACTGTGACCCTGTCACCAGCCTGTCCCTGGCAACATTCACTTTGTGTGGCATTGGTGAGCCACATTCGACAAAGTACCTCCTTTTTCCATCTGTCTCTTGTTATCCATGTTTCTGCTAGGGAATTTCATCAATTATTTCCTAATACTTAATGTCTGCTTTTTATTTGGGTTGTATTTCTTATGCAGAATCATGTATGGTATATACAGAAAATATATCTCTATGTTTGTCTATTTATTTTCTCCATGCTCTGATGTTATTGTCTCTGTCCATGTCCAGACCTAGGCAGACAAATGAGATGAACAAATGGAAATCAGTGTCATTAAATGTCTGCAAAAGCTTCACCCAAATGTTGTTAACAGGTGGAGAGAACAGATAACATGTGCCCTCTCTGACTTCATGGCTGGAGGGGGACACACGCAATGGGGTTTGATGCCCTTCAGCAGATAATCTTCTGATTTCTCATCTCATCAAAAAAACCTGTCTGGCTTTGAATTTCTGCCTGCCCTTTTGAAAAGTTTAGCTTAAACATCATCATTAATTGGGCTTTACAGTCCAATAATAATTACTAATATTTGGCACCACTGCCTGTCAGCCTGTTTATTCCCAGCAACCTGACTGCCTTGGAGGTTCTGTCTCTCCTTTCTTCTTTTTTTTCCTTTTTTCTGTTAAACAGTGGGAAAAGCCCCTGAATAATTCATCAAGAACCTTTTACATTATGAAAAATATAATCAGCTGGCAGCACTGAGATATCTTATTTCTACAGGATGCTAACTCAAGTATTACAAGTGACTGCAGGACTGATGCCAGAACGCAGTAGGTGTGGATTCACAGAGCCCTCTTTGTTCCAGGCAGTCTCAGCCCCTGTGCAGGGCTCAGAGAAGGCTGGGTATTCCTCACCATGCCTACCTAGTGCCAATTAATAATTTAAATCCATTAATCGGTTAAGATGAACACTTAGTGTTGCTTGACTCACCACCACCAAGTGGAAGGGGTTTTTCCAGGTTAAACAGAAGATCTAAATTCTGTCTTCTTGCAAAGGAGCTGGGAGTGCCACAGCTTCCTTCGTGAGAGGCTTCAGTTTTTATTTGGGAGGTGGGGGTGGGTGTTCCTATGCCAAAAGTGCTTAAGTAAACAGTAATATCCGTACATCATAAGTAGATGTCTGAGAATATTAGCTGTTTATTTCCCTGACATACTCTGAGGAGTCTATGGGGGGCTCTTGCAGGAGTCAGGACCTCGATGTAATATACAAGCTTTGATTCTGATATTTCCCTTGATAACTGTGCTCTACCATATTGGGGTCGGAAGTCAGCAAAGGTTCATTGGCTGTTGTAATGCTCACTGTCACCAGTAATAAGTACAAAGGACTTGCTTTAAAAGCTGGCTTATAAAACTTTAAGGAAACTTGGATTGCTTAAGTGAACTTCCAAGGCTCTTCAGGGGCCAAGTGCACTTTGGTTGTCTACTTATATTAATTTCATAGAGTTTAAAGGGTCAAGCAATGCAGTTGGTGATGCTTATTAATTTATGAAACACAGAACCTTGCACTATCTCGCTTTGACCACTTTCACTCTCCTTTTAGAAAATTTAATATACATTAAAGCTTGCTAGACAGGGGCGCCCTAAAGGATTAAGCCCAAAGTTCACAGCTGGACTAAAAGGTTCAAAGACGTTGTATGTGCAACACTGATTTGATTCCAAGTGACGTTCAAACAACAGAACCAAATTGGACATGTTTGAATGTGTAAGGAAACAGCAATTAGAGGAATACCACAGAACAGCAAAGGATTAGGATTTATTTTCCTTAAAATGGTAAAACTGATTACGGCCTTGTTCTTTCTTTCGTGGGGGGATGTGTTTGATCATATCAGCTTTTGGGGTCAGTGGTTGTCAAGAGCATATTTTGGTGTTACAACACAGCTTGCCAAGCTCTGGAGGTTCATGCAGACTTAGCAACTTTATAGAATATTTTTGATTGTTGTGGCAATGTGGACTGAGTTCTGGGTAGGAAAATATTACCCAGAGGGAAGCAGGAAAGGAGGAATGGATAACTACTGGAGAACCAGGGTTAGGATTTAGGAATGTGGCATAATCCAATTCAAAGGTATTTTTGCATTCTGTTTACTTGCCTTTGAATTGCTTTGGTGTCTTGTCCAGGGGAGATAATTCCAGAAGCCGTTCACACCCAGGCTGCAAATTTGATATACTGCATTCAGGTGACAAAGGGAACGTGATTGCAAAGCTACTGGGAAAATTGGAAAGCAAATTGGCCCTGATGGTTGGTCTTTGTGGTGTCCTTTTGGAATCAACAAGAGGGAGGAGATGATGAAAGACAGGGAAATGAAGAGTGTCCCACTGTAAAGAAGATGAGTTTATTTAGCCAGTTTGTAAAGGGAGAAGCAAATTTCATGTTATGCCAGGTCTGATTCCTGAGGCCTTAAGGAGCCTTAAGGCAGCAGTTGTACTTCACTGGGAATTTGCAGTTGCAAAGAGAGACTCTAAACCCTGTAAGGGAGTCCCAGTGGTGAAGAGTGTTTACATTGCAGCTGGGTCCAAAGAGCCTCAGATAAGATTGTGGGGCCCTGTGGTGCTTCACATGCTGGGAGAGTCCGTGGCTGGAGATGATTCATAGCTTTTATGGGTGAAAAAGGACAAAAATGTGGGGGAACAAAACAGCCAGGAAGAATTTTGTGTGATCTGTGGCACTTCATTTCCAGCCAGAGAACAGAACTCACATGTCCAGGACTTCAGCAGTCTTACCCTTGTATTTTAAACCCTTTAAACCAAGAGAACAATGCAGAAAATCCCAGAGGACACATGAGAAAGGGGGTTGTACCTAATCCCTTTATCATTTCTTTGCATTTACTTGCTAACAAAATATATTTTTCTTTAGAATGGCCTCTGAGATTTTATACTATGGGGTATTTGGTTTAAAATATACTGTAACCTTCCTCTTTTTAAATTGATCAGATCAGCCTTGAACACTCAAAGAAAAATCTGCCTGCTCTGAATATTGCCTGAGGATTTAGAAAGGTCTTTCTTAGAAACAGAAGAACAAGATGAAACAATTATCTGTAAAGCATGGTAAGAGAGAAAAAGAATAAAGGAACGAGTTATGTCTGACTTGTCTTCTTCCAAGAGACAGGGATTTTTTGGTTTTTTAGAGTAGACTTCAGATGTGGGAAATTTGCAGTGTCTTGCTAGAATGAGTTTCAAAACACAAGCAGTTTTCCTCCTGCTCTGGTAACTTGTAGACCAAAGGAAGTCTTTGTTTTGGCAACTTGGTTTGCAATCAGACTGTATTATTTGCTGCTTCAGTTGTAGGAGAAACTTTCCTAATGACAGGTGTCAATCAAATAAATGTTATCTTCCACCTGAGCAGAAGGAACACTAAAATTTCAACGGTGTTATTAATAAACAAGGAGCCAAAGGATGTGATCACTTACTCTGAGGTGTCAGTCACACCTCGATGGCATCTGCTTGCAGGTGTAATGAAGAAAGATTATCATTGCTGTAAGTGACTGCAGTGACTCTGGCCAGCAAATAACAAAGGCATTGTCGCAGTGACCAGCCCTGCCTCCCAGGTGCTGACACTGTTCAGTGATATCTCTGTGGGATTTGGGTCCTCGTTTATGTAACTGTGGTTGTAAACCAGAAAAAAAGACCCTTCTTAATAATTAATTTCATGCCATTCTCTGCTCTTCTAAATGGAAAACTCAGTCATGACCAAAGTCAGCTTATTTGTGCACTGATGAGTTAGAGAAGCAGCAGTTAAAGACCTTTAAAGCAATGTCCTTGGTTTAGTATTGACAGTGCAAATGTTGGCAATAAATTAGTTTCTCCAGAGCTGATTTTGGATCCTGATGAGGTGAAGGAGGAATGAGCCATTTCCTGTGTCCTTTGGAAATGTAGAAATAAAATATTCTTTTAGTATTCCAGCTCTTCCTGGGGTGCTAGCTGCTGTTGGGAATTGTACAGAATCCAGAATCCTTCTGTGTCTGTCCTTACCTTAATTTGTAGCTGCAATTAAAGGTGTGTGAAAGGAGCTTGGATGTGTGGCCCCATCTGCACACAAATGTGAATAATGAAATGGAGCAACCCAGTTCTGATAGAGCTTAGCCAAACTGAGAAGCGAGGAGACTTCAAGACCTGCTTGTCTTTTATAGAGAACCAAGCATCCCAAAGGCTGCCTTGTTTAGCTGGCACTGACCCCTGGCTCTCCTGGGAAGGGCACTTCAGTGTCTGTGTATGTTTCCAAGACTGGAAAATATAAAAAGTGCAAGGGAAGTTTTTGGCTTTAAAATCCTTTTACCATCCCCAGATTTCTGTTGTGGTCATGTATGATGCAATACAGAGGTGATAAATTCACCTGCAAGTGTAAAAATTCTAGGTTTTGCTTTGGCTTTCTTGCCTTCCCATATTCCATCTCAGTCCAGAACAAAGGGCTAAATCCTGCTGAAACAATTAATCCCCAGGGGATGGATGCTATTGTCTCTAATGCACACATAAAAGTCAGTCATATCAGCTACAGATGAAATCACAGATGAAATCTTACTAATTAATTGCATGAACTTTGTTTCTGCCTGGTTTGAGATTCTCTCAGCCTTGCAGAAAGATCTGGGCACCCATACTGTACACCTCAACGGGGCTGTTGATTTTCCAAGGAAGACTAACAATTTTTTTGTGCCTAAAATAGCCCTGCAATTACTTCTGCTCGCATGGTTTTGCAGTTACAAAATGGTTTCTGAAAACTGGTTTTGTTCACACGTGATTGAAAAGATGCCCTACGTTGTTCTGCCAAGTTAGGCACTGATTCAGGTTTATGACCATATCATTAATATTTTAGTACTGCATCAGTAACTGGTTGCTATTAATATGTAGTGAAACAGTGATATAAAAAGGGAGATGTTCCCAATCATTTGGCAGAATTTGCATTACAGCTGGATGAAATTTATAACACATCTCCTGCAACCTACCAGTCTGAACTCCTGTTATTAATTTCTGCTGTGTTTATTTCTCCTTTATGTTCACTTTGGGCGATATTCTATCAAGTTTCCTGGCAAGCACCACAGTGGATATAGCTAATTTCAGCTGACTGCAGGGGAAGGACTTTGCAGAAAGTGAATTTTGAATTAGCACTAGTATTTGCAGCAAAAATCTCCCCCTGAGAAGCCTATTCCCCTCGGCCTGGCGTCAGCAGCACTTAAGTGCATGTGAATGGCCCTATTGACTTCAGGTAGGCAGCTGTTTAATTACCTTCCTGAATCAAGGCCAGCCAGGAAACAACTCCCAGCGCAGACCTGGGCGCCTCCTCTCCCAGTGCTGGACTTCTGAGAGTGACCCACGCGCTGTTTGACTCGGTAATTTGGCAAATCCTTTCCAGCGGAGAATAAATTTGAGGAAATCATCGTCGGGCGCGCCAAGAGGCGAAATTTGTGCGGTGCATTTTTCATGACGAGGCAGCTATTGCCCGGATTTATTCAGCCTGCTTGGCTCTTCCTGTTCCAGCAGCCCCAGCAATGCCATTTTTTTCCCCCCACATTTTATTTAGGAGCTGAGAGCTGACAGGTCTCTTGCCTGTGCACCAGGAAGGTGGCGTGCTGCACGCAGCGTGCTGCACGCAGGAGCAGCAGGATAAAGAATGACATGCTACTCTCTGAGCCACAACTATTTTTTTTTTCCCGGCTCGCATCTGCTCTTGTCCCTCTTCTGTTCTCAGATCACTCTTCAGCTTCCCTTAGGAATCCAGCTGTGTCATCACATTGTGTGGCATCCTAATATTTCATACTAAGCTGTAAGCCAATTAGGAATGACTACTTACCATGCTGAATCATAGGAAGAGAAAAGGATAATGTGTCCTTCATATAACGAACCTCCTCTTTTTTGGCAAGACAGATCACCTACACCTTATATTTATAAGCCCTGTGGCTTTTCACTCTACCCAATTAGGGTGCAGCTTCCACTCACACTGCTGCAATATTTTAAGGGACTTATTTACAGATGGATGCTTATTGAAAATGCTGACCTGCTACCATCGTACCTCATGGCACCTTTCATCTTCAGAGACTGAAACACTGGACAAAACTTGATGTTGTAATCACCTTTAACAGGATGAGAACACGAGTGCAGCAAAATATAAATACCTTGTCCTCAGTTTCTAAATGAACTGGTGACCTGCATGAGGGTATAACATTATCACATGCTGCACAGGGTTCAGGGAGATGTTGATTAAAGCCAAACTGTAAAACAAAGCCTGTTAACATCTAAAAGGCAGAAGAACAAACCATTGAGGTGCATTTGGGAACACGTGAATTGTTTAGCAATGAGCATCAAAGATATTAAAATATATTTCCCATGCTGAAGTAATTAATGGGCTATTATGCCAGGTGTCTAAGCTGCTCAGGGGTCTGGGATAAATTGCATTCCAGCAGAAAATGTGAAGTATAATTTAAATGGAATGATGTTAGTTGTGGTGGGGCCTTTAGGATGCCCCCTTTCCTCCAACTGGTGTTTCCTTTTCCCAAGCTGCTTAAGGAGCTATTGGTGGTGTTTATTGTCCAGGAAGAGATGCACTCATTGAAATTTGTCTTTGGACCCTGGCAATGTTGCAAACTGAAGACTCTGGGGTTCAATTTCTGCCTCGCTGTTCACATCACCTTGGTTTTACCCCCAGATACCTCTGGGACAAAGAAGCTCTCCCACAACCTGCCAGACAGAGCAGTGGTGAGCTGAAACACCAACATGTGGGGCTGAAAGCCCAGAGCCAGGCAGCTGTAGGGGATCAGGGAGATCTCTCTGCTTTCCAGGGTAACCAATCCCACCTGTGCTGAGCCCAGTAGAGGGCTCAGATCCACGTGGTGGGTGCTGAGGGTAAGGTAGAGCTGAGGATGTTGCAGTACAAGAGCTTTTGCAAGTAGAGGATGAAGATTTATGAGATTTTTCTTGCTAACAGAAATCATGAGTAAGTTGAAGTTAGTTCTGCTGCAAAGGTTTTGTACTTTATCTGGAATAAAACTTGTTTTATAAACATGAGGGTTTAGAAACCTTTTGGCCTTCAAGAGAAAATTGCCTGTTTAGGAGCTGTACCTTTTGTATTGTTATTCAAAAATGTCTCAGTTAATCATTAGTAAAGGCCTTGCTAGCCTGTGTTGCAAATTTCTTTTTTTTTTAAATGCAGCATGTATATAATTTATAAGGTTCCTCTCCACATAGATAAGGATTCATCTTAAATGTCAGGGTGGGGGAGGAAAAGATACATGACCCAGAGGGCAAAAATATTGAGTGCACTGGTGCTGGACTTGACATTCCCCCAGTATTCCCTGTGATAACATCAATCTCAAGGAACCCTCCTGGTATAGATACAGAGCTGCTGTGCTTAATATGTATTTCCAAAGGAATTTCATAGTAATTGAGCATTAAATGATGTCCACTTATTGTAGTGTTACTGTTTTTATTAAAAATTATAAATGGGCTGTAGCAGAACAGAATACACCAGATTCACACCACCATCTCTATTAGTCTTTATGCTACAATTGTCATTGGCCAGCTTTACTGCATTATTTTTAGGTGGTTCATAATTTCCCTAGCTGATCAAATGAAGATTTGTGAGCAAAGAAAGGCACTGGCTGATTTCTGTAGTGCCACTGATTTTTATTCTCCTTGTTTCACAGAACACACTTGAAAACCTCCCAGTGTCTGTGATGAGCACCTGGAGGAGCTGGTGTGGCTGGAGCACGTGGGCTGCACTGGGAATCCCAGCCTGTGGAGACAGAGATGCCAGAGCTGGCCTTGGGATGGCCCTGCTGGATGTCAGGTATGAGCTGGGCAGGTGGGATTTGGGGTCTGTGCCCAGTGCAGGGGTTACAGAACCACTACAAACCTGCTGGCACAGGAACCACTGACCTGGGGCTGCCTGAAGGGAACGGGGCTCAGTTTTGCAGCCAAAGAAGTGCCTGTGTGGGCAGCTGTGTCTCATTCCACAGCATTTGAGTGAAATGGTGGCAGATTTCCATCCGTGGAGATGTTCAAGGCCAGGTTGGACAGGGCTTAGAGCATCCTGGTCTGGTTGAAGGTGTCCCTGCCCGTGGAAGGGCTGGATCTAGAGGATGAGCTTTAAGGTCTTTTCAACCCTAATCAGTCCATAAATCTATGAAATATTGGCATTTCCCTTCTCTACAGACAATGGTTCTGGTACAGGGTACCAAATCACCCACTCACACAGCCTCTCCTCACTGGGGGTTTCAAACCTTTTCAGGTTTGAAGAACAAAACTAAAGTAAATGTGATCAAAGTTTGGTTGAGTTTGTGGGGAATGTTGGTTATTTCACCTTGCTACTTTGTGTTATCTGGGGATGTTTGCACATTACAAATTGCTGAAAAATAGGTTAACTGAAAAATGGTTTCTCAGATTGAAGGGAATACGGTTTGAAAATTGAAAACTGATGTTTATTTGCAAAATTTGACCCAAATATGTTAATTATTTTAGTCCTCCCAAGATTATAAAAGAGGTCATTAGGTGTTCATAGCAGAAATGATGTTATAGAACATTGCTACTCTATTTTATTGTCAAATAAAACTACAAATAATGAGTCTGCAAGAAACAGAAGGGAGACTGTGAATGGAAGTTATGGCAAGATTCATTATTTTTGTGTTTGTTCTTGAGGCTTGAAAGAAAGTGCATGTGTGGCTAGAAATACAGCTCCTTCTGTTCTTCAGTCAAGTCTGGTGTGGTAGCATTTACCTCTTACATATATGTTTTATTGGATTTTGATGCATTATGTAGTTCAGATTAGTGTTTTGGCTTTTTAATTAGCAGGAATTTACTATGGCCTGTTTGCTGCTGGTCTCTGCATTATCTGTAGAACACAGCCCATGGGAAGATGACCAGGAATGCCTAAAACCTTGTACAAAGCATTAAATGTTTTTTTTGTATAATGAAAAAGAGAACAAACACTCACACCAACACATGAGTTTCTGTGAACTTTCTGGAGTTTTCTTACAACTCAAAAAGGGAAATGCCTGTCCAGGCATTGGAAATGAAGGAAGGTATTTTCTGACCATGGGAGAGTTACAAATGCATCCCTATCTTTGCCCTAATTGTTTATTAATGCAGCCAGTGCTCACACAGCCCCTGCTCCTGCTGAAAGCCACAACTGTCCTGTGTGCTCTGGTTTGGATATGAAGTGACAGCAGTTACACAGTCTCACTCCACAGACCAAACTTTTCACACAGATCAGGTAGAAATGGGCCCCTGGGGACTCAGGATGCTGCCAGAGCTCTGTGAGAGTCCGTGATGGCAAAGCCAGCTACAGTTGTTAATCCCAACACAACATAGGAGACACTTTCTATCTCCTCCTGTAATGTTAATGCAGCTGGAATTCCATAAATCAAATCTCAGCAGTAAAAAGGTTAATAAGTTTACACTATATAATTGAAAGCCATATTGGTGATTAAAAGGATTTTATATATCAGTTTTCTGGGTCACCAACTAATTATTTTTGGTGGCCTGTAATAAAACATAGCACCATAGGCAGATAGAGGCTGTAATCACATAATGTATGAAAAAAAGCATTCACATTTATTTGAGATGAGGTTGTGTACACCAGCTTGTTGAACAGCCTTTGAGGCATCTCTCTCCTAGTTTGGAGACAATGGGAGAAGTTGCATGTTCTGTGTGGTTGGTGAGGTTCATCCCAAGTTGTTGGGTTTGGTTTTGAGGTCTGGCAGTGTCTCTCCAGAGCTGAGCCCAAGGGAACCAGCTGTCACCTGTGATGGAAAGGCTCTGCAGAGGCACTGGGGATCAGATTGCTATTATAATTCATTTTAATGCATTCTGCACATACTAATCATTTATTGGAACAGGATCTTCTGTAATAGGGACATGACTAGCAAGAGACAGAGACAATTGATCATCCTTGCCCAGAAAGGGTAGTTTAAAAAACAAACAAAACCCCTTCCCTTCTGTACAAGGGGCAGGTGTGAGTGCATGTATGAGGGATTGGGTATTCAGTGTGGAGATGGAGAAAAATTGGGCCCAAAGCTTACATTGAAATCTCTACAGGAAAAAGGAAACCTTCTGTACAAGGGGCAGGTGTGTGCATGGGCATTGTGCATTCAGCATGGAGAGGGAGAAATTCTGAACTCAAAACTTGAATTCAAATTTCTACTTTTCTGTCAAGGTGAAATGCCCTTTCTGGAGCCAGAAATTCAAGCACAGACATTCCAAACTCATGCCTCTGTTCTGCAGGTTGTGTGTTTTTAGTGCATTTCTCAGATTGCATCCAGAAGCAGCTGAGGGCAGGGGCAGATGTGGGGTGTGCAGGTGGATTTGCAGGGGGGGGATGTTTGCATAAATAATTCACAGGTCACTTCTGTAGTCTCTGGGACCTCCTGTGGTCCTGTGTGAGGTGACACAACCACAGCCCCTCTAATGGGTAAACAATCCACTGCTGGTCTCTGTTTTGCTTGGTGAGCAAAGGGCACAATGCAGTGAGTGTTGGGCACACCGTTCCCATGGTCAGGGCAGGATCTGAGATGTGACCAAAACAAATGACCTGATGTTCAAATCCCTCCTGGACATGCAGAGCCACTTTAGGGAGCAGGACCTTCTGTGACAACTGCTTCTGTAATATTTGTTAGATCTTTTGGCTACAGCTCCTTAATTGACAAATCATTAACTCTTGAATGGCCAGTGCATAAAATCAGTGCCATGACATATTATACTGTAACGAGTAAAGGTTCAAGTCCTCTGCCACTAAAATAATTTGCTTGTCATCTCCTATATCTAAATAGGAACTTTTTCTGCACTGAAAAGACCATATTTTTATTCAAATGAAGCTCTTAATGTGTTTCCTAGCAGCATAGCTACAGGGTGTGATACTCAGTTTTAAACACAGGCTGGGGAGGTTAAAAGTGGAATGGCAGTTGGGTGAGTAATGGCCTGTGAGTCAGATGCTAAACTTGACTTGACAACCTCCGTGTCGCCACCAAGTCAGAAGTCATTCCTGTGACATTTTTGAGGGTAAAGAAGTAAAAAATAAGCTAGTAGTTTCCACTGGTAGAAGGCCATATCCTGGCCCTCTGAACAAAGACTGACAAGGGGGAAAGGTAAGCAGCAGCCATAGTGCAAATAAGGAAAATGAGAATATAAATTGCACCCACAGTTATAGGTGGATATCTACACAACTGTAGAAAATTGAAATACTCCAGGTGTGCCCCTCTGAAGTTCAAAGGAAAAGCATTGTGGTTAAAGGGTCTGAGTGCTGGGAGGGCTGACCTGTCTGATGCTGAGCAGGCTTCCTCCCAGGGCTCTTTGCAGCTAGAACTTGGTTAGGTTTGCTTTGACCAATCTGGGGCTAAGAGAGCCAAATAACACTTCTGCAATCTGCTGCTGTTCCAGGCTGGAACAGCAGAACTGCTCGCCTTGCTATCACTGTTCAGCCTTTCTCTTTGGAGAGATTTTTGTCACTGGATTGGTAATATCAGGAAGTTGTTATTTTTTCACACATAATCAGCAGCAGAGAGTGCACGGTCCTGTTCCAGCCTCCAGGTGCTTAAATACGTCTTTGTTAAAATTGACAAAGAGAGTGAGAAGGGAATGGAAAGAGATGACGAGGTGACCTTGACAAAGCCTAGTGCTAAGGGAGAGCATGGGAAAAGAGGGATTTCATGGCTATCCTGGGAAAGAGCTTCTGCCTCTGACACACACACAGTCCAGTTCTTCTGAGGAAAAAAATCACAACAATATCTAGAGGGAAATAGCATATCCTGTCTGATAGCACTGATAGAGATAACAAAAAGGAATTTGAGCATCTGCTGGTTTTAGTTCACTCTTTGTGACATGCATAGAGTGGTGTCCTCTGGATGGGGCTTCTGGGTGATATATTTTAGGTAGCACAGGCAAGGAAGGGAGGATCCAACAACTATTCTGTATCTGACCTAGAACAAGAGGTCAGGACCATAATATGGCCTCTAGTACTACTTGTCACTGAAATCCTTTCACTTCACGCCTTATTGCATAAGTTCAATATACTTTTGGGCTAAAGCTCTCCCCAGCACTTAGCTCTCTAAACTCCCTACTCAGCAGGTGGCTTATTTAAATGTGGCTGTCAGCTTGGCCAGTGGCCAGAAGCAAATGGCTCGATGCTGAACCGCAGTGTTTGGGTTTAATCCTGCTCTGCTCCTGCCAGCACAATCCTCCTGGCTCCGGTGGGGTTGTGTGGGGTACAAGTGAGTGCAATATAGGGCTGTCTGCTCAACTGTTTGTCAAATAAATCTATGGCCAGTGGCTTGCATTATGTCAGCTAAACATTTGCCTGGCACTTTTGCGTCTGCGAGCCAAGGAGGAATTCTGGGTTGTTTGAAATGAAAACCATCATTGTCAAGTCTCACTTAACCAACAAGCATTTCTTCCGTCATGTGTAAGTAACTTATTTTGCAGCCCACAGCCTCGAAGAGGAAATGTAAAGTTTTTTCTAAACATCCAGTGCAAATGGGGATATTAGCTGCTTAACTGATTCTTCGAAATTTGGGACTTATGACTGAGCAGGTGAGATGGAGGGAGAGGGGAAGCACATGGTTTAAATTAAATATATGTAGAAAAACTGCCAAATGATAAAAATATATTTTAAAAGTAAGCAAACCTGTTTTCCCTCTGCCTCTCCATTAAATGTGTCAGGAAAGGGCCTTTACAACTAGGTGGTAATTAGAGAGGAAAAAGCAATGCTGTCAGAGCAGTCAATCTATCACATCCTCTACTGCCTAAATGTTACCAGCAATTAAACAAGTTAGTAGGGGAAAAGCTTGACAAGCAAGTTTTATCACCGAATCATCTTGGTGGCAAAGTATGTGGGTGCTCTGATTAGATTCCTCTGTGTAACCCCAAAGATTTAAAATCCAGCCCCAGGAATGCACGTTCAGACCAAAGAGACTATTTTCTTTCCCAGACTACCCAGGCGCAGGGAAGATTAGAATGCTAAAAATAAAACAACCTTTCCCACCTCCCCCTTCCTCTCCCCTCCAAAGTCAAATCTGTCCAGGTTGACTGCTCCATTAAATTCAAGAACAAAAAGTTATAAATTGAGCATAGGGAGAGCAGTGCCTTTTCTTAAAGTGATGTTTCCTCGCCTTAATGGATTTAGCTATGGCAGGGAGTCAGAGAGAAGCTGTCTTAACTAAATCTTTGACTGATTATGCATTTTTTTTCTATTCATACAAGATAGATTCATCATTCCAATTTGTCAAGCTGGCGAAGTTCCAATTAATTACACCAGGAAAAGCTCAAGCTGCATTAGGCCTCTGTCAGGCCTAATCTAGTGCTTCATTTACTGGAGCCCCAAATGAAGAGATATCAGAGGTGTTGTTCCTCTTGGTACTTAATTTGATGAATGCCCTAGCAGCACGATCGGTGGCAGAGGTGTGTATGTGTGTGTCTCTTCATCAGCCACCTCTGCTGAAGTCGTCATGCTTTCTCTACTAATTTGAGGGCTCATCTGTATACTGGATATTTTTTTGGAAGGTCTATTCTTCATCGATGTGCCAAAAGGTTTCTTCTGTGTGTGTGCATGTGTCTGGGTGCCTTTCCAGATCTGCAGGACCCGATTCTGAGCTCGGTGCTGTGATGAGCTGGGTTTCAAAGCCTTGTGTGTGTGAATGTGAAGTAATATCAGTTAGACGGGATGCTGCAAAGGGCTGTGAATTTTGACATCCCTGTTGCATGTTTGCTTTGCACATTGCTCATAAGGAAGCCAGGGTTATCATCTGTGTCCACTGTAAAGAAGTGTTCAAAATCCTTTGAGTTTGCTAAATGGATTTGAATCTTTGATATATATATATATATGTGCCCTATCAACACAGTGAAGGAGCATATAAAGGTACAGATAGACTCTGACACCACACTGGTGGGCTGCTATTGACTATATACATCCTATGCTAATTCTTAAATATTTTACAGTAAAGACACTATGGACCAAGAACATATGTTTCTTTTCTGCGGCACTTTACGTATGAATTATTCAGCATAAGGTGCCAGAATGCCAATATGTTTAGCTTACTTTTGGCTTTTAACCACTGCTGTGATTAAAGATGTAACTGCAGCAGTGCTGTCACTTTGCACGTAGGTTTAGGTGTCTCAGAAAGGAGGAGGCATTAGCCAAGAGTAAAGTAGCTGTGTACTTTGGCTGAGTAAAATGCTAAAAGTCTTCATTTGCCAGCAGTTCCCATGCTGGGTTCCTGAGTTTATTTTCCACTGCCTGTGTTTGAGGGACTGGTGTGTGCAATGATGATTTTTAATGGCAGCTATCAGACATGCATATGGTGCTCAGCAGGAGCCCGTACTCAGAGCAAGCAAGGAGAGAATTGATGCTCTGATGGCTGCACTACGACAACTCTGGAGACAGTCTGGACCTCAACTGATGCTCATTTTTGGGAGTAGGGTCTTTGTATCTGTTAATATATCAAATTTAATACATCAAATTTGCATCTGCCATTAGTGTGTCAAAATGAGATAAGCTCAGTTGTAGGGCAACAGGGATAACACCCTAAATCTTGTCTAAGGTGAGATTTTTGTAAGCATTTCTCTTTTGCTTTGGGACAAAATCAAATAACGATTTTTAAATCTCCATGGGAAATTTTGAAGGGACAGACTGTGGTAATGATCCTTTTAATTCTACACAAGAAGTCTTTTGCTGGACTTATACATTTGAGATTGGTTCTTAAGTGTTCTGCTTAAAAAGTCACTGAGGACCAAAACATATGTTTCTTTTCTGCAGTACCTTATGTATGAATTATTCAGCATAAGGTGCCAGAATGCCAATATGTTTAGCTTACTTCTGGTTTTTAGCCTTATGTTTTGTGTTAAGCAGGTTGTTTAAACTCACCTGTTGAACTTGAAATAACTAAAAGCCTTTGTGTAGTCTGAGCCAGACAACAGTGAGCTCTTGTAGTTTCCAAGGCTCTGGGCTGGGCCCTTGGTTTTTGTATTTGTACCCATGTGCCATAGGCTGCCTTTGCACCTGGCAGTTCCTTTACATTTGCTGGTATTTGTCTCTGTTACAAGGCTGCTGGAGTGTTTTGTGAGTGGTTTCAATGTATATTAATGCCAGTAGGTACCTGAGGCTGTCCAGAGCTGTCAAGAGCAATGTACCCATTCTAGGCAGAGATTGTCTTGACTGGTTCTTTTTCATATGCACCACTAAGGTGGGGTTGGAGAGAGATGGTGTTGTTTCTCTGTCCTTTAGAGAAATGGGAAATGCTGTTTTGTCCTTCTGCTGAGGAGGCACAAAGTTGGAGGCTCAGTGGCCATGGGCTGCCTTTTCCTATTTTTGTGTGCTGATTTACCTCAGGGCTTAGCAGAAATGTGTCCCTGGAGCTGTGTTGGACTTGTGCTGTTACAAATTAAAAGTAACAAAAGGAATTGCACATGACATACTACCAAAGATCATATTCACCTGTGCTCTCCATGCTGTGGCACCAAGATGAGGTTCATTCACTGCTAAAATCCCACTTAACCTTTGAAAATGCAGCCTACACAGTGCAGTCATCTCACTCAGTGGCCTAAAGACTCTGATGACTCCTGAGCCATTTAGACAAGACAGAAGTGATCTCTTATGGACACAAGAAGTCCTGGAAAGGCCATAATCCAACAGAAATTTCTCTCTGCAAGGACGTGACCCTGAAAGCTAAAACTGTTCCTTAGTTCTCAGTGCATGTTCATCTGCATCCAACACTGAATGCAAACTCTGCAGTAGTTTGGGTCATCATATGAGCATCTGTCTCTGAGGAATGATTACAGATGATGAGTTATTACCTTTAAATAAGGGGTAATTAATGCTTTCCACTCTGGCTTTAATGAAAGGATTTCCTGATGGAGGCAAGGGGGAAACACAAGGAATATATTGTATCAGTAATGCCCCTTTGGGAGTTGTTGGCACAGTCTATGGTTAACAATTTGGAGTAACAAATAAATGTGGGCAACTTGTGATATATGTATGGAAGAATAAGTGTCAAATTATTCATTATGAATTATTCTGCCAGTTCTAATAATAACCCAGCTGTTGAGGAGGAAACGAAAGCTAGATCTGTCAGTGCAGACAGACCCTTTTGCAGTAATTCTATCTCTTTCAAATGGAAAAATATAAACTTCCTCTGAGAACAGAAAATTAGATAAGAGAAAAAGAATGGGATCCCTGCTCCAAATTAATTTTTTTTAGCTTAATGCACACTAATGGATAATAAAAATGGTTGATTAATGAACAACCGGCACACCAACCAGTTGAAAAAACACATTTTGGCAGTCAGCACTTGCAAAATCCATAGGTTAAAGACAAATTCAACCTCTGTCACTGCTCTCATACTGGTCAGGTGCCCTTAGCAGGGAGGAGTGTTCTCATGAAGAAAGGCAGACTGTATGTGTGTAGATACACACACATTGCCAGCTGTGCCTTTGGGCAGGTTTTGGGACACTGTGTTTACATGTAATACCTGGAGAAACTTGATTGAGTAGCAAACCAGTGTCTGGCAACAAGGGAGAAAATCTGGGACCTCAGAGTGATCAGTCCCAAGGCACATCCACAGGTTGCCATATGACTTCAGTTGGGATCTTGTTCCCTTCTTGAGCCTTTTCTCTTCCCTGTTCAGAGAAGGGGCTGAAACATCTCCTGTTAGTGGTTACAAGCTGCTTTCCTCCTTTTAGATAATGACAGATATAGATTGTACTTTTTGAGATGATGGTGCAATTAATTCCACTTGTATCAACCTTGATGCCATTTGTGAGGAGTGATGAGTTGAGCCACCAAAGGCGAAATTGAGCAGGGTCCCTGGGTTTGGTGATTTGGTCCCAGTCTCAAGGCACCAAAGGAGATTTTGCTCAGCTTTTCTAACTCTCAAGACAGCACGGCCTGAGCCAAAGCCATCAATCTGAAACTATGCGGGTCAAAAGAAAATAATTAGAATATTTTTTTGTGGGGCTTTGTCATTTTTGAATACATATGTGGGGGAGAAAAAAATATCTCTGCTATGTGATGCTTGCTGAGGTTTAACACTTGCATGCCAAAGGGTCAGACAACATTAATACTCCTTTACTGATGGACCCTTTTCTAAAATATTAATAAACTCACCTGGCAGCCTGTATGTCATCCCTACTTTGCCTCTTGCACACTGTGCTCACATCTGATTAAAACGTGAGCTGTCCAGGGCAGGACCCGTGTGTTCAGTGCTGGCTTGCTTACTGGTGCTATTATAAATAATTAAGATAATTATCCAATGTGTTTATGGCAACTGACTGCTTTGGGTCAGCTTCTCTGAGGATGCCTGTCATCAATGAAAATTTTGCAAATGGAAGGGTTTGCAGACTCCAGTGCCAAAGATGGATTACCTGGAAGCTTTCAGAGCAATAAACAATGCACTTTCCATTTGCCTCTCCATCCTGTATGGAAATAATCAGAAACTGTAATTTTACAGTGCAAGTAAATGAGAGGCATCAACAGCATGAGTGAGACGGAGGCATTGTCTTTGCTGATGCCAAATCCCAGAATATTAAGAGTTTGCCAAAGGCGTTTCAGAGATAGGTTTCCCATGCTCATCAATAATTTAAAACATTCCCAAGTCTCCTCTGCGTGGTTCGGAATGAGAGCTGAAGGCACGGATGTCAGAAGGCAGAGTGACTCCCAATTAGTCAGGTAGAGTGCTTTCCTGTTGACTCAGCCAGGGCAAGGGTAGCTATAAACCCCAGCCTCACGTCCTTATAGATTCCTTAATAGTTTTTTCTCCTTTCAATCTGTGGTAATTTGCAGGAGATGAGTGGGCAGTGCAGTCCCTAATCCACCGGGGTGCTCATTAGTGCCAGGGAGAAGCACTGGGGCAGGCAGGGAACTTGGGGGGGTGAGGCTGCTGACAAAAGATGGGCTGGGGAGTCAGCACCATGTTGTGCATGAACCAGACCCAAAAATAGGGGGCAGCTTTTAAAACCTGCTGGGAACCATGGTCTGAATGGTGGGCATTGCCAGCCAAGGAGAACTTGCTGTGATGCCTTCTAAACTTGTAAGAATTGATTGTTCCATCTATGTGGAGTTTTGAGGGAGTGATGGGGTTTTGTCCTTGCACACAAGGCTGGGTCCCATTAGAACTTTTTTGGTGTCATGCAGAAAATTGCTTGTGGGGCCCTAAAACTGGGCCGTGTGAAGGAATTGCCCTGAATCAGCCAATTTGCAGCAGCTCTGTGGCTGTGTCTATCTGGATGTGTCATAAAACTCCTGAATGTCCTATCTGACCAGGCTAAACGTGTTTATTTACCACACAGCTTATTGTGCACTAAACTCATCCACATGGCAGGCAATTTTCTAGTGCTTAGGCCACGATTTGACCCAGCTGCCATGGAGAAGGCTATATTAAGTCCAGCTGATCGGGGCTGTCTCCACAGTGGAACAGGAAATTAGCCTCTATAGCAATGTGACTCTGTCAGCTTTTTTACGCATTTCACACAACTCATTTCCTATAATGTGCAGCTTTTTCCTACCGTTTTTTTCCCTGCTGTGAGTAATATTATTTTGATATTGCATTCCCCAATGTGGTATTCAAATCTTGAGCTGACACTAATTATGTGTTATTGTTTTTTATTCTTTAAAGTTTTCTCCTGGCATTGCTGACTGCACCTGTTTATGCCTTAGTGTCTCTAACTGCATGTGATTCCATCCAAAACATGCTGGTTCTTTGCATTTGGTTTGGCAATTGTATTTTGCAGCACACTTCTACATTTAATTGCAGCTTTGCAGTGCCCAGTGGCAGTGCTTGACTGAATCTTTCCTCCTTTGAAAAAAAGTGGATTTCTCAAAGCTGTGGAGATCATATTTTTAAAGAGTTGGCTACTAAGAAAAAAGTTACAAGTGCCTTGAAAAGGGACATTTTAGCGATTAGAGGAGCTCTGGAAAACTGCACGAGAAGAGAGAATGAAGGAGATGGGGTTGCAGGGAAGTGGGGATTTGTTTCCCCCTGTAGGCTCACGTTGCAGCAGTGACTTCAGCCATCGTGCAGATATTATTGCCCAGGCCCTGAGTTCTTATTGTATCTTTATTATATCTGGATAAAATTGGGGATCTCATTCCAAGAGGAACAGATCTTCAGCTCCACAACTTGGGTTTTCAAGGACTGGGGTGTTCTCAGTGGTGCAGGGATGCAAGAGGTGAGGCAGTGTCCAACATGTGGATTGGGCTGTGTGGGCAAAACAACTCAGGGGTTCACATCAGCTCCTAGGTAAGGCAATTCACTCATCTAAGACTAAAACTCAGATATTTGGTGCTCCAGGTCTTGTTCACTCTTTCTGTTAAGATGACAGAATTCAGCCAGCTGCAAAATATGGTTTGATGTTCAGTCCCTTTGTCCTGCATCCTCAAACTCCTATGGAGCTGTGTGATCCTTGGCAGGGCCAAATTCTCACCCAAATCACACTGCTTTGGGTCTAAGACCGCTCCTCTGCACTGCAAGGATTTGATCCCTGCTGTAGAATGCCCATGTGCCTGTGCTTTGTGCCTTGGATTGTACTGATCAGCTGGCTGGAGAGCTGGTAATATGCCACTGGCCTGTGGCTTAATGCAGGAATTACTGGAAGCAGCAATCTTGGAGTGCTTTTTATGAGGATAACAAGGCTTTTGCAGACATAAAAAGCAGGAGAAATGCTTATTAGTTATGGGGAAGGTGAAAGGCTTAGAAAACTGATTAGTGTAGCAGTGTGGTCAGATTGAAATGAAAGCTCAGTGGCATAATCGTTAATTGGGTGCTTACTTACCTACTAATTTGAGCTTGGATGTCAGCAGTACTGCACTTCATCTCAAACCAGAGGTCAGGCTTTAATGCTACATCATAAATTACGTAAAGGCACAACACTAACAATTAGATAATTATGGAGACCCATGCTGTTGCAATTTAACTGGGCAAGTTCAGGGCAATCATGACAGGAATAGTGCTTAACCCTGAATCTGCTGCCTTTCTTTCAACCTGACAGCCAAATGTATGTGGCTGAGGAGGTACCCAGCTGTCTGGCAGCCCACAGGTTAAAAGCATCTTCCCCTATTAGTCAGATTCATCAGATGGCCCGGGCGAACTCTGAGGCAATATTGCAAAAACATTAATTATGGTTCAGAAAGAAAAGCCTGCATTTCAGTCTGCAGGAGCTTCTGGGCAGGGTGCAGCAGTCAGAACAGTTTTTGTGTTCAAGGCACTGTTGTGGTTTTTCATTTGTTTCTAAGCCAAGCCTATATATATATCTTTGGTTTGTTTACTTAGCCCAAATAAACCACCAAGCCAAAAATAAGTTTATCTGCAGGGATCTCTTTCCATGCTGCCCAGGGCAGACCCAGCAGATCTCCCGTTTGCAGCTCTGGAGCCATTCCAGTGCCCACACTTGTCTCTGCCCAGCTGCAGTGCTGCTTTCTGGGTCACTGCAGAGCAGGGACAAGGCCCCTGCAGAAAGTGGCTTTTTCCCAGCTGTTTTCCTGCTCCAGCCCTGCTGCAAGGCACTTTGCCCACCTGCAGCCTCTGGTGGCTCCTGCCTGCCATTCCCAGAGCATTCAGCATGGATCCTCTGGCTGCCCACCATGGGGCAGAGAGTTTGGATCCAATGCTGGATGTTTGAGCGTTCAACCCACAGGGAAGAATGGGAGATGAGGGTGGAAAACCCCAGTCAGGTGACTGAAAAGTGACTGACAGTGGGATGAAATTAATAACATACAGATCCTGAGTTGTTTGGCCATTTGGCCACGTGGTTTTAGACACGAGCAATGTACCCTCATTGAGAAACATGTAATGAACAATGATTTCTGTGGGGTCTTAGAAGCCTACAGACTTTATTTGATTTGGGCCTGGGACTTTTTCTAGTGCTGTCCTTTTACTTTTGTTCCTGATCCTTTTGGTAATCAGGTAAATTGTTCACACTGTGATATTTTATTACCTTTGTAAACATTGGGGTTTTTTCTGTGCTTGGCCAGGGCTGAGTAAACTCTGTGCATGAAAAAAAAAAACAAACCTGCCCACTGCTGTCATTTTGGCACCATTTTCCTTATTCAGGGCATTTTTTATAATCAACAGAAAACATGTCCTTGAGGAAATATCTCCTATTAATAGGAATGGTGTCTTATGGTGTACTGTGCAGTGTTGTATGCTGACATTTTCGTTTTTGGGTTGAGGGACTGTGTGCTTTAGATTTAGCCATGTTTTGCTTCAGCCTTGGTAGGTAAAATTCCTTCAGGTGCTAAGTGTGTTATAAAAGTGCTACGAAACCCTTAGCAGTGGCACATTTCTTTGAAAAATAATCTTATAACCTTTATATATGCGCTGCAACATAGTATGGTCAAGTAATGACACATCTGGTTACCTATTATTAAGGGCTGAGTTATGGTATGCTTTTTGTTTTAATTAGTTTGTGATAAACAAAAAACTCAGGGGCTGTTCTGCTCTGGTAGTTCTCATTTTTCCTGCAGCCTTCCCTGCCCTTATGGGTTTATTAGTGTAGAAAAAGTGCCATGTTGTACTTGCAATGTCTAGACTGCTGTGGTAGACCAGGCAGGAGGCTTGGTCTGAACCAATTGTCCATCATGTGGTGCTGGGGAGCTTTGGGTATGTCAATGTTACATTTAATTTGGTAGCTGCAGGCTGTGTCCATGCCCAATTCCTTACCAGCCCTCCAGGACAGGCTGTGTGGGTCAGGCTATCCCATTTTGGGGTGCTGTAGAAGCATGGGGAGAGGACATGAACTAATTTGCTCTTGCTGCCTGATAACTAGACTTTTAAAAATTATTTTTTTTCCTCTGATATCTTTTAAAGAGGGAGACAAAGCTAAATTCTGCCGTGGTTGGGCTACACCTGGCTGTGTGAGTCTGAGGGCTGTGAGTAAATGTTACTGGGCTCAGTCCTGCAGTGGCCAGGAGGGATTTTCTGGCCTTTGGAAAGACAAGTCTCAGTGCAGAGGCATCAGCCCTCCCTCCAAGCAGTAAAATCAATCCCAGTGTTGGCTGCCATCCTCCCAGCTCTGCCCAGGGCTGATGGGTGCTGGGAATGGCCATGTTACACAGGGTCATGCTGGGTCTGAATCCAGGCCTTAAAAAGCCTTTAATGGGTTGGAAATGATCCTCAGTGCAGGGGACATGCAGGAGCAGCCTGGCAGGCATGTTGACAGTTTTTGCCTCCTAACAAACGTGACACTGCTCTCCTGCAGCACTGGAGGGTTTTTATTGCTGCACATCGTGGCATGAATCCTTTTCCAAAGGGGCTGATGCCTTGGGTCTGTGACAATCTGATCAGCCCTTTGGACCATGACATAAAAATACCAGCAGTTCCTCCTGGCAGGCTTTGCTAGCAAAAACCCATTTTATAAATAAACCCTCTTATGGGAGTTGCAAAAGAAAACTCCATCCCTGAGGCAGTGCAGAGCCAGGGGAGCTGCTGGGCCTGCACGTGTGGCTCTGGGGGCAGCTGCTCACAGCTGGCTCCAGGACACAGCCAGGGACAAACCTCTGCCAGCCCTGGAAACTTCACTGCAGGGTTTGGTTGCTCTCTGGAAGCTGCAGCTGCTGGCTGCAAGAGAAGGAACTAGAGTTGCAGCTCTCCCTTCAAAAGGCACAAGTTTCTGGAGCAGAGAAGGAAAGCTGAGCAGCATAAAGCAAGTGTGCCCTCAAGGTTCAGGAAGCTGAAGGTGAATGAAAGGCACCTGCAGTGATTTCTTTTAGAAGGATCACTTGATGTTTCACCTTTTCATGTGGCTCCCTGACACTGGTGTCAGGACTTTTGCATCCTTGGAGCTGGTGCCAGTGTTCACAGAGCAAAGAGCAGAGGCTGGTGCTGTGGTTCACTTATCTGGGCAGGATCCCAGGCAAATGTGACAGTGAAGTGCTGTGCCTGAAGCAAATCAAATGTTTGCACTGTGGATTAAAGGCAGAGTGGTGATGAAGCGCTTAATTCTCACATAGCTTGGTGCACCACAGCCCTGGTGCCCAATCAT
Organism: Zonotrichia albicollis; assembly: GCF_047830755.1. NCBI lineage: Eukaryota > Metazoa > Chordata > Aves > Passeriformes > Passerellidae > Zonotrichia > Zonotrichia albicollis. The sequence goes on from NC_133829.1 coordinate 3,957,150, forward strand.
GGGCTTGATTCTTTACCAGGCAATAAAAATCCTGGCCATGCTTTAGTTATATCCCTTCCCTCTCACAGAAAATATCCATAAAGTTAACATTCATCACTCTGTCTTTAGATCACTCCCCCTGTAGTGTGTTGGTGCTGATTGCCATGGGATTTACTGCTGGTGGATTGGGGTTGAACTGAAGAATCACCTTGGAGGCACAGGCAGGCCGAAACCTAAATCTTGTTCTCTGCTTCTTGGGAGAGCAAAGATGTGATTTCCACCCAAACTGGCTGTGCCCCACAGGGCCTTACCTGACAGGTTATGCCAAAACTCACATTTTGCTCCCAGGGGCAGTGCAGCATTTCATCCCCTCCATCCAGTCCAGATTCTACCACTGCACACAGCTGGAGCTGGGACTGGTCTCCAGAAGGCTCCTGTATACAAATGAGCCTCAATAAGAGTGCAGTAACCCTGGCTAGAGTCCTGGCCAAACCCCTCCTGTGGTACAGGCTCAGTTCCCATGGCTCTGCAAAGCCTCACCCAGTGCCTCAGAGTTCAAGGTCAGTGGACTAGTTTGACTTACACAAAATCTTGGTACTTTAGAACAATTGCTTGCTTGATAGAAAGCTCTGTTTTATGTGGACAGTCTCTCTCTTCACTGGATATTTGCTTACAACTTTAACCAGTTGGCCTTCAAAAATCTGAAAAGAATGTTTTCTTGCAGAACCAAATTCTTTATCATGCATAAAGCAGAGATGTACTACTGTACACCAGTGTGTGACTTAAATGTGCACTGATTTTCCAAGTGAGCCTCCAATAAGGAAATCCCATCACATTGTCATTTACTTACAGTTGCGATGCTGCATATACTGAAAGTGAAGTTTCCTTTAAGAAACTTGGCTCTATGAAGCTTTTTTATGGTTAGAATCAGTAACAGCAGTGCTGTTTCTAGCAGTGCTACTGCTCCATCTGTGACAGAGGGAATGAGAAATGTAAACTGGACTTTGGTGCCCAAATGGAGTAACTGCATGGCCTGAGAGAACAAATTCTGTGTTTTGGTGGTTCCGCTGCCTCTGAATCAAAACTCTCCTGACTGGTCTTGCCAGGCTGGGACTGGAAGTAAGCAACATCATCATTTGGGGCTTGATTTCACTTCTTGGTGATAAAAAAATTAAGAATTCCTATTGCATTAACATTTATTTTTGCTACAAATGACAAAACAGCCCAGCAAAACAGAATCGAATCTTTACAGCTGAGAGATTGAGTAACAAGGGGAAGAAAATGTCAATGCAAGTTAAAGCAAATTTAATAAAGCAAATAAAAACAACATACTGACACTGAAATATAATCTTAACGCTCTGACTGCATCTAACTGAAGGCAGGAAATTCTCAGCTAAGTGTTCCCTCAGCCCTCTTAAATCAGCCCAGTTTGCTTAGGCATTGTTGCACATAAGCGCCTTTATGAGCCGGCCCCAAAACACTGGATGATAATAGGAGCACTAAGAAGATATTTATTTTGTCAGCTGTGTGTTTGGATGTGTCTCTGATGGATGTAGCAGCCCTGATTCTGCAAACCATGGAGAAGCCAGCCCAATGTCAGTTTGTGCTCTCACACCTTGCAGAGTCGAGGTTGTGAGGAAAAGCGCGATCCATGAGGTGGGAGTGGAGGCACCACCTCAGTGTCACTGAGGTGCCTCTGTAGATCCCTTAATGCTGCTTTTCACAGGCTGGAGAACAGATATTCACAGAATCTATACTTTGAGGAACCTCCCTTTGCCAGATGAGAGCCTGAGCTCTGAGAGGTTGTGATTTAACACAGAAAAAGTGTGTGTGGCACTGCCTAGACCTGATTGTGCACTCTCAGTGTTTTCCCTGGATGTTTTCTCTCTGAGATGTCCTCCTCATGGACTGGAAAAAATGAAGAGCTTCAAAACTTGAGGGAACTGCACTCCTCTGCAGGTGCAGAGTAATTTTGGTAGATTTTAGGTAGAGCTGAAGGGGGCTCACCATTGGTTTTGGGAACTGAGGGCCTCCAGAGCCAGAATTGCCTGGAGTCCCACTTGAATTGAAGATTTAGGATGAGGGCTGAGCCAGGATGGAGCTGCTGCACACACCTGCTTTGGCGCTAGGAGAGGACACTGAGAGGGGTGGTGAGCTTTTTAAGAGGCAAGGCTTGCTCTCTAGCAATCTATTTTTCCCTAAAAAAATTACCAAGAAAAATATTAACCTGGAAAAGGATGATAAAGATTGCCACCTGTGTCTTTTCTCCATCTTTTACCAGAAATCTGGCCCTTAAAATATATTTGGAGTTCTGAATCTTTATTTTTTGTGCAAAAAGAAGGTCTTTCTCACACAAGTAATCCTGTGAAAGCCTTTAGAGTCTGCTTGAGTTGTTAGGTCTGCAGGTCTTCTGGGTGAGATAATATAAGCAATGGTTTGTGCCAAGTGTTTTTGTTCCCCCACCTCTAAGGAGTCAGATCAGCCAAATTTGAACTTCCTGATACTGTTTGCAGTTGATTAAGAAAACACAGATATCAGCCAAGTACATGCCTTGGTTGTTCTTCTCGCTTATGTTCAGAAAATGCACCTAATATTTCTCTTTTAGAAGCAGGAACAAACAGATTTCTTGCCCAGATTTGCCTTGTTGCTGGGTTCCATGTCCAAGGAGCTTTGTCCTGCTTCTGCCTCCCAAGTCCTCATTGCTAGTCCTGACCAGCTCTTTATTGAAGAGCCTTCACAGTCCGTATCCATCCTGCTTATCACTCTTACTCAGTATTGACAAATCTATGCCCATTTCTGACAGGCCACAACTAATTGATTTTCTACCAGCCAAGTTTTCTAGCAACACTTTTGCAATATCTGGCCTTATGAGTGCCCCCTGGGCTCAGGGAAAGGTGGGAAGTATCTTCAAAAGGAGCTGTTTTTGTAATATTTAAACTGTAAAAGACAGTGACAGTGACATGGTACCGATCAAAATGTCTGAATTTCTTTTTCTGTTGTCCCAGCTTTTTTTTCTATTTCTCATGCTCATGCTGTGAGATCTGTGGGACTGGGGCTGACATGTTGTGCAGGCCCCAGAACACTGAGATCTTAATCTGTGCTTAGGGCTCCCACAATGTGTGCAGTTCATGTATTAAACAGTCTTCTCTGCTTGCGTGCAGGAAAATCCAGTAAACCCATCTGGATGCAGCTCAGCCCTGCTTTTTAATTCCTCGCTGGTGGCCCACAGTGTCTGTGATGGGCTGCTGTGGGAAGGCCCTGAGTGCTCTTCCTGCTTCCCAGTGATGTGGGCAGGGTTTGGCTGCCCTGCTGAAAGGGTCAGATGCAAAAATAAATATCAGCACCTTTGTTGCTCCTGTAGCCCCAGGGTAGGAAGCTATTTTCTTTCCTAGAACTCCATTTATTCACTGTAGTAATTCAGGGCCTGACTATTCTTAGCTTTTACCTTTCTGTGTCTGCAGGACCACGGGGCTGGGCCAAATCACAGCATAGCCCCAGTTGTCAGTCATTTTAATAATTATTATTAACCCCCTGCTGATGCTTTTCCACATGAAAGCAAAAGGTTCTTTGGTACTTTTCTTACTTTCCTTTAAAAGATGGAAGGTGGAATAACAAAGTTCTTAATTAGCTGAGCTGGTGTTGAAAAGCTCAGTGTCAGATTTCCAGGTCAGTGTTTGATGGAGGAATGATAGTGGGAAGTGATGCATCGGCATTGATTAAAGAGCAGTGATGAAGCAAGATAAAATTGACATTTCATTCTTCCCAGCTAAAGAAATGTGACTGACAATACTTAAAGGTGAACAGGCTTATTCCTTGAATCAACAATGCAACCTGTGAAAGCATCCATCACAGCAGTCTTTTCTTAATTACTAACATCTAATTAGCCCCAAATCACTGTGGTGCACTGATTACACTAAAAGGTGCCTGCCACTCTTCCTATTTTGGGTATAGCTGAGGAGGGTAAAGGATGTGAAATTAACTGGCACTTCCAATTGTTTCATCTGGAGACCCTGCAAAGAGTCCTCAGCTTTTTTCTGTGTTCTCCATTCCTTGGTCAAACAGAGCAGTAATCCCAGGTGAGTGCTGGATGCTGAGTGGGAACAGCTCCCTGGAAGAACAAGGAAACCCCAGGAGGGGTGTGAGGATACTGCAAAAAGCCAAACTGCTGCCTTTCCTGCTATTAATAATGGAGGGAATTAATATTTTATAGAACTAAACTTGTTATTGTTGGCTTTTCTTTTTCTCACTTTTTTTTTTTAATGTAGTACACTTTCAAGCTTCTTGAAAGTAGCAATTTAATGTTTCCTCACTTTAGCATAAGACCAACCCAGCCTCCTTTCTTCAAGCTGACAAAGGGCTCTTGATGATTGTTTCCCATCCCTTAGCTTTTTTCCTCTGACAGAAACAAAGGGAGTAACAAATACAAATCCCCAAAACCTTCTTTCCTACAAAGGGTCTGGAGTGCAGCTGATGCCTCTGTGAGCGTGTTTGTGCTGCAGAAAAGAGTGTTCAGGGGCTGAGGCTTGGAGCAGCAGTTAAATGCTCATTTTCCAGCTCTGATGGGGTTGAAATACTGCTTGTTGCACCAAGGTGATGAGGACAGGAGGCAAAATCCCAGAGAAGTAGCATCCTTTTATCAGTAGATGGTAGTATAACAACGTGGAAGGAGTGCAGCTGCCCTGAGGTTGTCCCAAGTTCCAAGCTGTTGTACTCGAATCTTAAGTGAAAAACAAGACAAAGAGAGGCAGAGGATAAGTTCAGGCTCCTGTTATGTTCTACTTTTCACCAAATAGTAGTTTACAGCAAGTATGTTTTCATTCATATTTATGCATGGTTTATCTAGAGCAGTGCGAATAATTGATTATTCTTGTTCTCTGGCAGTGCAAAAAATTAAAAGAAATATTTTTTTAAAGCAAAATTAAAAAAAAGTTAGGAAATCAAATAGTAAAAGGGAAGGAGAGCAGGCTTTTGTGTCAAAAAAAGTATTTTATTTTTCTTCAAAACAACTGTTCTATAAGATGTTTTGCTTTGAACGATGATTTGAATCATTTAACATAAAGGAAATTGCCAAGTGAAACAGTTGTAGTTTAGTTCTGGCTTGTACAAGGTAAAATAACTGTTTTTAAACATTACTTCCTTCCCTATCTGTAATGCAAAGAATTTGGTGAAACTGGGACAAGCTTCCCAGAAGATGGTGCTGCCAAAAGTGAAATTTTCATGAAGATGTTTCAACCAAGGCAGTCACCATCCAGGCTCTTGGTCTGACCATGAATTGTTTGCTGTGAAAATACAAATAAACCAGAATAAACCTGCAGAGGAGCCTTCTCTCTCTGTAAGCTCACATTTGCAGAGCCTTTTACTTTTGCTTTTTTTAATTAAAAGCAGACTTTTCCTGCATGTGAGCTCGGGGATCCCAGGGGCCAGATTCACAATGTAAATGCACTTAGGCTAAAGAGATCCATATTGATTTGTACCAGCAGAGGACCTGGCCCAGCAGGAGCAAACTCTGCTTTTCAAGGTGGTATTGAATTTATATGTGTTGAATTCTGTGCTTTTGAATTTAAATCAAGGATTTGATAGCAAAAAAACCCCAAACAAACAAAAAAAACCCAGAAGAGCAGGGATTTGTAGAGATGTGGCATTCACTGATTTCACTCTCCATGTTGTCTGATTAGCAAAAGTGCTGTGGTAGGGGTGATGTTGATGAAGATAAAGGGCTTTTTGGTTACAACTGGGTTCTAATCCAAGCCCTAATCCGTGTATGTGCTAATGGTGGACAAATGACAGTTCTGAGGGGGGAATAGAATCTGTGAGAATTTTAGATTCCAAGCACATTCTCAGTGGGTCTGTAGCTCATCGAAGAGCGGTGCTCTTTTTCTTCATCACCTATTATTTTTTTCTCTCTTTCTCTCTTAAATTTTTCACTGCTAAAAACACATTAGAAATATTATCTATTCTTAAATCCCCTCTAATAAACAGACCTGTGAATTAAAAGTAATACTAGAGTGTAAATGTATGAATACTCTGGGAGATGGAGTGTGACCTTCTGTGCAGGGCTGAGGATTTGTCATTTGATTAAAACTTCACTTTTTAAAAGTTTATGCAGTGGGACCTGGGATTTCAGAGCAGGAGCCTCTTTCCAAAGTGTCCAGGACTGGGATTCTGTGACCAAAAGGAGAATGGGGAGGTCTTGATGGTTTGCCAGTGAGGGGGTGGCTCTTTGTGGTGAACCTGGAATTGCAGCCACAGGGGTGTCCCTTCACTATCACAGCAGGACTTGACTTTGTTTTGTGTTACAGAACAGTTTGGGTTGGAAGGAACTTCAGAGATTTAGTGAACATACCTGAGACATGGCTAATTCTGCTGTGAGGGGTTGGGATGCAACAAGAAATGGTTTTTTACCCTTGGTTACCTTGTGGGTTGAGGTTATTGTGTGTGTAAATAGGTGCATGTATTTATATATATATATATTTATATATATCCATCCCATATTTATGTATTTAGTGCCACTGAAAGACACCCTGTGAGGAAAGCTGTGTACAAGCTCCCATTGCATTTATTTTCCCGTGTTTCCCCTGTGCTCTCCCCTCTCTCACTCTGCCTTCCCCAGGCCTGTGCCCAGGGTTTGTAGAGCAGGAGCTCTGGAGGGGGAGACAGGGCAGGTCATCCACCAGCAGCATCTTTCTCTGTGCCCAAGAGGAACTGTTTAAGGTTTCACATAGTGCTGGGGCTCAGGAACAAATCCTGCAGAGCTGTGGTGGAGCAGTGCTTGGTGCTGGGAAACTGGGCCTGAGAGAGTTTGGCACTTTGGGCTGTACGTGACAGAATCCATCAAAGCGCAGATCCATCCAGAACACGTGCAAAGGACACAGGAAGGCATTTCAGAACACTGGAGTGCACAAAAAGTGTCATTGTGTGGTGCATTCTGTACTTTATGGGGACAGTCAGGCAGTGTAAGAGGTACAGTAACAGCACAACCCATCTGCAAATGCATCCAGGCAAAAAGCTGTGACAGGAAACTTTCTCTTCATATATTTCCACCTAAAGGCACAACACACAGGTCAAGGATTTGCTGCAATATGTAAACAAGTGCTCTGGCAAGTATGATGTTAATAATTTGCTTTATGGTCTTTGTATTTCAAACAAAAAAATTAGTTAAAAACTATCCAGACAAAACAAAAGCACACCAAACTTGCTGGTCATAGCCAAATGTCCCAGTTTACAGTAGACTGGATGGTAATGTGTGTTATTGATGCCCCAACCCCAGCCTCATCTGGGCAGAGATGTGTGATGCACTCACAGTGAGAACCCCAGGAGATGGATGAGGTTTCTGTCTCTGAGGGATGGTTTGCGTCTCTCTGGATGGAGCCATGAACCCTGAGCAGAAAGAAAGGTGCAGCTAAAGAGAAAGATTCTCAGTAATTTCCAGTGGCTTTAATTAGGGTGAGACTGATGCTACAACTCCTCACTCCTGTTTGTGACTGGTGCTAGAAGGCAAACTGCAGGAACATGGAGTGTCTTGTTCCCAGGATTAAATCCAGCTTGGCAGGAGCCTCCCTGTTCCATCCAAAGAGTGAACATGTGGGTGTGCACATCTGGGGGTGGGTGTGCACATCTGGGACTGACAAGCACAACCTGGCACACCTGTGCTGGGAAACCACAGCCTGATGGCCCTTGCAGGGGCTCAGGTGAAGGACCTGCAATAAATCCTTCTTCCTGTTCAGGCAGGGAACCTTCAGATGACAGGATGCCTAAAACAATTCAGCTCTGATGTCTCAATCCTAAATCCAGCCGTCCAGTCCTATGAAAGATGAACTTTTCCCAGAGAAACTGGATAAAAGGTGCATGTGCTTCTGGATATTCCTGGCAGGAGAGCAACCCAACTTTGTGTCTGAGGCTGGAGAAAGTGTTTTGTAATTGCATGTGAGAGCTTGGTCATCTCCAGGGAAGCTGAGTTTCGTGCACAAGGTGCCAGGGCACGAGCAGGGCAGCAACGCTGTGCTGGGAATAGATAAAAATGCAGTTCCCAGCAGGGGTGGATGCTTGTGGTGTGAATGGGCCAGGTCGAGAGCAGTGGGATCCCCTCAGCAGGGGGCTCTGTGCTGAGATATTTCAGCCTTAGCCTGGCTTTGCTGGTTAATTTAACAGAAGTTGCTGCTGGAGTGCTTCGTGGGCAGGTGAGCACAAGTGCAGGCTTTTACAGCACAGAGGTCAGCAAAGACAGAGCTGATAAAACAGGACACTGCAGAGGAGGGGGAGGAGATGGGAGACACACGGACCCTCCACAGCCTGTGTGAAGCAGAGGACACTGCCCTGCTCACAGCATCTCCCCTCAGCTCAGGTGTTACTCCACAGCTCTGGGGGAAATTACAGAAGGAAACACACCAGGAAGAAATAATCTGAGGTGACCAATACCATGTGTTGAGCTGGATTCTTTTTGTCTTTGTGGGAGGAAGGAGGAGATGTCCATGTCAGGAGGCCCTGGGAGGAGGCAGTTCCCAGGTGTGATGAGGTGGGGCTCTGGCAGGATGTTTGCCAAGGGGAAGAGAGAAAGAGAGAGGGCTCCTGGTTATTATTTGTGCAGGTAGAGACCAGAGCTTTTCCAGAGCTATGGATCTCCTTGTAAAGAGAAGGGGTGCTGAAACTCCATAGGAATTTCCATTTCCTTCACTCCTGAGCTTGTCCCACTCAAACTGCAGGAATTTTTGCAGCTGCTGTCCTGCATTCACTACAGTAATGCAAAGAGATTGCCCAGGTGTATCCAAACCCAAACTTTGATTTGGCATCTTTGATACTGGGATCATTATTCACTGACACAGAGCGTAGGCAAAGCTGAGGAGCAGTTCAAACCCAGGGCAAAATTCCTGTCAGGCAGGTGGGTGCTGAAAAACAGGACTGGCTTGTGTGCCAGCTGCCTTCAGTAACAGAAAGCCTGGGATGAAAGTGTTTCACAGGCTTCCCTGTCTCACTGAAGGCTTGACTGAGACCATAAAACTCTATGTGTAGACAGAAGTTGTTTAACATCACATTTAAATACAGTTGTATTAGTAATTTTCTCTGCAATTTTTCCAGCTGTTTTATGTGTAAGTCATATCTGGAGAGCACTTTCTGTGCTCTCAAAACCAGGAGTTAAGTTATATTGCTGAACTAGCTTTACATAAGGAAGTATTTTCATTTACATCATAAGGGATAAATATTTTCTGTCTGATAACCACTAGAACATGAAAGTGTGGCATGTTTATGCAAAGTCTGATATGGCTCTGATTTGCTATCATTCTTGAATATTTGATGGTGTGGGTGGTGTTTTAGCTTAGAACCCTAGCAACTGCTCTGTGAGTGCTGTTCATCAATAACAACTGATTGCATTAATAACAAGATCAAGCATCACAAGACTCACCCAAATCCTCCTCCTCCCTGCAGTCCCCAACTCCAGGGACAGGATCCTTTCCATCTGGGGTGGGATTCCTCCTCTGGTGGACTTCCACAGCTTCAACAATCCCTGATGAATCCTGCTCTAGTCTTCTGAGAGAAAAAGGAACTTCTAAGGTGTTATTAATCTCCTCCAAAAATAGCCATTTAAAGGATAGGGATGAATTGCAGTCTGGGAGTGCTTGTTTTGGTCCTGCTGACTCCCTTAGATGTAGCATTCACAACATCTAAACATAGATGTGATGAATTTGATCCTTGGTGTCTCCCTGTTAGATCTGATGTAAGGGCTGGAGCAGCTGATGGAAATCCTCTCATCAGGTGTAGTTAGGCACTGCATTGATCTTGCTCCCCATCCCTTACTGTGCATTTTAATTTGAGCCAATGCTGCCTCCCCTTTCAAGAGGTGGAGAGAAAACACAGTCAACTACACCATGAAAGCCACGGAGCTCCTTCAGTAATCCAGACTGACTGGGAAGTTCCATTTGAAACCATTCACCCATTCCATTAAAAAAATACCAGGGAGTGTGCATCCCCATGAAATAATGATGGGCAGAATAAACTGTCTGAAGGTATCTCTCCTACTCCACACCATTTAATCAGGAGGCAGTGAGTGGAACTGGCCTAACATTTACAAAGGGAGAACTGACACAATGCATATTTGAACACCATGAGAAATAGCATCACCGGGGACAGAGAGTAAGTTTAGTTAATAATGAATGGCACATTCTATAAAATACCATTACACAGTGTTCAAGGCCCAAGAATGATGACATAATTATTAGGAGACTGGGAGATTAAGATATAATTTAAAAAAACATGACAGGGGAGGGTGTAATTGGGGAGACAAAATACACAGGAAGTTTGTAATTTACATGTCAAAATACCTTTTTCATGTTTTGATTGGATTGGACGCCGCCTTTCCACTTCATTTATCTTGGCTTCAATTAGAGGCAGGAGAAATGACATCTCATGTTCATATTCTTGACACACACTGCTCATAGACACTTTCTAATTCTAACAGACAGTGAGGGGAAAAGGGAAACTCGATTCTGCCTCTGTCATGGACTTCTTAGTTAACCCCTAATTTGTTTCCAAATGAGGCTGTCACTGTGGTTCAAATGAATATGCACTTAGGCGTTGGGGTGTGTGTTTGGGTGTTTGCTCATAGGCTGGGCTTTGCACGTGGCATGCCTGGGTGGATCCAAAAGCTGCTTTTCTGGAGGAAAAGAAAAAAACCAGAAGCTAGGAACATTTATCCCCCAAAGAAGAGCTTTCCTGTGTGAACGGTGCAGACTGTTTTTATCAGAACAGCCATATTCACAGCGTGATTGTAATCATACAGAGCCATCTCCAAAGCAGAGGATGTGAGTTGTGATTTTCCCCTTTGGCAGAATTTTTGCTCTTTTTATTTTCTGTCTGTCTCTTTTATCTGGTGTCGCCATGTGTTTCCCAATTGGCTCTGAAGTCTGCTTCCATTTTTTTTACAGGAGCTGTGCTCTGTTTTACACCCATTCCCACCCAGACACATACACTAGAAATGTCAGAGGTGTGTTTGAGATAAAGCCATATGTTTCATCAGTGCTGAAGTATCTGCTCACCTGAAGGCATGTACTGAAGTCTTTCCTCTCTTGGCAGCTGTCATTACCCTTTTAATTCCTGTGCTTCATCTTAAAATCAGAGTTTTAGGTCTTTCCAAAGGCTGTTGACTTTGGGGTTTTTTTTCTTTGCACAATCTGAGGTGTGGAAAGAGGGCAGAAGTTTTCCCTTGTATACAACTTCTGACATCTAAAACTGGGGACCTTTAAAACATCTTGAAATGTCCAAAGCCATCAGTCGCTTTTGAAGTCATGGGAGGCAAGTTTCAGGCTTATCAATTACTCTATTGATTTGATATCCTAATAAAAAAAAATTGCTCCTGGAAATGCTAATCAGGAAATATCAGAGAAGGAGTCCTTAAGAGAGCTCCTCTGTGAGGGACTTTGACTCCCCAGACAGAGAGATCTCCGAGCAGCTGTATGAGGTCTCTGCATGTTCCATGCATGTCCTGAGCTCTATCAGGAACCCCAGGAGTGACATGAATCTGGATGAAGTGGGCAGTGCTGCTGTTGTTAATGCTATTATGGTTTAGGTGTTTAAGCCACCTGCAGCTATGCTGGGACCATTCACCATCAGGCTCCCTCCAGTTCTGGCAGGTGCTCACTGCTCCTGTCAAATGCACTCAGGTCTGGCTTCAACTGCAAGGTAAAAACAAAAACCAAACCAAACTAACAAAGCAAAACAAAAAAAAATCCTTTGAGATAAACAAATGGCTTAGGAAACACAGGTTGGGTCAGAGCAATCACTCATCCAGCCTGGGTGTCTTAAATTGCCCCCAAAAGTTGTTGTCTAGAAGGAGTGTGTGACTCCAGCCACCTTCTGCAGCCTTTTCCCTTTGTATGCCTGCAGCATCTGTAATCATTGGATTAGGGATGTTAGAGGGTACATTCCTGCCTCTGCCTCTGCTGGACCTGGTGTCCATGGGTGTCTCTAATCCCTTTAAACACTGCAGATGCCCTCTGCCTCCACAGCCTCCTGTGGCAGCAATTCCACAAGTTCACTGCCAGTTTTGCAAACTGCTTTTGAGCAGAGTGGCCCGAGGTGCATTGCACACTCTACTGAGAGGCTGCACTGAAGGTCTTTGGAGTAAAATACTGCCTGGCTTTTGAATTTATAGTAGTAGAAATAACACCACCTGATTCCCCCAGTGTGTATTATTTGCAATACAAACCATACAGGTAGGCTGTAGGAGCTGTGTGTAAAGTTACTAAGGTTCATATTTGATACTTGAGGAATTGTCTGACTTTTTCTGGAAGAACTGATTAGCATTGACTCTGCTGTCCCAGTTCCCTAACAAGCAAAGTAAGTAAATAAGAAATTCTGATACTGAACCCACCCTGAAACAGCTTTGGCTGTCAGACAGGATGTTGCTGTGGTACAGGGAGGTGTTCTACAGTCTAACAGACAATTTGGTAGGTTGTGGGTTTTACATGGACAGGTTTGAGATCACTCATGAACACATGAGTGGGTAAACACCAGGTACAGCTGCAGAAATAACTCATGGAGAAGCCAAGGCACCAAATCCATTTTCAACTCCCATTAGCTAAGCTGACTGAACTCTGAACAACTTCACTGAGCCCTCTTAGTAAAACCAAGGTTCTGGGTTTATGGAATAGAATATTTTTAGCTGTGTCATGGGTTCAATCTCTATTTTCAGTTTACAGTGTGCCCATCTGAAGGTCTCTGGGCACTTCCAGTATCTCTGCAGGTGCACAGGTGTTACATATTGGCAACTTGTGTGCTAATATGCAGTACCTGGAATCACCAAAGCTAAAAATTGCTGCTTCATGAGTTATTCACATGCACTCATCCCATTTCTGCTTAACTGACATGCACAACCCCTTTCAATGTGACTATTTCTGTGATTGATTTTGATTTTTCCTGGGTCTCTGATGGTGTTTGAGAGATCACTTTGGCCTTGTGTTGACTGTTCTAATAAGAATTACACAAAAGAGGAGAGAGCTGGCAATAGAGTATTTTGGGGGGATGCAGAGTTCACTATGAAGAGGCTTCTGGCAGCAAAAATGATATTTGCCACAGTGTTGTGTGACCCACTTTGAGCAGGGATAGATTGATCATCTGGAAAAAGCCCTGGAATGGCTGAAAGAGGGAATGTGCCATAGAAATCTGTATGTCTTTATTTCAGTATTCATCATGACAAGGGCAAAATGGAAAATGCAGGCCAAGGGCCTGAACTGGAGGCTGTGGTACCCCAAAGACTCAGGCTAGAACACACTGCATACATCATTAAGCCACTGGCAAAAACACACTGAAGCCCTGCCCAAGTTTCAATTCTTACACTTCAAATAGTCTCAGCTCTCACCAGACAAATTAATATTTAATGCACAAGTGCATGCTGCAATATTCCCAACTGTGCAATCTAATATTAACAGCTATTTCATAAACCAACAAGGCCCATTCAATTGGTGACCATTTAAACTATAACACACCATTAAACTGTAAAAGCAGCCATGGAAACATGATTGAGATACATGTTTGTCAGTCCAGTGCTAAAAATGGGATTGCAACAATGTCAGTGCAAAAAGTCAGTGAGTATTTCCATCCAGAGAGAAGGGAGTCATGAAGCAAACTCCTCCTTGGAGCTGCAGTTGGTTATTAGGCCAAAGTACATCTTGTCCACAAGAATAAATAGATTTTGATAACCTTAAATGAATCCATGAGGGTATGTGGCTTTTCTACCTTCCCTTTCCTTCCCTATGGATGTGTCTGCAGAGTTCCCCTGTTCCTGTGCTAATCCTGAAGGGCTACAGGATATTTAATCCACAAGGCAGTGAAGTGGGAAGGCAACTTCACCCCTGTCTTTAGGAATCCAATGGTGCTCTGCTTTATCTTGATTCTTTTCATGCTCCCATTCTGAAAAATATACTGGTAAATTGGAGAGGAGGCAGGAAAGAGGTGCTGGGGAAAATGCTTTGCCATGAGATACTCTCAATCTTTTTAACTCATCAGAAAGAAGATTGAGAGATGACTTGTCTTCAGTGTTAAGTGCCTCCACAGCAGGAAAACACTACTTGTAAGAGGTTCTTTAATCTATCTGTGAAGTTATAACAAGAACCAGTGTTTGGATTCTGAAGTGAAATGACTCAGGCATGTGTTTATCTCAACAAGGGTAAATAAGCAGTGACAAGTTAATGGTAATAGTGATGTTTTTCCTCTTGTCTCCATATCAAGACAAAAAGCTTTTCTGAAAGACACACTTATTCTTTGGTGTTTTCCTCTTAGGGATGGGAGAGAAGGGCCCTGTGCATTATATAAACCTAAGCAGTCATTCTCCTTTCTCTTCTTTTGTAGTCCAGCCTTTCAATGAGTTAAACCTGAGTTCACAAAAGAATGTGGAATTTGATGTTGAAGGTACTGAAACAAATTTGAAGACTTTAGCCTAAGCAATTAAAGTCCTTTAAAAATATTAAGAAAACAGTGTCATATGAAGTGCCTTGGAGTGGCTGAGTTCTAATTTCAGAAATGAAGGGAAAATGGTCTGTCAGTAGGTAGAACAGCAGGGTGAAACCAGGAAGACAAATGTGATGTTGAAGGTGGTGTGTGATGTCAAAGATGCAGAAGAGGAGAGATCTGGTGGGCACAGCCATGAAAACAAGGCAAGTCTGTTCCAGCATCATCACACTTTGGGGCCTTATTAACATGGAAATGAATGAGTGCTGGGAAACCAGGAATTGCAGGCATCCTGCTTCTGTATTGTCAATGTTTTTTGTCTTTATCAGCTTCTAAACATTCTTTAACTGCATAAACCCATAAACTTTGTGGTGCTCTCAAATCTGTGAAGGCTCATTGTGCACAGTGCAGGTATTTAATTGCATGGGCAGTCATTACATCTTTGCAAACCCCACCTTTGGTGCTCTGATGTTCTTGATTTCTCCATTCTTCTCAGACTGAAAGCAAACCTTGGGGGTCTGTGTGTACAAGCATTTGTGATGGAGAGCCATGTACCCTCCTTCTCATGGGCGAGGGGAAAAAAGGTGGTCTGAGCTGCACTTCAGCATTTTTTTACTGTGTGTTGTTTTGCCTGACACTGAATTTCAGCACTTTAATATAGTTGCCTTTTGTTTGTATTCTTTGTTTTTTCCCCAAATCTACCTTTCTTCACAAATAAAACAAATTTCTTGTGAGGTAGTAGAGTAATTAAAAAGGCCCAAAAACATTTCCTTAAATATCCTCCTTCATTTAAATATGTATTTTAAAGCCTACAGGGGCTAAGACTGTGGTTTACTACTTGGATGATTGAACCAGGTGGTTTTGGAGGGAGGAACAACCTGTTGATAGGTGACTTGCAAGTGACAGGTTCTAGTCAATTGTGACCCAGGCCAGAAGTGACCAAAACCTGGTGAGGTTTGATGTCTAATCTGAAATGACCTGTTTGTCTCATTGGAGGAGTGAGAAGTTATTCAGATCAGAAAACCCAGCACTGCAGATGGTACCAGCTGTCAGTCTGTGTTGACAATCACATTAGAGAGGGCAAGAACCTGAGCAAAGCCTCTCAGGAGAGGATTGCAGCTATTTGCCTGCTTGTCTGGTGGAACAGGTGAAAAAGGTAAATCAGTTTTGTGGGAGGGGAGAAAAAAAGTTCAAGAATGCTCAAAAGTTTTTCACTGCATACTTAAAAATAACCCCACCAAACAAAGAAATGTTGAATGTAAAAGATCATTTTTCTGGCTTGATTTTCAGTTCCTGTTTTTTCTTCCTGCACACTGGGGTCCCCATTTTGTTTTCACTTTTTTTTCTCTATTTTGACTCTGAACTAAGGAAAGAGAGATTAAAAGCAGGAAAATTATTTCTTTGGACCAAGGCTCTGTGTATTGTAACTACTTAGTGCAGCTACAATAGGACAGGGCAATGGTGGAGAGTTTTGTAAACTTTGCTCATGCTCTGAATGAATCTGTTCCCTTGTGGAAAATCCTCCTTAGAGGGATCCCATTGCCAGCTTTGTCACCTTTTGTGGAGAGCACTGAACTGCCTTGGTGTACCTTGGCAGAAGCCACAGGGACAGCTGAGGGTCAGCTCATAGAAATCAACTCCTTTGGCCTGAGATCTGAAATAGTTGAGGAGCCCCTGGGTGGACTGGAGTGTTGAAAATGCAGTGATCACATTCCTCTCCATTCAATCAAAGCAAATTGGAGTGATTCAGCAGAGGGAAAAACATATGGACCAGTCCTTGCTAAGATGAAGGAACATTATTTCACTCTACAAGGGAGCTGAGATGATGGTGATATCACCAGCTGGAAACAGCCCAGGTTTTCATATCACTATGACAAGTAGGAAGAGAGATGCCTCAGGTAAAGCAAACAGTGAGTCAGATGTCTCTTCAAATCAGAGAAGGCAGTGTGCAGAGATGGGAGCAGCTCTGGGCTGCCAGACCTGTCTGAGCTCCCAGGCTGGACACAGGGCCAAGAGGAGCTACACATCACTCCTTGGGTTTCTGTCCCTGCCTGCACTTTGCCTTCCACTGAACAGAAGAAATGTGGGTACAGGAGTGTTATAGCTGTAACACATCCTGCCAGGAGCCCTCAGTGGCTGAGCTGCAGGATGCTCACTTGGGACATCACCAGAACCCTTTGATCTCTCCCTGTTTTGCAGGTGGATGATCACAGGCAGTTCACTGCATCTCCCCTTGCTATGATTTTCCCACCTCTAAAGAGCAGGCAAGGATTTTTCCCTCCTTTTAGAAAATACTTGATAATCTCCTTCAAAAAAGTGTGAAGTAATAAGAAGAATATTAGTAATATCCTGGTTATCCTACAAAGAGTTACACAAAGGTGTTTTCTGATTCTTGTTGGCAAGAATTGGGTTAATTGTGAGCTGTCAGTCTGTTCCTTGGGAGATGGTCTTTTGCAGACTTCACAATATTGCTGCAGGGAAAGTATTGTGTTTTTGTATGGGATTATTATTGGCTTGGAAAAAACCAACACGAAATGATTTCTCTGGGTTTTCTAGCAGGAATCCCAGTTATTCTCTTCTGCTGCATTACACAATTATGCAACATGTGATGCTACCCAGTGATGGGAGACAGTAGCCTTATAAATAAATGCAAATGATAGAGACAGGAGATGTTCTGCAGCTTGCAGAGGCATTGGTATTAGTAGGAATTGCTGGCTTTATTTTCACCTGTATATGAGTGACACTGAATTTTTTAAAATATCTGAGAGAAAAAGGAAATGATTTTCAGAGAGTTTTTTACTTTTATTAGTCATGTGTGGAAATTTGGCTTTGAGTTTCAAACCTGTGGTTTCAGGGGGCTGTATTTTTTATGGGCTAAGGAGAATATTCCCTTTCCTTGGCAGCTGAAGCTTTTCCCTGTTCCTTGGTTACGTCACTGAGCCGAGCAGACCTTGGTGTGCAGTCAATTATACACTCATGCTGCTTTCAGATTCACTTACCCAGCAATGATGACTGTGAGCAAAATCCATCAGAGAGTTATTATCTCCAAAGCAAAAGCCTCAAATGTTCAGGCATCTAATCTGCCCCTGAAAATCAGTACCTGTTCTCGAAAACACAAGACCTCAAATGACTTATTATTTTGGATGCCTGAAGGCTGGAAACACTTTTGAAATCTTGTCTGTAGCTTAACAACTCAGGGTTGTCTCAGGTCTGTTGGCCAGAATTAGGCAGTGCAAGAGGCACAATGTATTACCTGTGGTACAGGAGGTCACCTGGATCATGTTATAATTACATGAACCTCTTCATTGTGTGCCCTGAAACCCACAGTAATGCTAGATAATGGTCTAGGCAGCATGCTAATTGGCTGCATAAAATGAGTGTTTTAAGCAGTGAGTCTCCAGCTATCCCAGTATTTATGACATGCACACAATTAGCAAATGTCCTTCTTCATCCTTCTGGTGATTCTAGCCACAGTTTTAAATCTGGTCTTGTATTTCTACTTGTGCTTTCACAACTTGGGGCATCCAGGCTTAGGTTGCTCTCTGTGGCTATTTTCCCTTCTTGACTCCAGCATTTACTTGTTCATGTCACAGTTTAAAAGCAGTTAGACCCAGTCATGGTGGTCCATGGGGCAGCAGTAAATAGACAGTGTGGCTGCTCCTGTAGCACCATGGGGAAACATTTGGTGTTCCAAGGTAACTTCTGTCTCTGTTACTCTGAGAAAGTACAAAAAATATAAAGGTCCTGATGAGCTAATCAGTTTTTCTTTGGTCCTTGTGCAATAGTTTTTAATCACAGGTGATAAGCTTAGAGATGTTCCCCTGCCATATCTCCCAGGGGTCTGGGCAGTAGTTGGGTCATTGAGTTCAGCTGCCATACCAGAAACTTGCCTGAAAGTTGGAGCCATTCATCCAGGCTTCACTTTTTGCCAGTGGAATGGGACAGGGCTGTCTGGAGGCAAGTTTGGTTATTTGGGATGAATCACCATGGACAGGCTGTTAGCTGAGCTACAATCAGAGGAATCCCAAATATTGTGGAGAAAAGTCAGGAGGGTATGTTCTCTTGCCTCCCCTCTCTGCAGGGCAGAATATCTCCCAGCAGTTTTAACAAAATGCTGAGCAACAAGGAGTGTCTCTCCTGTGTGGCAGGAAATATTACTGGAGGGGCCAAGCTGCCGTGTATTCCTGCAAAGTCAGGGAGTTTTGAAAAGTACATTTTCAGGTAGAGCAAGGAGTGGATTGTTTTATAATCCCATATTTTATAAGAATCCAAAGCCTCTCAGCAGTACTTGCCAGATTACCCTGATTAAAGAACCTTTCTTGACCACCTGCCAAATAATCCAATTTCTCTTGAGGCAATTTCCAAGGAGAGGAGTCAGGGGCTTTACTGAGTTTCTTCAGATGGCCACTTTTCAGAATATCTGCTGCTTTGTTACATTTTATTAAATGATTAGGAAAAAATTGGTCCAGAAATATGGCTTCCCTTCTGTGATCATCTTGTGGTATAATCTTTTAAGCCCAGACCATCTTAACCTGAGAATATTAGAGAAGATTCCACAAATTACAAAGATCTACTGCACAGATAAATTAGATTTTTGTTTTTTTCCAAGTGACAGAGCAATTAATATCCTAATGAAATGAAGGCTCAGTTATTTATCATCCTTCTTAAAAGGAGGTTGGCCTTTCGGGACACCTTCCTGCAGCCACTGTGGTGAAGGAGAATTCCACACCTCCTGCTCCATCTCTGCACCAGTGCAAATGACTGTGCAGGCCCAGCATTGCAGCAAAGCCAAAGCAAGCTGAGCTGAGTCTGTGCCACTTCAGCTCAGGATTTCTTGCTGCTGGGCTGCCCATGCTGGTGTTCCTGATCCCCTCCAGGCACCAATGCCCTCTGGAGCTCTCCTTGGGAGCAGTGAGCAGGGCTCTGACTGTCCTCCCATGCAGGGCTCCACAGCACCTACAGGGACTCAGTGACAATCCTTTTAGAAATCAGGAGAGATGGCACAAAACAGGGACATCTGGCAGGTTCAGCAGAATGGATCAACTGCAGATTCCCCTGTTGGTGAACTTGGCCAGCAAGCCATTTCAGCAGATGTTTGTCCTTAGGCGTTGAATGCTTTCTGGATGCTTCTTCCCTCTGCCTCTCAGGAGCAAATGCCAGCACAATGGAAATTCACAGGAGCTCACTGACCAGCATTAGGAACTGTTGACCTGCTGATGAGCTTCAGTGTGTAACCTGGGTTCCTTGAAAGAACAGAAGCTAATGCCTTCTCTGGGGAGTTCTAATGAAGAAATGCAGACTATGAGGAGCATTTGGGTAGTGTTTGTCAGCAGTGGTTAGGTACAGTTCATCTTCCCTGACGCCTGTGATTTGAATGCTGTATTGACTCTGCTCCATATACTTTCAAGCAGGTATATTAAAAATGCAAGAGGAACTGCATTTTAAAGGGGGGGTTGAGAAAAGAAAGAAAATAATTATTGTTACACATTGGAGCATATTAATGAATACATTAATAATTGATCCACTGTTATGTTTTCCCCTAATAGTCATCAAAATCTGTATAAACCTGCACTACAATACATAACATCTCATTACAACGTTTGCTCAAAAAATCAATGCATATCTAAGTTATTTGTGTCAAAACTCATTTATTTCCACAATAACATGGACTGTCAAACCTTGACATCCTGTTAATAACATCCAGTGCATTTGCATATTATTCAAATATTTCCTTTTATGAAATGGGGGACTTTTACTTACACCGTCCCACTTGCAGTGCTTGGTATATTTGCACATTAGCTCAATTCACACAGTTATAGAAGGGTTACCTGTGGCAACTAATTATACTGCACTTTATGCATATTAATGAGCCTGGTGAGCAGCCATCCTCTGTTCTATGCTGAGATGAGGGGGGAAAAAAATAACAGTGTAAGTGGGAGACCTATTACAGGCAAAATGCAGGCGAGTGGAAGACAGATATTTTATAATGTTTTCTCTTTGATGCCCACAGCCTTTTAGAGCAGACTAACCTGAGTGGGAAAAATACCTCACAGCAGTCCCAGCAGCTTTGAGGTCAGATGTGAAAAATATGACTTTTAAAAAAAATTATTATTTCTTTCCTGGTTTGGTTTTTCAAATTTTTTTCTTTTACTTTTTTTCTCTCCCTCTTTGCTGCTGCCTTCATTTTCTGGATTGTGTCTCTGCAAGGTGCTGAGTGCTGCTCTCACACAGCGCCTCACTCCATCAGCCTTTTGAGGGGCAGCCTAAAGCCCCACCTGCCCTCTGATGAAGCCATCCTGGAAAATGCCTTTTCACCTGCACGGATGAGAGGGACAGGTTTTGTTCTGAAGGAGTGGGGACCCAGCTGGAGGCTGCTCCAGCCATTCCTGTGGCCAGGTGTCACAAGGACAATGGCAAGGGTTGGCAGCCCCACTGCAGTGTAGGGAAGGGCCACATCCTGTGCATGCAAATGCACTGAGATATTAAACTGTGCCCCTGCTGTGAAAATGGGCAATCTGTCAGCACAGGGCTCTGCAGAGGGCAAAAACCACCACGGGGTGTGTCCAGTGCTCCTCAGCCAAAGGCTGTGCTGGTGTGTTGTGTGTTCCTTGAGATCATCTCCACCTCCTAGGAAAAAAAAGAGAAAAGCTCTGGCATTGTCACAATGGAAGACAGAAAGGGAAGATTTGATTTTATGCAGCAGCAGATGTCTCCTAAGCAGTAATCACAGTGTCAGATAGAAGAACTAATCATATTTCAGTAGCTTGTTCAGATCTCTGATTAAAATTCAGTGATACCATTCCTGGATCCTAAAATGCAACAGTCATCAGAAACAAAAGAGAATGTATCATAATTAATGCAATTAAAAGAGCTCTTTCCTTTCTCTTTTTTTCCTCAGTAAGCTGTGCTGACCTTACCAGAAATTAAAACCCCTCTCCTAGGGCTGAAACCTGACTCAGTGTGGGAATTGGAAACCCTAACCCCTTACAGCCATCTCTAGGCTGGGAGTCCATGGGATTTGTGCACTTGGGAAAATAAACACTCCTGTTTGCTGGTGCCTTTCAGAGAGGGGAGAAGGCAGATGGAGCTGTGATCCAGCCTCCCTGGTTCCCTGCTGCAGGCTCTGCTGTCAGGGATGTGGTTATTTACAGGACTGGCACTTACACCCCAATCTGCCCTTCCTAGGATGAGCCAAATCTCCAGATAATGAATTTTTTCTCAGTCAGGCCCTGGGCCTCCTGCCATGCAAATCAGGCAGAATTTGCTGAGTAATCCTGGTGTGGGCCTGAGCAGGGCTCATGGTTTGGGTGTTAATGGAGTGCTGGGGGCTCCATGGGTGGTGTGGGCATCCCTGGGGCAGCCCCATCAGCTGGCCTGGGCAGGATCTGAACCAAGACACAGAGGGTGAACAGTGAAATCAGACAGTGATATTTTACGTTGATTGTGATTTCAGGTCTGATAATCAGAGAGTTTTGACAGGGAAAATATTTCCGGTGAGGATTTATTTGGCTTTGGATATGAACTATTTTTGAGGAAAACCAGAATGAAAATTTTTTAAATGATACATGTAAAAAATAAATATAAAATTAATCAACATTTTATCCCAGCTGAATGTAGGATAATATTTTTTCATAGAAAAACAGCTTTATCAATTTTGCAACCTAGGACTTGGGGAAAGGGTCCAGCAACAAAGAGGATTTTTGACCCTCCTTTCCCTGTTTACACCAGCTGCAATGACAATGCCCACTTCATTTAAAGCAGGACTATAAAAATTCCTTTTTACTTTACAATGGCACTCGAGGACTTCTGTGGACTCTATATGGTTTAATTTAGCATCTTGGGTAGGTGGAAAGCTCCATTTGCTTGTTGTTATGAGAGCTTTGCTCTAGTGGTCTCCAGAGTAATTATTTTGTGCTGTATCCCACACCAGCTCAAAGGGAGTATGAGTGAAAGGCTATTTAAGAGGTACAAGCATTTATTTTTATTCCAGAGCTTCTGAACTCAGAATTGCTACTATTAGGTGTTAAAAGAAAATACTCTGGTACTTCACTGGAAAAGCTGACAACCTGCTGTCTTATTAACATAACTCTAACATGTCTGAGAGATCCAGTGCAGCAGATTGATTATGTTCATGTCTCAGCCTCAGCACTGATGATGATATGCTGGTAAATATATCAATGCATCAGCAGCTTCCAGCCCAGAGTCTTGCTGTGACATTTCCTGAATGAGGCATGAGAATGAGAAGGGTTTGTGCCTCTCCTCAAGCAGAAAAGTCAAGCAGGCTGCAGTGTTTGGCACAAGAGCACCTGGCATGATGATTAACTGTGGGGCCTCAGAAGTGTCTGTGTTGTGGAGGTGTCACGCAGACAAAGAGCACAATAGGTTCATCTGCAGATCCCCAGAATTAGAAAATGTCAGTTTATGAGGACTGTGCTCTTCCTGAAGGAGCAGTGAGTGAATTGTGCCTAAGCCTGGCTTCACTGGTCCTGCTCTGTTCCTGGTGGAAAGGAAAGTGGGTAATTATTGCCATGGTGAGGAGCATGGCTACAATCAAAAATTTGATTCTTTTATAGACTTCCTACGTGACCAGACAAGTCATGTAGGTTTTTTATTTGAACCAAGGTGTAAAATGAGAATAACAATGTTTGCTTTCTGCTGTTCTTCATCTACCCATGTTGTGTCTAGCACGAGGGAGCTCTGAGCACAACTGACCTCTGCAAGTGCTGAAACAGTGGCCTGGATAGGCACAAAAATGGCAGCACTTTGGGGCCTCCTGCACAGGTTATTGCCAAAAAGATACCTCAGGAATGAACATTGCAGTTGGCCAAGACTTTATAGAATCACAGAATGGTTTGGGTAATGAAGGACTGTAGGGATCACCTGGTTCACCTCCCCACCATGGGCATGATGCCACCCATTGGATCAGGGTGCTCAGAGCCTTGAACACTTCCAGGGGTTGGGCATCAATTCCATGGAAATGTCAGAGGGCTTGGCTCTGAACTGGCAAGTTTGAAGTCCCAAGGGACTCTGTAACCAGGCATAGGGCAGGAGTGGCAGGCACTGGCCTGGAGTGCTCTAGAGCAGGGATCCCATTTTTTGTTTGAGACAGTTGAAATATTCCACTAAGACCATCAGTTCTCTGGACACTCATGCTCAGGAAATGAATCATGGCTGTTCATACAGGTTAATCTAAGGCACCTAAATAAATGCCAAATTTGTAAGGCCAGTTTCTTTAGCATCATGATATAACTGAAGTAGGAAACCCTCCCACTTCACCAGGTTGTTCTTGTTTTTCTTCAGGAACAGCATTTCCCTCCACTGGCTGTCACAGCACTGTGGGAGACCAGGCTTTTACCTCTACATCAGTGCTAGCAGATGTGAACTCCTCAGAGATTTTGGGATGATGGGTAGCTGTGGTTGACCCTGTGGCAAATTCTTGGGGCAGGTTCACCCCATGAAGCAGGCAGTGAAGTAACCAGGCATCCTCACCATTGCAGGGAGGCAGAACTCATATGAGATTGAAACATTATTTTGGCTTTGAGCAGCTAATATCTCTCTATGTCAATGACAGTGGGAGAGGAAGTGAACTCCCTGAGAAATGTGGTAATGCAAACAGGAAATTGAGGACAGAATAGAGTGGGATCATTCAGGAGTCCTTGGTCTGCTCTGGCAACAGCTGATGTGTCCTTGCAGGAGCTGCCTCTGTGCTTAGGCCTGAGCTGCCAAGGACATGTTGGGGCTGCAGATTTGATGACATCCTTGGGCTCCTGCAAACAGCACCACTGCACCCCTGGCACTTCTGGGATTTTACTGCCCTCGGTAGCAATTCTTCCCTAATGTCAAACTGAGCTGCTGTATCTTACAGGAAAGGACCTAAACAATGATGTATTCAGGCTGATGGGACTGGATTAACCCATTAATAAATAGGAGGTGAAGAGAGCAATCTTGTTGAACGTAATGTATGCTAATGATGTGACCTGGCTAATGGAGCCCTTTTCTATATTCTGTCATTGCGCACATCAATTATGCAGCCTCAATTATCATCCTGTTTTTGTATCATGTGGCTGAGAAATGAGACTTAATAGAGATGTTTCACCCAGTAAAATGCCTGATTAGGTTATGAAAGCAGAAACTCAAGGAAGAGAAGGAAAAAAAAAAACCTTTGTTACATTATATCCTGATTTAATTAGCCAAAAGATATTATTCTTTGTAAGGGCTTTGAAGTTGTAGAAATATTGCTGCAGGCTCAGCAGCAGGGATGACTAACTGCCTCATACCTACAGCAAATACCCTGACATAGCCCTTGCAGACAGACAGATCTTTGCTAAATGCTGCAAATCAGGCCAAGATCTCCATGTGGCTGAGATTCCCAATGAATGGGGAAAGGAAGAGAGGAATTCTGAGAGTCAGAGCTCCAGTTACATCTGGGAGGGAAATGACAGCAAGCTCATGCTGCTGGTGACATCTTGGTGCATGTGGCGCATTTCAGGGTGTGTGTGGCTGTTCTTATAGAAATGTTTCCTTCTCTTTGCTTGGTGGTCCTCTCCCTTGCTCTTTTTCTTTGTTTTTTTTTTTTAAGTGTCTGTAAGTTTTATTGTTTGGGGGCTTTTGTGTCCCCACTGCTAGCCTGGTAATAGAGATTCATCAGGTTCATTGGAATCTGTTGGGTCCCTCCTTGCTTCCTCAGGATGGTTTCAGGCATTTCTTGTGTTTCTGACATAGCTCAAAGGATGGTCAGCCCTGCAGGACAGGAGAGGGCCTTGGAGACAGCCCAGTGTGTGCTGAGAAGTTACCAGAAGGGAAAAAAGGAAACCGGAACTTTTTTGCAGTAGTTGAATCCATGCAGGAAGTTGCGACCCTTGGCTTGTGCTGGCAAGACAAAACCTGTAGCTTTTGACAAGGTAGGGAGAAGTGTAGTGCAGAAGGACCTAAATAGAGGGATGAAGGTGACTGGGTTAAGTGATCTCTGGAGTCCTTAAGGCAGATGCAGGCTTCATTGCCTTCAGCAGCATGGTGACTTTGCACCGGGGAGAGATCTGTCCCTTTCAGACCCATCTGAAGACACCTCTGAGTTTTCATCCATCATGGCAGGAGCACCATTATAAACTCCATGTTTCATTTTATTTGGGACATAACCAGCCAGCTAGATCCCTGATAAAAACCCCAGGTGAGATTCACACAGGTTCTGACTGAAGTGCAGTGGCACAGAAAGCTGGTGCAGGGCGGGGTGAATCAGGTCCTTGGCATGTGTGGGCTCTTGGCTCTGTCCTTCCCTCAGGGTCTCTTCTGATGGCAAGGAATGATGTCACACTCATGCAGAACATGATTGGAGTGACAAAACGCCCAGGGTGCAACATTTACTCATCTGTTCTTGGCCAGTCCACCTTCTGGTGTCAGTAAATAATTTGGGAGACCTGGGGGAAATGAACACCTGGGCCCCACTGCCAGCTGTAGCTGTGCCTCCACTTTTGGGAGTGTGGCTGGAGCAGTGTGTTCATGGCCTCACTCCAAGGCTGAAGCTGCTCTTCTTCACTGTGATGCTGCTTCTAAAAATGGTTGGTGTTGACCTCAGCTTTGAAGGGCTGCCTCTGCAGCAGCCAAATAAAATAGTGGCAATACTGTGACTTGCTAACTTGGAGGAGCATCTTGCACAAGCTGTGCTGTGTCACAGGTGCTGGCAGCTATGGAACTCAGCATTAAATTTCCTTTTACCTTATTCTTTGTGGATGGTCTGGCCATCCTTCTGATGCGCTGCTCATCCCCAGTGCTGTGCATCTAATGTGGTCTAATGTGCACAAGAGGCAGCCTCAGGAGCAGGAGTTGAGTGCATTATGTGGTTGAAATTGTTCAGGTCACTTGCTGTCTGTCTAAGGAATGGTGTTTAAAGATTAGGGATTATGGAAAAATGAATTTAATTGATTTTTTTAATGTACCTTTGAACATGTCCAGCACTGGTGAGCTAACTTTGTGCAGAAAAGAGATGGCTGAACCTAAAATGGATATAATCATTTCAAATTTGAAAACAAAATGAAAATATCAAGGTTTTTGCATTAAGGAAGTTCTTGTTAGGAGCAGCGAGGTGGAGTATTTTTTTTTCTCCTATGTATTTTTGAGTGATAACATTTAAATAGTAGAAATTGGTTGGTTTTAATTTCCATATCCCCCTTCTTGCCCCCATACACTCCTCACAAGCTTTATGCAAACTTCAGTGTGAATCTGAGCGCCTCTGTGGACAGGAATGGCATTGTGCTTTTGAAGTGTGTGCTTCATTATTGCTTTGTGTACTTTCCTGTTAACTTCTATGCAGTATCCAGCTTATCCTTGCTTGATCCTTGGTGCATCTCAAATGCAACACAAACTGCTTGGCTGCATGTGTTTCCTGACCTCCTTTTCATTTCTGTACGGTGTCCATGTGATCCATCACAGCTTTGAAAATTCAACTGCAGGGCAGAGATTTCTTTGCCAGAATTGATCCTTCTCTTTTCCTCAGAAACCATCAGATAAAGGGATACTTGTGACAAATAACCACGAGGAAGATCACCACATTAGAAATCTCTTGCTTTGTGCTGTGCAAACTCTGTGTAATTTGGATGAGTCCTCAGTTACTTGTCTTTCACCTTTGGGGTAATTATTTGCTTGTGAGTGACGAAGATTCTTGATCCCATTTTGACCTGCAGAACTTGTGATAAGGAAAGATTTGCCTTCAGGCTTTGGTCCACAAAAGCCTGGTATTCCTTTTTTCCCCCATCACATTATATTCCTTGCAGAAGCTGTGTGAGATGAGAAGCTCATTATAGCTTTAGGGTCATCACTGAATGACTTTATCCAGTGGCTTTTCAGCACTTCCACAAGGGGATTTATATCATC
Source organism: Zonotrichia albicollis (assembly GCF_047830755.1). Lineage (NCBI taxonomy): Eukaryota > Metazoa > Chordata > Aves > Passeriformes > Passerellidae > Zonotrichia > Zonotrichia albicollis. The sequence continues at coordinate 3,984,432 of NC_133829.1, forward strand.
CCCATTGTAATAATCTTGTATACATTGTTTTAATTTCTATATCCTTTTCATCTAGCTGCTGAGGGAAGAGTGTTTTACAACTCTTAATGTACTTAGCCTTGAAGCTTCGTAGTTAGAGAAAACTTCATTATGCCTAGGGCAGGGGTGGGAGAATTGAGGAGCAGAGAAAGGAAAGTGTTTGCTAATTCTCACTCTGTGAGTGACTCAGTGATGAATAAAATCAGGGGTAATATGGCTTCAGGCAGTTCTTTGTGCGGTGTTCTGCTATGTGATGATACTGTTTTTGTTTCACTAAGAATTGTTCTGTGCCTCTTGGCTGGAAGAGGTTGGGTTTACTAAACTTGAACAATTGGAATTTTTCTGATAAAAATGAAAGTATACCAAATATTTAGAAGGAAACCAAAATGCTGGGATTCTTAACAAAGAATGAGAAGAGCTGCAATCCTGGCACAGTGTTCTTCCATTCCCTTCCCTGTGGAGACCTGCTGCAATAACACACTGCAGTGAGAAGTGCCTCCCAGTTGTGAGGTGATCATTAAAGCTGAGTGTCCACCCAACAGCTTCACTGACAGCAGAGCCCAAACAAACCTGCCCCCAGTGCCATCACCAGTGCCTTGCCACAGCACTGGCTCTGTCAGGAGGGGACTAAATTTAAAATTCAGCCCATGCACTTCCCATTCCAGAGAGTTTTGTGGGCTGCACAAGAAAGGTTATTGATAGTTTATCCAAATGTTTTTTGACAGACCCTTTCACACATCCCTCCTAGGTGGCACAGCACGCAGGGCTGCCTTTCATCACTGCTGGCTGGATGGTACCCAAGGCGGCTGTTCTGCCCTTGTTCATCACAAAATGATCCATAAAGCAAATTGGGATATCTAAATGCACCAGGCTGTTCACAGATCCCACAGCAATTATTCTGGAGTGTTGCATGTGGAAGTGTTTGCCAGAGGTGGAAAGAGAATTGTACAAAATCTGCTCTCTGCAAGGAGTGGCTGTCACAGTCTGCTCTCACTTGCTCAAGGAGCAGGATGCTCTTGGCAAGGCATCCAGCATGAAGCAGAAGACATGTTTGGAGCTGAAATACTGAGTGCAGCCCATCATGGATGGTCCAAATTGGACTAAAGGACAAAATAATCTCTTTCAGCCTTGCTGTTTGCACATTCACCAGCCTTTGGCAGCCAACAGAGGGGCTGCTGGGCTGGAGCCCCTTTGGCCACTGGCTATCATTCAGTGGTGGGGATATGCTGAGCCCCTTGTCACTGACTGATGGTTTAGGGCTTGGATATTGAGCTGACATCTTCTTTTTCCTTCTCACACTGTGGAATTATCCCAATGAGCAGCCAGCTTTCTGCTGACCACAGCCAAGAAATACTTGTCCCACATGAGATCTACAGGTTGCAGTCTGGGAACTGGGGATTAGGACTGTGAATGCCAGCCCAGATGGATACATGTGCATGCAGTGTGTGCTCAGACATGTATACAGTGCCTGTCTCTGTGGGGATGTGTGTTTTTGTGCACATATTGCATGTTGAGATGGTTATTTGCTATATGTAGCTCCTGAGTAATGTGGTGATGATGATCTCTGTGTGTGCCTGCACACATGGGCACAGTGAGTGCTCTCTCTTTGTGCCTGTCTCTGTGAAATTTGGAGCTCTGCTTCCCAGTGCAACATTACCAGATCATTCCTTTGCTGAACTGGTTGATCTGATTAGAGATGGCTTAAAAAAGGAAAGTGAAGTGAACAGGTGGCAGACATAAATACACAGCTGTGCATTATTGCTGATTTTATTGCTACTTTATAACGCTGTCCACCATTATTTTACAACAATTTTCTCTATTGGTGACATTGCTGTAAATCTCACTGTAAAATGGTCCTAAATGTGCAATGAATTCTATTAAGCAAGATGGAGAAACTTAGAGAATCACTCTTTTGTGATGAAGAGAGAGACAGGGACAGAGATGCTGCTGGGGGAACAGCAGAAAGCCACAGGGAAAGAATTAGGGGAGCAAGAGGCTTGTTACATAAGGAGGTTAAATCTCTGTGTGGTGCTGTAAGAGCATTGTGGATAAAGCAATGGCTCATCAGACCCACTAGATGGAGATGGAAAGAAGCATTTTCTACACTGTGATATTCCTGCAGCTGCCTGCTCATGCTTTGCTGGCATATTCAATGGCTTTCACTTACAGTATCTTAAGCCTGTCCTTAAAGCAATTACAGATTTCTCTAGAGTCATATTTGGCATGTGCAGGCTATATCCAGGCTTTTAGCACTGGCTAATTTGCCTGGCCTAATTTTGTATATGTTCCCATTTATATTCATGGTCAGTATCTATTGTAGTTACAGGCTTTTTCATATAAAAGGCAGTTCATTCTTTTCTTAATTTTACTGAGAATTAATACAGCTTCTTGTTTGTCAGCAGGATCAGGCTAGAGAATTGGAAATATTTTTCCTTCTGAAAATCAATATCTCATTGGCTCTATCAGTCTTTAACTCTGCTTATTTTTTTTTTTCTTTAATACCTACAAAGACTTTTTGAGTTCTCTGCCTTTGACTATGTGAAATATAGAATTCCTTCTCCTTTGAGAAGTCCAGCACCAATGCTTGCCCTAAGTCCAATGGAAACCTTACAAATGTCCTGCCATGAAAAATGTCAGAGTCGTTGAAATGTTTTTCTTGGTGATGCATTCACCTACTTCTTCTGGAAGGTCATTTTTATCACAAAGTGAAGCCAAAAGTTTACAAATGTCTCAAACCCAAAAATGTCGGGATTGAGGGGAAAAACAACCAGAACTTTTGGAACAAAATATCTCTGAGATTAAAGGCCATGGGATGCCCAGGGATGGTGTGGACCACATGGTCACACCTGGAGGCTCTCATCTCCTGTGTGCTTCTGCTTTTTCAGCCTTCCCACAGAGGTCCTGGAAGCCCAGCTTTGCTAGCAAAGCCTGAGAGAACAGGATTCCCATAAAGAAGTGCTGTTGAAATCTGTGCCCATGGACCCACTGTGATGTGCTGGAAGTTTACAGGAAATTTCAGCCAAGGAGGATCTTCCACTGACATGGTGTGTTGCCTGAAAATTTCTGACCAATTGCTTTGGGTGACAATTTAGTGAATACCAGAAAGTGATGAAGCATCTTCTGTGTTGGGAGCTGACTGTCCTCATCCTGCTCTGGAGTTGGAACAGCCTTTTCTGTGTTTTCTGAGAATCTCCTTATTGAGGTTTAGCTGACAGAGCTCCCTGTGTGACCAGGGCATGCTGAGAGCCCACAGCTCAGCTGAGGCCTTCCACTGATGGATTGAGAAGCACAGAAAGATAGAGAGCTGCTGCAGTTCATTCATCCTTGACTCCACAATTCTCTCTTGAGCCCTGGGCTGGCTCACAGTCCTCTTCAGCTGGGCCATAACCTGAATTCCTGCTCTGTTGCTTGTAAACACTCTGATAGCTGAGCAGAAATCATGTTTGAGCATGGCCATGGCTATTGCACAGCTCATGCAGCAGCATCCCAGGGCTGTGCTCCAGCCACTGAGGTTGTGAATCTCCCACCTGAAACATTTGCTCCAACCTCTTGCAGCCCCCAAAGGACTGGCAGCTCCAGAGCAGCCCTTTTTATTTTGTCCTTTGCTGTTCTTTCCCCCCAGCTGTCTCTCACTGTGTGGGCAGAGATGTGTGCTCAGGTTTCTGCACTCTCCATTTGGGGCTGTGTGTCCCAGGGCCAGATGTGCTCCCCACCTGCAGCTTCCAGGCTGTGCAGGGCAGAACCTCAGACACTTGCTGAGCTGTTTATTCAGTGTTGCTGTCACTGTTCATTCTTGAGAGGAGTGAGATCAGGACCCTCTTCAGCAGACCCTTCTCTCTGCACAGCCACCTCCATGGGTCACTTCAAGTCTGTCAAATGTCAGCAGTGTCGATGGCAGTTGTGATATTTGGGGCTGCTCGTGCAGAGGAGCTTTCCCATGTGCAGGCTTTGGCTCCCATACAAGATTTGCAAGATTTTTTACGAGGTGATGATGCACAGGATGCCAGAGTAAATGCTGTAATGATCTGCTGTGAGCTTCAATGCTTGAACCCCACAAGGGAGAGCAGCAGTGCAAGTGTCACCCTTCTAGCAGGGACTTTTGTCACCCTTGGGTGGGGATTTTGTCCTGCCCATGATCAGGACACATCCATTAGTAGAAAAAGGGTTTTATTTAGGTGGAGTTGCCTATAGGCTTGAATGGATGCTGAGCTGTGGGGAAGGCAGGTAGCACTGCTGAGTGACCAGCACTTTGTCCCACTGTCTCACTGCCTACAGCTCCAGGCAATTGCCCTGGTCACTTGTCCCTAAAACTGCCTGGGAGGCTCTCTGCAGTTAGCAATCTGTTTTAAACCCCAGAGAGATTATTCACTCTCATACTTCAGCTCTTGCAGCTGAGCCTGAGCCTGGCCCTCATTCCAGAGCTGCCCAAGGGCTCTGTGTAGCAGCTGCCTCCCTTGTTGGAGGTGAATTTTCAGCTGTGCCAGAAGAGACTTGCAAAGAAGTTTGTGTTGTACTTAGTCATGCTGCTTGGTTCCAGCAGTGTTATTTGTCCCACAAGACCACAAAGGCAAGAATCACTTACAAATGTATAAAAGCCCCCAAACCACTAAGCACCAGGTAGAAACACTCTCTTACAAGGCACTGATTGCTCCAAGGGTCTCTCTGGTATTGAAACCCCACCGTTTGTTGGCCTGTTGTAACCAAATTCACAAATGGCATCTCTCAGGTGGCAAGGGCAGTTTGTTTCCAAATCTAAGTGTTGTTGCCAAGTGTATGTTAGAATAGTGGAAAATAGGTATTTTATAAAGGGGGATTACACTTTCCCACTCAGAAATATGTAGTGTTTTTCAAACTGATTGCAGCTCTGTTTCTTCCTCTGGAGAGGACAAGTGTGTTTTCTGGCTATAAACTGAAATGGAAGGAAATTGCAGTAACAGATTTTTGATGGCATTTGAATGATATCTTTACAAAGTCCCCAGACTGGTGGCAAGCATGTCCTTGCAAGGGGTGGTCAGGGCTCACTAGCTCTGCAAAATGCTGCTTTCCCCCTTGGTACCTCAGCCCACTGTCTGGCATGGAGGACAGGTCAGGGGCTGTGCACATCAGCTGGTTTTTCTGTGATAGGTCTGGGTACTTTTAATTACAGAAATTAAGTTTGCATAGCAGGTGCAGAGTAGCAAAAGGTGGAGTGCTCAGTTTATTTTATCTGTGTGAAGTCATGTACCGAGTACAAATCAAATCCTTTTGAACTCCAGATTCTTGTGAACTAATATTTTATGTATTTTATTTCTCTACTAGAAATGATTTCTCACTGTGAGCATTCTTGCTCCCAGTTCCCAGCACAGCAAAGCAGCAAGGGAAGACAAGGATGATCAGATAGGATTTGGATGAGGAGTAGCCGTGTGATGAGAGCAGACCAGAGAATTTCTCCTGTGTTTAAATAAGTGGAAGTACTCCAATGGAAAGAGTTTGGATGGCTGGCAGGAGGCATTATGGATGGCATTATGTACAGGAGGAAGCTGGAGGGTGGAAAATCTCTTATTGAGGGCATGGAGAGAAGGGGAATAATCTGTCCTCTGTGAGGAAGCGATGGAGAGTCGTGTTTGGTGGCCTCTGCCAAAGGAAAGGCTTTGAAATGGAAATCTGCAGATCAGCATGACCTCCCAAAGTGGCACAAACAAGCAGCATTTTGGTCCCTTTCCTATGTGGTGGCAGCTTTCTGAGCTGGGGGAACACAGCCCTGGCCATCTCCAGCACCCCAGTGTGACAGACACGGGCAACGTGTTTATTGAAGGATCTGTCTTTTGCATGTTGTACACCCATGTATCTATTTCAGGCTAGAGCAGCTTCATTTAAACTGCCTGGGAAGATTAAATGATGTTATTCTCCTGCCATGACAAGAGGGTGACAGAGGCCTGTTTCTCTGCAGAGCGGGACACAGCCAAGCGGAACTGGGAGCGTGTTCCTGCTCCCGCCTGGGGAGGAGCCAATCGATCCGAGAGCCCCGGGGTGCATTACAGGATGAGAAAGCAGGGATTCATTTCAGCAGCCTGATGTAAAACATGAGCATCCCCTCCTCGAGCTAAATCACAAAGAGGGGTTCTGGGCCTGCCAGGTGTCGCTGCACAGGCAGAGCAGGGGACTCTGTGGTGCTGAGGGGGTGGAAGAGCAGCACAGGAACAGCTTTGGGTTTTGTCATCTTATTTTGTTGTCAGCTTCTGACCTCACAACAAATACATGCAACTCTGCATAAATAATCCATCTTATTTTCCAGATGGGAGCAGTAACAGTCCCTTGTGTGAGGACTAGCTGAGGGAACTAACAGAATTTTACTTCTCCCTGTCTTTTGGCAGACTTGCGTTGCTAAATTTTGATTTTGATGAAAGTCTTGCAAAGATCATCTCTGTGCCTCCTTTTGCTGTTAGCAAACCATCATTTCCCTGCCTCACAGGAATGTTTGACAGTTCATACAGCAGAGACTGTGGCATGCTCAGATTTGGGGGTAATTCATACAGGTGACTTGGACACATCTTTCAAATCCCTCAAGGAATGGTCACTCCAACACTGCCCTGGGCAGCCTGTTCCAATGCTTGACAACTCTTTTGGTGGTGAAATTTTTCCTAATATCCAATCTAAACCTTCCCTGGCACAACTTGAGGCCACTTCTTCCTTCCCTCTTCACCTGGGAGAAGAGGCCAGTCCCCATCTGGCTGCAATCTTCCTTCAGGGAGCTGCAGAGGGCGGGAAGGTCTCCCCCAAGCCTCTTTTTCTCAAGTCTAAACAAACCCTTGCCCATCTCTGTTTCTCTTCTCTGGACATCCTCCAGCACCCTCCAGCCTTTCTTGCAAAACTGAGCACAGGATTCCTGGGCTGTTTCCTCTCTGCTGCGCTGTATTTTCAGGTGTCTGCTAAATTAGTAACAAGTCTCCAGCTCCTCCTGTTTTCTGCCCAGATTGATCTCATCATTTTCAACTAGGCTATTGATGTCATCACCTTTTTGGGGGGAGAAATGTTTAATTCCTCTGTGACCATTCTCAAGCAGGTCTGAGGTTTCTAGCACATCAATAACCCTTGTGTCTTTGCTGCCACTGTTACCAAAGCTCTGGGAGAAATTCATATTTGGCTTGAAAATCTGTCAGTTCTCCTCAGTTTTGGCAGGACCTTTAAGCCTTTCAAGCTTTGCTCTAACAACATAACAAAGTCTTTCCAGTGCAAGTTTTCACATGTGCTGAGGAAATATTTATTCTGCTGTTAAGAAACTGTGGGGCTGTGCTGATGGCTTAAGCTCCTCAAGGCATCCATAGAGTGGGAAAATCAGGCCCTAAGTTACCTCTGACAGTAAATCCTGCAGATTCTCACAGTTTATATCAGAGGTTCTGCAGACTTTCTTATACCCCCTGTTGCTTTCTGCTTACAGTTCTTTAAGGAGCAGGAACACCAAAGGCTGGCTCATACACAGTCCCTTTGATGCTGGAATAAGCTCTTGCTCAACACTGAAGGGACCCAGTTGCTCTGGGGTGCTCTCTCATTTAGATGTTTGATTTGTTCTCAGGAGGAGGAGGAGAAAGAGGGGTGTTTTTCCTTGCTACTTCTTTCACATCCAGCTTTAAACAGCTTCACACCAGCCCTCTGTGTGTTTCCTCACAGGTGAACACATCAGGGTCTGACTGTCTGGAACAACTGCAAACTGGCAAAGCTTGGAGTGGGAAATATTTAGGAATAATGAGACCTCTTTCTGTGTTTTCTTACTCAGAGTCACTTCATGGCATCAGGAGAATTCTCCTTTAAAACCTGACATCCCAACTTTGCTCAGCCACTGCTGCCTTGACTGAGTATCTACCATGGGTCCACGTGAAAGCCATTCGTTCTGGGGGCTTGAATTCCTAAATACTCAAATCTTCCACCCAAGTGCTTACACAGAGCATTAGTTATGCTTAGTTCACTAACAAGATTTATGTGTGCGCTGTGCTAAAGGTAGGGAGAGCAAACTCTGCCACCAGAGCTGCTCTCTGACATTGGGTGCTGGGGATTCCTCACAAGGGCTTGACAATTTAACAACATTTCAGGTAGATTTACTTTCACTCTGAGCTTAGTGTTCCTCACTCTCTTATGTTCTGGAAATGCTCCTCTGGTGGGGCCTGGAGGCTGGAAGCTGCCTCAGAGGTGTAATGGGCCTCACTCATGGCCATCATTGAATTGAAAATTGTTCCTTTTAAGATTCAGGCTGCAAGACTCTAATGCAACCAAGGTGTTTTTCTTGGTAGAGAAAAATCTCCCTCTCTATATTCAGCAGTTTCTTTATAGGGTTGTTTGGTTTATAGGCATGGGAGAATCCTGGCAATTTTGATCACTTGAAGAGAATGAGTAATGCCTGGTGCTTGGTACAGTGTGTCACTCTGCACATCACTGATTATGCTTTATTTTCTATTATATTGAATAGAGTGATTCTATTATGGATGACCATTTTCTCTTTTTACTGTGGTTTATTTCAAGGATTTCTGCTGGAGTCCTATCTACAGAACATTTGTAGATTACAATGGACTATCAAATACTGTTTCAGGAATGCTTAATGGACCAAATTGAATTAGCCAATCAGAAAAAGTGAATTTTGGCCTTGAGAGCTCTCTGAACATGTGCCATTCTGCCAGCAAAGGGAAAAGGCTCTCTGCTGTCAAAGTTTCAGTAGGTGTCAGTGTGGATTTTAAGCTGGATGCTCAGCCTGACTATTTAAGTCCCTTTCTTTGTGAATTTACCATGGTCTTGTTCTGTTATCAGCCCTTGGTTCAGTTTAACCTCCTGTTTCCACAGTCTGATTCAAGGTTGCTGCTGATAGGTGATCACTAACCGAGATAACAGCCAGGACTCAGTGGTGAGTGGTCATGAGTCTCCACAACCCCAAATATCCTGCTGGAGTAGCTGGGGGCTGTAAGAGACACACATCTGGGTGAGGCACAGGCTTCTCATCCATCTCACATCCATCCTGATGTGACCTTCAAAGTCCTTATCAGGCAGGAATTGCCAGGCCTGCATGGCAAGATCAAAAGAGCTCATCTCCTTCAGCTCATCAACATTTGGGCCTGACTCTGGCTGCTGTCAGGAGCACATCAAAGATAAACAAATAATGAGAACAAATAAGCAAATAATGGCCAAGAAGAAGGATGGGCTGCCAGCAAGAAGCCATCTAATCCTCCAGAATGATATTCCCAAAGAGCCTTCAGAGAGGACCTTGGGATGGGTTAAAGCAAACACTGAGCAAAGTAGAAGGCAGCAAGGGGTTGGTTTCTGGCAGATAATTCCTGATTTTGGGCAGTGTTTCAGCACATTTTCTCTTTGATCATTAGTAAAATGCTGAGGAATAATTTTTTTTCCTGTCTGTACGGTTTCATTTTCTTATCTGCTTGAGAAAATGTTTGTATGTTAATAAGTCACAGCTGAAGATGCGCTGAGCACCCAGGGTCTGGAAGAGAAAAATGCCAAAGACTTTCTGAGCTGTTTTTAGGTGGTCTTATTTAAGTGGCGTTTATCAAGTAGAGAGGGCACCAGAAGATTGATATCCATTCTGGGGCAATGCAGAGGTCCCAAGAAAATAGGACAGCAAATTCAGAAAGTGAGGTGCATCCTGGCCAGGGCTCTTTATATTAGATTTCTGAGCCCTGCAGAGGAGTGTGGGTTGGCTGGGGGACCAACAAGGTCCATCTGACAGCTGCTCACCATGAGAGTGAATCCAACCCACAGTCTGGGGTGTGCTTCCCTCTCCTCTCTGCTGCCCAGAGCTGTTGTGCCTTCAGCTGGTGCCTTTTGCTCCAGAGATGGTGAATTTCAGGGCTGGTTTTGGCACTGGATCCCCTCTTTGGGGAAGGACATTTATTTCAATAATGGCATGAAGCAAAGCCTTTTTATTTGTTTGCTTGTTTAAATGAAGAAGGAGTTAAGTGCATGCTTAAGTGATTTCCTGGTGGAGGATCCAAGTTACAACTTGGTGATGGTAATTAAGAAGCCATTAGCAACAGAAAATTAAAAAGAGAAAGGTTTGCCTTTATTTTACAGCAGCCCAGAGAAGAATGTGAGTGTCCCTCTTACTATTAAAATATTGCAGTGCTTTCCCTGGTATTTTTCTCTGGGAAACATCACAGAGAGGCCTCAATGTGTGTACCTGCAAAATCTCTGGTGTGTTTGATGTTGGCACTTCTCTGAAGATGTGTTCTTCCAACACAAGCCTGAGTCAGTAACAGACAGCTCAGAGGAAAGGCTGGGCTCCAGGAACAAACAGAGCTTTTCTCTCCTGCCTTTGAGGGCTTTGGATGGCAAAAAGAAGTGTAACCTGGCTGTTCAGTGTGTTTCTGTGCCACCTTCAAAAGTCTGACGTGGAGGAGAGCAGGAGCTGTAATTGGTATTGAGTTAATTCCTGCCTTCATCCTCGCTGCCTTGCAAACTTCAAAGCAGCAAAGCTCCTCTCTTTACACCTCCCAGCATCACTCCCAGGGCTGAGCAGGGTAATTTTCACATGCAAATTCAAGAGGGGAGCTGGCCTTATCTGAGAAGGTGGACATGCAGCTTAATGGGACAACAGCACCTCCTTGTCTTCCCAGAAGGGGAGCAAGGCAGCAGAAATAACATTTCCTTTTGCTGTTGTTTTAGGGGAAAAATCCACCTTGTGCTTGGTTTTTATGCTTTGCATTGTGTTGAGTGCTGGAAAAATAGAATGCAGTTTGCCGTCTAGAGCTTTGTAGTACATCTTTCATAAGCTGTTGGAAGCATAATGCAGGAATCAAAGACTTGGCAAAGATACAGGTCAGCTTTACTACTCCTCTCATCCTCAGGCATTTGAAATACTCAGATTTGTGGACATTAATCTTAATATTACTGATGTAGTGGGAAAACAGGAGCAAATTTATGATATGTACAGTCCTCACTGTTGGTTTTTGTCATATTCTCTTTGGGACAGTAATTTCTGTCATTTGTTATTTCCAAAGCTGCCTCCTTGAATTTTGGTGGGTTTTTATTTTTTCCTTAACTAGGGACAGCAGAAGTATTGGGAAGCTATTCAAACCAGACAGAAGTGAGTGTCAGGGGGCCAGGCAGGACAATAACTGATGTGATGATTTAGGCAGGTCACTCTGCCACTGCTGCTAAGGCATCTAAGAAACTGACCTCTGGGTTTGAGATGCTCAGCTTCTGAAAACACCTGTAGCTTGTGGTGGTTTTTTTTTTTTTTTTTTTTTTTGTTCTTTTTTAGCAGTTCCACAAAGCCTGCTGGGATTTTTCAGTGCAGAAGTGTGACTCTCATGCTTCCTTTTCTTGATTCTGTCCCCAGCTGTGCTGTCTGTCTGTGGCACATTGAGCAGGTTAAGTGTGGCCTCAGGTGTGCATTGACTCTGCAGCACAAGCCTGGGTGCAGGGTGGTGTGTATAAACACACAAACACAGCTAAAGCTCGCAAGCACTTGGGAAGTTTCATTTTCACTGCAGAGATTCTCTGCATCAGTTCCCTGTGTGGGTGGTCAGGAGTGTGTGCTCAGGAAACCAGCCCAGCACAGGATGTTTTTGGGTAAGGGTAACACTTTTCACTGAATTGACCATTTCTGAGGCTTGCTGCCCTCAGGCAGGGTGCAGGGAGTGTGTGGTGCTCCCTGATGCAGGCACACAGGCCAGCCTGGGTTGCTGCCACCTCCCTGAACCCCCACATCTCACCCAGCTGCCTGTAAGAGACACCACTGACCACCTCTGCAGAAACGGAGGCCTTAATTGCTAATTGCTGTGAACTCCAAGTCTGATTAAAATCAGCCATTATTAAATTAAATAAGCTCCATCTGTCAGTACAGTGAGTGCCCTTCCACCAGAGACAGAGAAAGCAATTCAAAGGAGCATCTTCCAGATGATATTCCTGTTTCAGATAAGGTGCAGAACAGAGAAGTGGCTCAGTCCTAAAATCTAAGCCAGGTCTTGTGTCTCTAATGAATCAAACCCAGTTCCAGGTGCTGTCTGAAATGGGAATAAAAATCCATTCAGTGGAGTGAACCCAGTGGTGTGGGCCTCACTCTTCAGCGTTGATAATAAATGAGAGCCAGGAACTTGCCTGGAGTCACACTATGGGTGAAACAGAGTTGCAGTTTCACTCTCATTCTTCTTTTTAAGATTTAGATTGGGATGACATTTTTCCTGGGGTTTTCATGTACCCGTGTGGGTATCTTAGTGTGAAGACAGATGTGATTTGGCTGGGTGCTTTACTCCCATGGTTTTGCTCTGCTTTTTCATGCCACTCAGATCCCAAAGTCAATGCAGTACAGAGGACTTGACATTTGTTTTTGCACGTATGCACCTCCCTTCCCCATGCAGCTTTTGACTCACCCTTTGATATGCAACCAAAATGATGCAGAACTGAGGCCTAAGTATGGAGAAACCTTGGTAGTAAACCCTAAGAAAGGAAGCTTAGCAGAATTACAACAGGGCTGATAAGATAATGATGCCTGTGCTCCAAATCTCCTTTCCCTTCCTCAAACAGGAATACCCTTCTTGGGTATTTGGATTCTGGGTCTGAAAGGGTTGTTTGTCATCATTTATAAATCAGTCTAGATGACTTGCTGATAAGGGTGACGCCTGGCCAGCTTTCTGATAGACCTGATATGCTAAAAACCTTTGGGTGGTAAAAAGAGCTCTGGAGAGCAAGAGGCATCTCTGGGCAGTGATCTTGTCACCTACATCCTGTCACCTCTCTTTCTGTGGCAGTGGGAAAGCAAAGTGGAGACTTTGTAGTGCAATATCCACAGAAGGGTTGTGTGGTACCTGGGGCAGGTCATATTGCTTAAATGCAACATGGATATTGTGGGTATTGCAAAGGCACTGTGCCCTTTGGTAGACTTCTGTGGAGGGAGAAGAGAAAAATCCCAACCAATGCACAAAAAGCTCTTTCAATTGTAATTTTTGTTGCCAGGCCTGTATTCCAGAGCTTCAGTGATGTGTGAAAAATATCATGCCTGAGATGTCCATCTCTATTTTGAAGGTTTCTCAGTCTCTTTGAAGTTTTGGTGAAGTTCAGAGATAATTCAGCAGTTTCCCAGGGCTCTGAGGGAAGGCTTGGATGTTGGCAGAGAGATTGCCTGGAGAAGCTGGGGCTGCCCCATCCCTGGAAGTGCCCAAGGCCAGGCTGGAGAGGCTTGGAGCAATCTGGGACCGTGGAAGGTGTCCCTGTCCATGGCAGGGGGGTGGAACAAGATGGTCTGTAAGGTCCCTCCCAACCCAAAACAGCCTATGATTCTATAAGAAACCAAAAGCAGTGAGGTCTGGGGAGAAAATGGGGAACCAATCCTAGATTTCTTTTAGCCAGGCTTGACCAGCAGTTGGATATATGGGAAAACAATATTTCTGAAGAGTTTGGGAAAGATAATTTATCCCAAGGAGGCTTTTGGATGCTTGCTTGCAATTACAGTTGTTTTAGCAAAGTGACTAGAGTTTGCTCTTTGGATTTTCATTTCCATGCCCAGAGTTTAGAGTTGCAGGTACCACCTGTTAACACTGTGCAAACAAAATATAATTGACTCCCGCAGGAATCCCTCTGAAAGGCAGCACCTTGGGATTAAAGTTGCAGAGCCATCTATCTAAAATGATGTGGCAGATTTAATTAACGTGTCTAAAAATACACAGGCTGCAATCAAGCCTTTGCTTCTGCCTGTGTCTGTTCCCTGAAGAGGAATGCACATAATTTTCAAAATCTTGGGTTCTGTCAGCCACCTGTGAGTTGAATTTATTGATGCATGAGATTATCATAAAATTAATTTGGACACTGCTGAATTATGAGGTTGAAAACAGGTTGAGAAGTAGCTGCTCGCCCAGTTTAAGCAATATGCTGTCAATAATGTTTTCTCAAGCCCATATGTGGAGCATTAGCAGACAGCTCCAGTTGCTCACTGTAAATGTCTGGAGATGGGATGCACACAGCCCCTGGTGGCAGGGACACAGCTCCAGAGTGTGGCACTGGGAATGACTTGAATGTGAGTGTTAGAAAACCACAGGCATCAAATGGATCTCACTTCTTGCCACACAGGTCTTTGCTACAGAGTCAGAAAGTGGCACAGCCATGAACCTGAGGACCCTTCAGTCAGAATGTCTGTCTGTCCATCACTTAGGTGTCAGGCTTTGTAGCCACTTTTTAATTAAAATAACTTGGTTTTTTTAAAGCTGTAGTGGGCAGTGAGGAAATGCAGTCTGCTAAGGCAGCAGTGAAGGTGTTAAAAGAAAGAACAAATCGCATTTGTTACAGAGCTAACATGGTCTGCTTAGGAGCTGTTCTCTTCTCCTGCTGGCAGGTTTTGGCATGGCTTTTTGTCACTCCCTCAAGCCTTCAGGGTGCAATAGAGGGCCTGGAGGTAGATTCCCATGGTCTGGCTGAATTATTGGCATTGCTTAGAAGCCCAGATGGGTGATTTCAGGTGAGATTTTTTCCTCTGGCAGAGCTTCAGTGAGTTCAGTGACACTATCTAACCTAACCAGCAGTAATAATCCTTGGAACTGAAATAATACTCTTCATCCAGAAACTTTTGCAACACATGCATGGAAATGGAGTGGGAAAGAGAGTGCAAATAGTGGGCACAGACATCCTTGGTCAAATTTTAAAGATCCCTGTGGTGCTGCACACACTCCCATGGGACAGGATGAGGATGAAGTGCTGCTGAGAAGGGGCTTAAAGAATTCACAATGTGAAGCTTCTAGCTCAGGCTCTTGGCAGAGCCAAGGAGATATTTCCTGATATATTTCTTTCATATTTCAAGATTATGTTACAGTCCTGAGATTGGAAAAACCACTTTTAAGTATCTGAAAATTTGGGATCTGCTGGATCCAGTGGCTCTTGGAAGCAGGACTGCAGTGCACAGACCTTACATTTCAGCTGCTTCACTGCCTGCTGATGATCTGCCCTCATTAGCACAGCAGTGTCACAGGCTGGCAGTGTCCTGGTGGCTTCCCCAGCCATTTCTATAACTACACTTGAGCAAACAGAGCTGGGTGCCAAGGTGACTGTTCAGCTTTAAAGCCCAGCAAGATAAGATGCTTGAGAAAGCTTTAAATAAAAGGTAACCTGTGGCAATCCCTTGACAAATCATCCGTTTGTGAACTTTTACTTCCTTAATCTCCTCCATCAGACAGGCTAAAGAAAGTCCAAGGGTAAAAGGGAACTATTCTAATTTAGTCCATCAACCTCATCCCCATTAACTCCTGGGGCTGTCTACAAAGGCCTTCTGTACATGGGATAGCATGTGTCAGAGGGCTGGAGCTCCTTCAAAATGGAGTTAAAATTAAAATGAAAAACTGTAAAATATTTCCTTCTGATAAAGGGGGGAGCAGAGAGCTCTTGTGTGATGAAAATGTGAATTCATGTCTCTGCTGCTGGATTCTTTGCCATCAGCAGAGGCCTGTGCTAAAGTTTAAAAGAACATTTATATCTCTGTCATTGCCAGCAATTGTTTTGCTCTGTGTTTGGGATCAGTGGGATTTCACAGGTATTTTAGGGTCCCTGCAATTATGTGAACTAATCTAATGAGGTCTGGTGAGGAGCTGCCATCCCCATTACCTGATCAGGGCTGCGCAGTCGGTGCTGTGAGGCTTAATGACTTTGCACAATGCTAAATTGTGCATCCTCTTGCAGAGAGGGTTCTGGCTCTTTTTCAAGCTCTATAAATACTCTGGGAGCTGGCCTGGTTTCTTGTGGAGGGCTGTGGGCACTGGGTGTGTGTGTGTGAGCACACGTGTGCTCTGCAGGGAGCTCCTCCCCAGCCAGCCAGGCAGAGCAAACCACCACAGAGGGAAACATCCCCAGGCACCAGGGCTTTATTTGCTTTTTCACCTTTCCAATTGCCTCACAGAAATGTCAGGAGGCCATTACACAGCTCATCTGTCCCCCAGTGGGTGTCCTCCCCTGAGGTGGAGAGGAAAATGTTCAGAGCTGGGCTGGACGTAAGCAAGCTGAGTCTTTCAGAGAAGGGCTGGGGATGTAAAGATGGGGAAAGCAGCCGGGATTGTGACTAACAGGGTGAGCTGTGAGATGTAACAGCCCTTGTGTCACCGAATCTGCCCGGGGGCATGCACAAAGGACACATGGAAGGGGACTGTGACTCTCTGCAGGGTGATGTGATAAGACAGAAACAACCCTTGTATGAGGGATTTACCTACTGCAGTTCTGAGGGGGAAGAAATTATTACTGCAGCTTCCAGGAAATTCACTTCATAAATTTATTTTGCTGCTTTTCTCCCCATGAGCAGGGGACTGAGAGCCAGCAACTGCTGATGGCTGGGTACCATGGGCTGGTCTGTCTGTGGGTCTTTTGGGTTTGTGGGTCTGTCTGCAGCAGCAGGGGGCACAGGGAAGCACACCAAGGTGGCCACCAGCTCCCATAAATAAATTCTCAAAATTATTTTTTTAGCAGTTTCTGAATAAGTGTTTTGGACTCCAAAGTAAATGCTGCTTCTGGAACTTCTCAGTGGATTTTTATTGGAGCTGGATGAGGCTGCAGGAAACAGCCCCTCTGACGTCAGGGGTTTTATATCAGGCTGCTTCCATTTTTATTCTGTGCTCCTCTGGGCATTTAAGGCATTTCCTCTACAAAGCAGATCTGCATGGAACTGCTTCATTCCCTTTTGCTCTGATTTACAGCAGATAAAAGTCCCTGCCCTGCTGCAAATTACTAGGACCTGTTTCAGTCTGATTGCAGGTATCACTGGAGGGTTTATGTCAGTGGATATTTAGCTCTTTGGAGCACAAACCTTGGGCAGAAGAGGTCTCTCATAAATAAAGGAGAAGAGATGCTGAGCCTGTTGCTGGGATGCAGGGCCATGCTCTCTGTCCCCATGTGCTGCATCTGCTGCTCCCACCCAGGGGGCTGAGGCTGTTTGGCTGAGGCCAGACTTGTTGCATGTGTTCTCCATTCATCACAAGCCGTGCTGGGCTTGGCAGGGGCAGCCCTGGCACCTGTGCCAGGTGAGCCATTTGGGCTGGAGCTGCCTCCCTGCAGTCTGGAGCGCAGCAGTGGGGACAGCCTGACAGCCAGTCACCAGTGTCACCTCGTTCAGCCAGCCACTCTTGGCTGAGAGAGAGCCTGGGCTTGTGCTCGGACCTGCAGGAGAGCAGATGGCTAATGTGGTCATCAGCCACTGTGCTGTAATCCTGCAGCCAAACTTGGCTTTGCACGGGAGCAGGAGTGAAATGTGGAGTGTTAAATACAAAGCAAAGCAGAACCACTCCAATGTAACCTGCAGTGATGGGAATTCAGGGCTGCTTTTAAGCAGCAGGGTTCCTAACTCCAGGCGTTTTCTATCTGGTTTTATTTCCCAAACCCTGCATTATCTTGTGTTGTGGTTTAATCCAGGACATCTTGTTAGGAGAAACATTATTTCCCTTTGGCAGTTTCTCTTCTTTTCCTCAACTCTCCCACATTTTTTAAGCTCACAGTGGGGAGATTAATATTTATACTTGTTGGAGCTCTGTCTGCTTTTATTTCCCCCTTTCCTAATTCTTTAACTCATCATGTTCAAATAGCACTAATTAAATCTGTTCTCACTTAAAACGCAGTCCTGCCTTCAGCAGGCAAAATTACACCTGGACTTTTCTGAACTGGTCTGACCTTGGCAGGATTTCAGCAGGAATCAGTGGCTGGGACAGAGTTGGTGTCCATAGCTCAGAGTCAGGGATTGATTCTTTGACTTGTAGTATTAATATAATATAATATAATATAATATAATATAATATAATATAATATAAGTATACTACATTATATATATGTGTGTGTATATATATATAAAAAATGTGTGTGTATATATACACATTAAATATATAATGTGTATATATATACATTATATATATTACATTATATATATAATATAATGTAATTTATATTTTATTATATACATTACATGAAAATTATACTAAAAAGAATAGAAGGAAAAGTTTCACCTCAGAAGGCTAGCTAAGCTAAGAATAGAAAGGAATGAATAATAAAGGTTTGTGTCTCAGACAGAGAGTCTGAGCTAACTGGGCTGTGGTTGGCCATTAATTGTAAACATCTAAGATGGGCCAATCACAGATGCACCTGTTGCATCCCACAGCAGCAGATAACCATTGCTTACATTTTGTTCTTGAGGTCTCAGCTTCTCAGCAGGAAAAAATCCTAATGAAAGGATTTTCATGAAAATATGTCTGCGGCAGGTTCCTGTGCCAGCCTGTGGCTGGTGAGAACAGGACAGTGGGGTCACCTCTTGGGTCAGTCTCTGGTGTGGATTCTGCCTGGAGGAGATGCTTTCCCAGCCACCTGCATTCAACAAGTGCTTCCAGCTGCCTGGGGTGCTTTTTCTCATGGTCTGTCCTGGGCTCCTAAGTTTCTGTGCACAGCTGGCTTTCAGAAGTGGCTGGATTTAATGGCATGGGATTTTTTTAACCTCCTTCAAGAGGTTTTGGTACCAACCATTGCATTCCTTCCCAAAGAAGAGCCAGAGACTCTGCAAACTCCCCATGAGACTTTGTGCTTGCAGCTGGCCCAAGATGGAGCAGCAATTTCATATGCTGAGATAGATATGCAGGTAGTAAAAAGCTCTGAGAATAAAAGGTACATATCCCATATAAATGTAATAGAACTAATTATTTTTATTGCTAGGACTGTGCTATTTCTCTTGGGATAGGAGACTTGCTTAGACCCAAGAAAAACTGCTGCTGCCTCTGTGCCTGCCTCAGATTCCTGCTACACAGATAAATACCATGGGAAAGCACTTGTAATACAAACACTTGTTTATAGGCAGACATTTAATTATCATATTACAGAATTCTGGAGACCAGCTGCCACATGAGATTTCTGGCTGGGACACTGAACGTAAAATTAAAACAGTGTCACATGCACATGGAGCTGAAAAGCTCGGCATAGTATTTGCACATTCCCTGCTCTCTGTGAAGAGCTTCCTGGATGGTATTTCTGTGCAGATTATTCACGAGGAGTTGGAGTGCTGTGAGCCTGATGACGTCTTTGTGACTGGATCAGAGAACAAATATTGTGATCTTTTCAGCATCCGCTCCTGGGAGTGATTAAATTTCTCCTCCAAGGAATCTGGGTCATTTGCCAGGATTGGTGCAACTACAGAAAGGACAGACAAAGTGGTTTGGTTTTGTGCTTTTGAATCCTCAGTTTTATTAATAGTCCTGAATCTTTTGGGGAAATGCATGATAGTGCAATATGGAGAATGATGCTACATGTAAGTGTCTCTGTGTAAAGGAAAGCCAGGAAGCTCCTTCTAATCCTCATTTGGTTTGCAAGATTGAATCATTTTCTCAGGCAAGTAAGGATTGTATTTGTGACTAAGAGTGTTCAGGACTGTGTTTTCTCTCCTCATCCCTCTCTGCTTTTCCTGCACCCACCATGGCTGCCTGCTGAGTCCCATTCCTGTCTCCAATGCTCCCTGTGTCCAAAGCAATTGTCCCCTTCCCTTCTTTTCCTGCCAGTTCACTTTAGTCCCAGTGTCCTGGTCGAGATGTGCTTCCAGCAAGGGCTCACTAATGGTGGGGAAACTCACCAGGAGAGACTCAGGAACTTCCAAATGTGCAGGGATTCTGAAGCAGTCAGTCAGTCACTCTCTGTCCTCTTTTGGTGCTCACCTGTGACAGTGGCTACAGGAGTGAGATGCTCAGGTTTCTAAAATAGTGGCACTGGAAAACACAGTGATGGCAGCAAAGAAATTCCTTCCCTACAGGTAGAACCAGAAGGAGAAATCTGTTGGTTTCCTGCTCTGTTTCAGTGTGAGTTGTCAGGAAATCAGCCCACATCTTCCTACTCTGAGAACAGGAGATGAACTGGCAGGAATATTTCACTAACATATTTTTGGAACACAAAATCCCGTTTATCCTGCAGTGAAAGTGTGTCTTAAATGCCACCTGAAATATTCAAAATGAGGCTGCCTTGCCACTGTGCTGTGCTATGGGATGGGTAAGAGTCTGTAGCTCCAGGTCAGCACATGTGCATCCCTCAGGATCTGCCACCCTTTTTCTGTCCTGTCTCTGGGTCTGCTCTTTGCCTGTGAAGCCATAAAGAAACTGGAATGCTGCTCTATTCCACATTATAAACCCATGGCTGTGGGAGTCCCAGGAGCAGAGATGGAGGTTCATAACTCTGCAGGTTTTTGGGGCTGTGGCTTATGAGCCAGCACTCCTGAGTTAAACCTGGAGCTGGGTGGGCTTGTGCACTGCTGCTCAAAAGTCAGGCAAGGCATAAAATGTGCTGCAACCTTCCAGCACTGGCTCAGAGCTTCTCAGCAGTGCTGGCAAAATGTGGTCACGGCCTGGATGGGAGCCCCAGAGAGCTGCTCTGCTGAGAAGCTTCTGCTAAGCAGTGTCCCCTCTCAGAACACAAGTCCTATTTGAATATGCCCTCTGTCTTTTCTGGTGCCAGCAGGCAGGAAGATTGCTTCTGGCTTTGTGGATGCCCTGTGGCAGCAGAGCCAGTCTCTTTTTCTAATTCAGCTCATTACCAGGGTCAGTGGCCATCCTGGGCAGTGGCCCTCCTGTCCACTCAGAGCTGGATCAGTATTTACACTGTAAATGAGGCTTTACCAACCTGCAATGCCTGAGCTCGCCAGAGACCTGAGAACATCCAAGTGCAAAACTGAAAGTGGAAAAAAGAGCAGGGGAAGGAGGATCCCACAGCTCAGGTAAGGGGTTGTGTCATTTGTTTGCTGTAGTTTTTGTAAGATCCTCCCCCCTTTATCCTGAGGTCATGAAATGTTTTTATTCCAGCAGTGTCATAGCATGAAGAAACAAAACCACAGAGTCCTGTTGCAATATAATCTGTTGGTGGAAGTCATGTGTGTGTTTTGAAAGACCATAAGTTTCTTCACAGATCCCACTGATTAGTGTGTCTGAGCTGTAAGCAGAGCTCTGGGCATCTGCCCTGCATTGCCACAGTGGATATGATGAAAAATTACCCATCATCCACCAGGACATAATTCATTCTGTGACATGCTGGGCAAGGGTCCTGGGGTTTTGAGGAAAACACTTTACAGATGGAGGAGAGGGAAGGAAGATAAAGGTAGAAAATACCCCATTAAGTACCACTGACAGGGCTTTGAGAAAATAGTCCAGGGACAGTCTTCACAGCTGCTTTTGGTGAGGTTAGAGCTGGGGTATCCCTGGCACACACCTTGGCACAGCAGAAAGTTCTGCTTTGGAAGCAGAAACCTCATTTCCACTGTGCTCCCTGGGGAACCCTGAGGGCTCTGAGAGAAGGGACAAGGGCTGTGGCCTCACAGGCTGTGTCAGCAGGAGGATGTGCAGGGCTGTTGCTGTTGCCATCCCTGCTGGAAGAAGCAGCCCCAGCAAGAGCTGAGTGCAGGTGGTGGGATTGGACCTCAGGTGTCCCAGGGACAGTCTGTCCTGTGTCTTTGGCCTGCTTTATTTGAGAAGAGAAAGAGCCAGTGCTGGTGTTTCTGGGATGCTGGCTGGGAAGGAAGGGGTTCTCACTGTGCTGCTGTGGATGGTTTATTTGTCCTAGCTCTTTCCAGGAGTGAACACATTGGGTTTTCCAGAATTCAGGCTCTTACGTGCAATGACTGAGGTATTTGTCTTGCTGGGGCTGGCCAAGATACTGCCCAGAAAACCTCTTCTGGGAAGTGACCTCACAGATGTGCCTTGTGAGAAGGAAATGCTTTTTTCCCAGTCATCATCGCTGGTTCCCACTTTGCTGTCCCTGCTGTGGGCACTGTCTGAGCTTGTGTGAGATCTCTGAAGTCCCCAGGCTGGCAGGAGCCACATGGCCACGAGGGCTGGTGGCCACCAGAGGTTCCAGCCACGTGTCCAAGAGCATGGCCAGGATCAGCCACACACAGGCATGGTGTGAGTGAATGAGCAACCTCAACATGTGAGGTTGGTGTAGACACTTGTGGCTTTCTGCATCTCTGAGTCTCACTGTGGGGTTTGGTGCAATTCTTCTTCCCTTTTTTTTTTTTTTAAGGTTTTTTTTCCTCCCAAAGTCTTGACTTACTGTAGCCTCACAAATGAAATTATTAAGGAGAATTATTTGAGAGCAGCAGCAAGTGACACAGGATCAGGGGTTCAAATTTGCTTCCAGGAGAATCTCTTAAAATTACTCAAAATCAGAAGCTTATTTTTATTTTGACGCTTTATTTAATATGGAAATTTTTGTGAGTTTTGGGGGTTTTTTAACAGATAACTAAAACTGCTAAGGAAAACTTAAGTATTTCTTTAGGATTATATTTGATGAATTTTATACTATTCAGAGGTGTTCTAAAAAGATTATGCTTCTCAGTTGTGTCGAAATCCCAAACAACTTTTGGACCAAGCAATGTTATTTCAACAATTCAGATCTTTTCAAAAAAATCTCATCTCAGTATTTTCAGCCAGTCAGAAAAGGCTTCACATCAGACCCTGTCAAATCTGGGAGATTTGCACTCCCTCACTCTGCTCTGCCAGGTCCTTCTGTTTTCAGCTGACTGCATTTAATAATGGTAATATTCAGAGTTAATGACTGGGGAAGTGTTTCTTGTTTTTCAAAGGTGTTTTTGGCACCTGGGGGGATTAATCCAGCTGAGATCATGCTCTAAACTCTGTGAGCCCAAATGGGACCTCCTGGACCTCTTTGCTTTGCACAGAGAGATGGAATTTCCACTGTGAAATATTTGTGGCTTCTCAGCTAGCCTGTGTGACTCTGACAGCATTAACAGGGCAGTTAAAGGATATTTAAGCCACCTGAGGGTTCAGGTGGTGCAGAAGTGGAACCCCCATGGGCTCCCCCGTGCTGCAGCACAGAGCCATGGAGCAGCTCATGGCGATGGAAACGCAAACAAGGCTGTCAGGACATTTCTGCTCAAAGGTCACTGGCAAATGACAGACACTTAAATGCTGTGTTGTCTCTGTTCCACAAGCTGGAAAATAATAGGATTGGATTTTGATCAAGAGCTCTTGTTTTATTCCCTCCAGTCATCAGCTTTGTGGTGTCCTGAGCACTAAGATGAAGGTAGCTGCTGGTAAAGGGAGGAGAGCTCTGAGGGTTCATCTGTGTTTTGGATTATTTTGAAGTTCAGCTCTTTATATGCACTGAACCTTTGGAACATGGTCTGTTTTTTCTGATGCTTTCCAACCTGAGGCTGCTGGCCCCAGGCTGGCTGGTTGCTGGGCTGGCCCTTGTGACACCCCAGCTCCCCAGGTGCAGAACAACACACAGCCAGTGAATATCTGGGTTCTCTGATCATTTGATATGAGGGCAAAGCACAGCTCTTCTGCAGGGTGACGTTTCTGTTCCAACAGAGAGCCATGGGTGATCCTCACCCCTCTGAGATGAGGAGTCTCCTGGCCAGCAGGATTGGGAGCAGAGTCATGTTAGCTGTGGGTTGAACATGTGGGAATGTGATCCTGACGTGTAGAATTGCGAGGTCCTTACTATTATGTTCCCAACTATTTAAAATTAATATTTCCTGAACCCTTATGCAGCCCAGTGTCCACGCTTGGAGACCAATGGAGTGCCATGTGTGGGGGTAATTAAAGGCTGCTGCTGTCAGTACTCAGCCAGCAATGTACCCTTTGCTCAATGTGCCTCAGTGGATGGAGACTTCACCCCTTGTTGGAGCATTGTTTGGTCATTTAATTTCATTTCTAATACTCTTTCCACTTCCATTATATCCCCTGAATAATTCCTGTGTGGAGGACAGTGCAGTAAGTGACTTCTCCTTAATCTGATTTCTAATTCTTAGTGGCCTGGATAGACCAGCATTAGTTTGCTATTTCAATCTGATCCATCAGAGTCCTCTGCTGTACAGGGTTGCTCTTTTATATCACGTAGGTGGCAAAACCACAGCTTGATGCAGCTGGTGCCCAACACAGAGCCAAGCAGGTCATGTGTGTGTGGAGTAGAGAGGATTATCAGCCTCCCCCTGTGCCAAAACCAGGGCAGGGGCTGAGCACAGAGGTCTGGTGTTGACCAGAGCTGCTGAGGAGAAAAGGAGCTTCTGCAGCCTGACAACAGGGTGTGTGAGGCAATGCAATGATAACTTTGCGTATCAAATCCAGACTTTGTTGTCTGGATGCTGGAAAGGTTCATTTGACCCCCTTTGTCACCCCAGTTCTGCAAATAATGGACTGTTCTGGAGTGTGACTGGAAATAGCAATGCCCCTCAAAGCATTGGTTTAATGTGCCTGGTGGAAGGTGCAGTTCAGCCACTCATCAGTCATGGCTGAACAAGGATTGGGATGGACTTTGGGGTGGGAAGCCATTCCACCCTCCTACAGACCTCCTTTATGAGGTGCCACACTGCTCCTTGCTGTCCAAACCCTTACTGATGGATTCTGGACTGGAAAGACAGAAAACATAAAGGAGGGAGGTACAACTTTCTTCTGAATTAAGGCACCTGAGTGTGGTAGAAGCTCCATGTGCCATTTCACTGGAAAATCCTTTCTGGGAATTGGGTGGGGTTGGGAATGCTCTGGGGATATGCCAGGCTTGTGGGCTCCCTCCCTGTCTGTTGCAGTCAGATGTTATGGGCTCACACCTCTGCTCCAGAGCACCTGGCTCAGGAAAAGCCCAATGGGCAAATCACTGACAGGGTAATGAGGAGAGGGTCAGGGTGGGAAGAGCTTTGGGACCAGTGATTGATTCTGGAAAAGAACTCCATGAGTCTTAAGGAGTTTGAATATGTTCCTCATCCTTTTGGGGTTTTCCTTTCTCCTGGCACCCTGTCAGACACGTTCATTGCTCAAACCCAATGAGATTCTTGACTTGGCATTGCAAGGCTGCATGTCCAAACCCAATCTGAAATTCCACCATGCTCCCTAGCTCTCTCCACCAGCCCCAGCCTGCAGGAGAGCACATGATCCTCCTCACATCTCTCAGACTGTGGTTAGCAGGGCAGGATGAAGAAAACAGCCCCTTTTTCCACAGTCCTGCATGTGACCGAGGTGACGTTTTGATTTTTTTGCCAGCAAGTAACAGCGATGTGGTTGAGCTGATTTTTCAAGGGCTGCAATTCTCAAAGGCCTCTTGCTGCTTTGCAAACTGTTTTTGCAAAATCCCAAAGCTTTGGAAACTGCTGGGTACGATTGCACAAATCCCAGAGCAGCATAAGCACGAGTCAGTTGTTCTGCTGCCTGTGCCACCAGTTTAGATAAACTGAGTAGCAGCTGTGCCTGCCCCCAGGCAGAGGTGGCAGTGGGAAAAGGTGCACTCTGGGACAGGCTGGATGTTCCCAGGAACTGTTCAATGTCTCTCTCTGACGTGCACCACCATCACAGGTTTCTGCTGTCACCTTTTGCCATGGTTTAGCCCCAGCTGGCAGCAAAGTACAGCACATCCCCTTGCTCATCCTCTTGGTGGGGAGGAGCATCAGAAAGAAAAGTGAAACTTGTGGGTTGAGATAAGAATTTATTAAGTGAAATAAAATGTAATATATTCATGCTGATTGTAATAATAGTAATTGCTAATTGTAATAATAGTAATTTGTAAGTACAAGGAGAGAGAGAGATGCGCTGACTGATGCCCAGCCTGTCCCCAAGCATCTCCCAACCCACTCCCCCCAGTTTTATGGATTCTCTGAGATTCTCTAGTACAGAATATCCCTTTGGTCACTTCTCTTCCCCCCAGTTTCTTGTGCACCTGCTTCATGCACAGAGCATGGGAAACTGAAAGTCCTTGATTCAGGGTAAGCATTTGTAAGTAACAATTCAAACATCAGGGTGTTATCTACATTATTCCCATGCTAAATCCAAAACACAGCACTGTACCAGCTAATAACAAGAAAATTAACTCTATCCCAGCTGGAAACAGGGCACATTTGAGGAGGGCTGGGTTTAGCATGAGGATGAAACGACAAGTGAGAGAAATGTCCCTGTGAGCTGCATCCTGCTGCTCTGGTGGTGAGGGGGGTCATTCCAGCACGGTCAGGAGTAAGCTGGTTTAAGTCACAAGCTTTCTGAGTGCCTCCTCCACTGAGATTTCTTCCAGCTTGGAAGCTTCCAGTGTTCCTGAAGTGTGCCTGATGTAGGCACGGGGTGAAAATGGTTCCTTGAATGCACAGAAACTATTGCAGCTCCTGGCCTGTCCCCTGTCACCTCTGGTGTAGGAGAGCAAGGCAGGGATTTAGGAGTCCACTGACTCCTGAATCCCCCAGGAAAACTGCTCTGATGAGTACAGATTGGAGGCTGACTGCAGGATGGATATGTATTATGGGGATTACTGTAGTGCTTATGGAGTGTTTGGAGATTTTGATATAAAGGCTTAAATATTTTATTCTTATAAAGGGATTGAGTGTTTGAAGCTAAAAGCAGAAGTTTATGCTATCTGAAATAAACAGCTATGAGGTAGGTAAAGTGGGAGCAGGTTTGTGTGCTTGGTGAATTCAGCACAAAGAGCAGGATGTGATAAAGACTGATGGGTCAGTAGCATTTGGAGAGTTTTCCAGGACAAGCTTATTGGAAGTACAGAGTGATTGGCAACTACAGCTTTGACTCTGCCTGGTGGGAAATGTTTTCTCATGCTGGTTGTGGGCACAGAGGTGGGTGACCCTCTGTCCTTTCTACATCATGCTGAATCCAGCCATGGCTGAATTCCAGACAGATGTTAAAATCTTTGTCCCCTTTTTGTGCCTGTCCCTGACACCAAGAGTTTTGGGGTAGGGTGAGAATGTGCATGAATCTTGTGATGCTCACTAGGTCTGGAGCCAAGGTCTAAGCAGGGAGCATTCCTCCATCATATCCTGCTTTTCTTCCCCAAAACTCCTGTATCTGTTGCCTCCAGTCAGAGGTAATGAGAAGAGCATCCAGTATCCTCCAAAGCAGCATGGTCTGTTCTCCATTTCCAAACCTTTGTGGCTGTTGTTCTACTTATGGGTGGATCACAAAAATAATTACCTAAGTGAATCAGGTGCCAAAAACCGTAAGTGATCGTGTACTGCACAGAATAACAATGATTAGGTCACCCTCCTTGCTTATCTCAGGTTCCCACCCTTAAAATAAGGGCAGCAATATTTTTGCTTTTAAAAGAGCAGGATTAACTTGTTCATGTGTGAAGTATTAATCGTTGTTATTATTATTACTCATATGGATGGCGGGGAAGCACCTAATGAATTCTGGTAATGTTACAATAGGCTGTGGCTGCTATTGGCATGAGTAACCCTGGATAAATGTACTGGGCTGCCTGTTTATCCTAAAGCAAACTGCACTGTGTCCTTGTGGTCCCTCAGTAGAGATCACTGTGGCCATGAGGTCTGTGTGTGGTGATGATGGTTTTGTTTGCCCCTCCATACTTTACAGCCTGGCTCATTCAATGCAGTGTCTCAGATGTGCCTCTCCAAACTGGAGCTGCCCTGTTGGAGAGTGTTTCCTTGCTGCCCAGCAGTGGCAGGGTCTCTCCAGAGCCATTCCTTCCCTTCTGCTTTAAAAGACAGAGAGAAGCAACTCAGACTTCCAGCTGTGGATTTTGGATGCTTTCCAAAAAGTGAATCCTTTGGCTATCAGAGAATTGATGCAGAAAAACAAATTCCTTCCAAGTGTGTCCTTGATGGAGACTAAATGTTTTCTCACCCTTTTTTCTTCATAGTGTTTGTAATTACATTCCTTTAAAATCTGCCAGAAATGCCCTGGGGTGCATGGGGTGAGAGGACGGGATGCCACGTGTGTGTTTTGGGTAGGTAGGAGTGAGAGTTGTCTCTGCTGCTAGCTCTCAGGCAGGTGTGACACCATTCACCCCCGTCACAGCCATCACTCAGAGAAGGAGCAGGATTCCAAGTGAGCTGTCCTGCCCAGGAGCTTTGCCTAATCCTCCACGAGGCTGTGGCAGCCACACGCCCCTTTCTGGTTGGGGCCACCTCTTCCCGGCTGCCGCTGGCCCGGAGCCCACGCCATCCCCACAGATGCTTTCGGTGCTCACCTCTGCCTCCTCCCAGGGAATTTTCAGCCAAAGGCCACCTCTGGAAGTTGGCTGTGGGGTGTGTTGTGTCACTCCCTGTGCAGCTCATGACTCAGCAGTTGTACAGGTTTCGTACCTGTCAAGGACATGCCAGAAACCACAAATGTTCCTAAGCCAGCAGCAGCAAAAACATCTGGGAGTTTCCACTCAGCTGAAGACAACAATGTCTGCAGTAGATTTTCTTGCAAATTAGTTTCATTTCATTGCCAAGAGATGAGAACAGGAAAAGGGGGATGCCAAGGGATGAGGGCAGGAAAGCCAGCATCTGGATTTCCAGAGCCCGGAAAGGCTGAGATCACCAAGAGAACAAGTGACACATCACTGTACACTGCAGTCTATTGAAGGCAAAGCAAGGCCATGAAACCACTGAATATTTTAGGAAAATCTCAGGCTGTGAGATCAATTAAAACACTGAGGTGCAAGAGAGCAAATTGCAAACATCTCTGCAGGTGCCAGGATGAAAATGCCATTATTCAAACAAGCACTGGCACAGGAGCAGGCCCGTGGTGTGTGAGCCGTGTCATGGTGCCAGACCGCGGGCAGGAGGGCTGCCCTGCTCCTCCTGGAATGGAGGCTCACCAAGCAGGGGCATCTCCTGGCATCCCAGAGTGCATCCCAGAGCCCTGCCAGCCAGAGAGCCAGGAACACGTGCCAGCCATGGCAGGATCGGCACAGCAGGGCTGGGGCACAGCCTTGATGGTTCCATTGCTCAGCTCACAGGAGCTCAGCTGGCACAGAGAGTGTGACAGCAAGAGCACAGCAAAGCCCTGCTCCCTGCCCTCCTCTGCCACCCCCTGCCCTGGCAGGGATTGGAGGATCCCTGTGAATTGGGCGTGAGGGGCAGGGAAGGGTTGAACAGTGAGCTCTGGGGATAGAACAGCTCCTCTTTGCTCAGGGATTGGAGCTGTGATGCAGCCAAGATAACAGTGATTGGCGTGCCCTTGTCTGGGAAGGAGGGAGCAGTTAGGGTGCAGTAGAAGGAGTGGGAGGAATCCCTGCCTGCTCAGGCCTGTGGGTGATGGCTGAGGCCTGGGAAAAGTGGCACCACTGTAATGGATGGAGAGCGTGGGTGGGGGAGAGAGAGAGGGGATGGTAAACAACCAAGCCTGGTCCATCCTGGATTTCCGTCCTGCATTACATTAAAACATGCCAAGGCTGATGCTGAACTCCATGTCAGGCATTCTCTGTCATGCTTTTCCCTCCCCAAAGGAAAATGTTCTGGCAGCATGTGTTTAACAGTGAGTGTTGCAGGCAGAGATGGGGATCCCCTTGAGCTGTTGTAGGCATGGGAACCTCTCTAAACAGCCTTGAAGTCATTTTCCCAACATGCCTGGATCCCAAGTGTGTTCCAGATCCCCTTAGGACAGTTTGGCTGGGATCAAACAGGAGATGCAAGTGATTGCTGTGATTGCTGGGTGAAGCCTATCTGAGCAGAAGGGGGAGGCTGAGTCCTCATGGAAATTCTCTGCTTTGGACTGCCCTGAGGCAGGGGTTGGAGTGGGGCTGAGGGAGGATTCAGCCTGTGATGTGCCAAATGCATCAGGAGGTGACAGAATGGCTCAGCTGAGCATGGAGGCAAATTATCTGTGAATGGCTTGAGCACTGCTCAGAGTGTTTGGTGTGGATTGCAGAAAGTTGCATTTCATAAATGAGTTTAAGAAAGAGAAATTACTTGAGTGCAAGAGGGAAGGGTGTTGCTCTAAGCAATGCACACAATGTGCACACAATACACAACCAGCAGATCCCCTCTCTCTGTCCCTGTCCTGGTGTGCCATGTTTGATAGTCAATGTTTCACTGCTAGGTTTGGGCTTCTGCCTAGAAAAAACACATCCCTGGCATCCACCCAAGACCTATTTATAGCAGGAGCTCCTAGAAGACAGTGTGACAACTCCAGAAAGCAAGGAATTGCCAAATCATCCTGCAGAGAGCAGCAAATGAACCCCTGGCCACACACACCTGTGGGAGCCACGTGTGCCCAGAGCCCCAAACCCTGCTGAGGACTGGTACCAGGTGACCTCACGAAGGAAATGCTGAGAAGAATCAACAAGGACAGCTTAAGGTTCCTGCACAAAATGCCATGTCATGAGCCCATGAGGTTTTTGTCCTTGTGTCAAGTCCCATGGAAACAAACCCTGGGGACACGATGAGCTGGCTCTCCAGTGACATGGCACACACGGTGTCTGCAAAAACTCCTGCACTGCAGAAATACTGAGCTCTCCAGCCCTCAAGCTGCTCTTGGCTTTGCTGCACACCTTAAAAAAGGATGTACTGAAGGCAACACCTCTGCAGGGTGACCAGTGACAGGTACCTGCACAGCTTGTTCCAATCAGGTAGATGCAATTTTTGCATTGAAAGTTGTTTCCCCTTTCGTAACTCCCCAACAGCAGATGTTTATTCTGCCCTGTCAGGAGCAGGTGGGCTGCAGGACAGTCCAGGCTTTTCTTGCCTCTGTCTGTCCGGCTATTGCAAAGGGGGTGACCCTGACCCTTGCTGGGTGAAGGGAGTTCAATGTATGATTGAGCACTGAGCCCAAATCTGTGAAAAACAACAACAATAACAACAAAACCCCAAGGCAGACATTACCCAACTTCAGTGTGGAGCAGAGTGTCCTGTCCAGTGTATCATCCTGCCTCCTTCCTCATCCTTCTCTGTAAACACCATTTACGTGTGGGTTTATACAATCCATGTGTTCCCTGCAGTTCTGGGATCCCTTCACTTGTTCCACCCACTGGACTAGTTGTAACAGGCACTAAATTATGGGGGTTTTGTTGCTTGCTTAGTTTATACACCTGCAGTTTCCTGGTTTATATGTCCAGAGGTTTTAGTCTTTAATTTAATATTATTCATAGATTTTATTGAGTATTAGTTCACTTTGTAAAGCACCTTAATGGGCAGTGTCTGTTTAATTATATATGGCAAAACCTATAGAAACAAAGGAAAATTGACCCAATTTGTTACAGCTGGTTTACAAAGATTCCCTGAGGTGACTGAGCATTGCTTTTCCTTTTTACTGTACTCCACACGTTTCCAAACTCGTGTCAGCTCAGTTCTCATCCAGCCTCTCCCTCTGAAGCAGCCTCAGCCTGGCTGCTCCTCCTCCCTGCAGCCCCAAGCCCAAACCCAACATTTGTCAGCTGGCTGAGGCAGGAGGAAGGAGATGACACACTTCTGTGGGTTGTTTTTTCCTGCTGCTACTGGAAACATGCAAAATTCTGATCACATCTGTTGTGGAGATGATATCAAGAATTTTTCTACAAGTAAATCACAGCTAAATGTCTCTGGATTGGTTAAAGTGCCCTGTTTATGCAGTAGGAGCTGCCACAGGCACTGGGGTGGGGTGTGCCCTTGTGGAGGTGCTGAGCACAGGGGGGTGTGTGAGCTGCAGCTCTGGTTTGTGTTGCTGGAATCCGTTGGAGCATCAGCTCCAGCGTCTCCTGGATGCAGCATTAATTAAACAGAATGGCCCTGCTCCAGGCCCCAGTGGACAGGCATCCACACGGCAACTGTGAGCCTTGTCAGCAGCAAGAGATTAAGGAATTAATTGGCAGGGTTAATCTTTGTGTCAGGGCTGGAAATGAATTGTTAATTTGTTTGGATGAGTGTAGAGTCCTCTCACAGCGATGGCAGGTGGGATCACATGAGGGAAAGCCTGCAAAGCTGCCCTTCCTGGGGACTTTTATTTCACACCTCTGCTAACAGACATCTCCAGCTCTCTGCCCCCGAAGTGTGAGACTCCCAGGTGGGGCTGGAGCAGCTCCTGGTGTCACTGCCGTCCTTGCAGGTGACAGCACAGCTGCTCCAGCCCGGGATGTGGGAGAAGGTCTGGCTGCAGCTTGGGAGGGCTCCCTGAATTCCAGCCTTTCTCATCTTGCTCCTGGTGCTGTTATCTGTCCCTTGTGTCTGTGCAGGGCAGGTACTGATGGATGAGGCCACCTGCTCCAGGATCTGAGTGAGGGAGAGTTGTGCTCACACCAAAATGCCACTTTTGGGGCACAGAGTGCAGAACTTGATCAGACTGTGTGGACACAAACCCTCTCAGCCACATCTCCTCCAGGCTACTGCAGAAGGAGAATCTGTCAGGTCAGTCAATGCTTTTCCCTTTCTGCTTTCATTTTACACTCGGGATAGCAAAATATTTCCTTTAGTATCTTTCTAATTTGTTAAGGCTACTGAATTGGTCACATCACATCAAGATGTAGGAGAAAAGCACTTCAGGCCTTAATAGATTTAAATGACATTGTAACTTTTGTCACTTGTGCTCTCTTTTGTGCATTGATTAGTATAATTAGTTCAGCAATAAGAATCACTTTTTCCTCCAGCTGGGGTCTGGTATGTTGTGACCAACACAACCTGATTCTAGACATGACATCAAACAGGACTGGCCTATACAGAGAACTGGAATCTTTCTGGGTGTGCAACAATCCTCTTTAAGACCTTGCAGTCAAAATCTTACTTCTGTTCTCATCTCTGTCAATGCCCAGTGCCTCATTTATGGGGAGGCTGATGCTGTTACAAGGTGCTGTAAAAACCAGAGTTTTTCATTGCCAAAAATTGGCTGGGTTTAGCCGACTTGCTCCAACTTTCACCCTGGCTTTCATTTTTCTCCTCACCTTACAGGCAGCCAGGTGGCTGAATGTCAGCCAAAACTAAGAAGGATCTCTCTTCTTTTGAAGGGATGGGTGTTTGGAGATCTAGCAGCAGCACAGCTGAATCTGTAGCTAGGAAGGCCCACAGCATGTTTCTGGCATGAGCAGCCACTCCAGTGAACTCTCACCTGAGTTATCATTTTCTATTCCACATAAAACCACCTTTCACAGTTTTTTGACTTAAAATTATTATTAGTCATTTGTCTTAAAATGTCAGTAATGCAGTGATATTCTAGCAGAGCTTTTCTGTACTGTGATTTCCTATTAATTGCTTAGATATAATGACAACACAATCTGGAACAAGACTGTCACCTTCTCTATGCCATATATAAAATGGTAATACTAAAAGTGGACTGGGTTCATCCTAGACCTAATTAGTTCTTTGGAGAATTTACTTTGTGCAGCAGCCTGGACTGTCCATATTGATGTTAACATATTATATAATCAGCTTTGGAACAGGCAGCAGTCTGAAGGCTGGGCTCTGTGTCCCTGTGCTAAGTCACTACCCTGAGGAGAGCACTGAAAATCAGCAAAATTTTACTAGAAAATAGAGCACAAATGCCTGGGTATTGTAAGGAGTTGTAGAACAACTGATTATCTCCAAATCAACATTGTTTGCAAACTGTGCTCTCCCAACATGTTTTTATTGCTATATATATAGCAGAGATTCTACAAACTGAGTTAGATGTTCCCTTTTGCTGTCCAAAGTGGGTGGTGAAGTCATGGAACATGCTATTTTGATAATTTGGAGCATGCCCCAGGAGCTGATTAAATGATCTCTCTTGCTCTGTACGTACTCTGTGCGTTTCCATGCAAACATCAGAAGGGTCAGGGCTGCAAACACGAGCCTGCAGGAGCTGCTCTATCTCTGCCTGGCTTTTTACTACCTGTTTAAACACCAAACAGATTTTAATAGACAGTTACAGCTTGTCAACTGAAATACTCCCCTATAAAAGCAAACAGTGGCTGAAGTGGAATTGCTACTGTGAACTTAATGGTAAGACATTTAACTATCATTTAGTAAGAGAGCTTTTGAAAAAAAATCTAAGAGCAGTATTTGAGGTTTTGAATTTTCCTTTTCATGAGTCATGACTCCTCTGCTGTTTCTGGTGCCTGAATAGGCCCAAGAAATTCCTCCCTGGCACAGGTGGCCCAGAGCAGCTGTGGCTGATCCCTGGCAGTGTCCAAGGCCAGGCTGGAAAGGCTTGGAGCAATCTGGGGTAGTGGAAGGTGTCCCTGCCCATGACAGAGCTGGGATGGGATGGGATGGGCTTTAAGCTAAACTATTCTGTGATTCCACAATCCTGAACAGCATCTTCACCATGCTTTTCCAGGAAGAAATCTGCCATCTTCCCTCAAAAATGGAAAAGAAATCAGCTGTTTGTTGTTCCTCAAACCTTTGGGAGGCAGGACCCTGATGGATTCATCACCTCACTCCTGGCTCAGGTGAGCATGGGGCAGGCACAGTTTGTCACCTCTTTCCCCACAGCAGCAGGGTCTCTGCTTCACTCATTCTGCACTCTGGTTCTAAGGCTGCTCTGATGTATTTATTTTTAGTTTGTTGCTCTAATCTTGTCAACAGGAAACAATGAAATATCCTCTAAGATTAATATGAGAGATGAGAGATCCAATTAGAGCTCACATCCTTCAATCCTTACGGGTAAGAGCCCCTATTACACAATGACTATGGGTGGGAGGAGGCCCTGTTTGATCAATTTGTTCCAGTTCTTGGTTATGAATAGTTCAGAGAACTAAAACAGTGACAGATGAAGGCATAATTCCCAGATCAGAGAAGAATTAGAGATCTGTAGGGTAGAATACAGGTATTTCTTGACATAGCACCAAACCAGAGATGAACAGCACAATTTAGATTTGACACTTTTATTAACAAAGAACCCATGGGGCTCATTCATTAGTACAAAATACAATCATGTTCCTGTATGTTAAACAGCTTTTTTTATTTTGTCTCTTTTAAACTGTTTCACAGTTATCAAAACAAAGCCCCTGCATATTGAACTTATTATTGTGCAAACAGTAATTATTTTTAAGGATCAATTTCTGCACTAAGCCAAGTGCCAGAGAGCAGAACTTAATCATGTTTTCACCCCTCCTTTGAAGGGCCATGTGTGCTTCCTAAGAAACACTTAAGAGTTGACTTTTTTGCAGCAAACAATCTAAGGCCACAGTTTATCTGCAAAGAATAGAAAACAACTCAAGGATTTTAGAAAAAAAAAAAAAAAGCACACCTTTACCCTTCATACTGCTGTTTGCTTGACCATGATTATGCCAAGTAGCACACATCACCTATCAGGTATTACAGTCCAAAAAGCACCTAATGTTCTTTAAGCTAATTTTTTGAATTATTACCATGCAAGTTATTACACAACCAAATTACTTTTCAAGTAACTATAATGGTATCTGTTTAAGGAAAAGATGCTTGTTCCCTTTCCAAATGATGTGAATGAAAATCCTGCATTGATTGTATGGGCAGGCCCTAACTTAAACAAAAAGGCATGAGAGCTACACCTTGTGACTTAAATAATCATTTCTAGAATGTCCTTCCTAAATCATGCACTCAAATTTTGGTTAAAGCTGCATTTGCTATAGAAAACAATACTAAATATTGCAAATGAAAGGAGTAACTGCAGTTTGGAAATGTCAATCTCCACCAGTCTGTCTCTCACACTGATGCAAAAGGGATTTGAGGTGAAGTGCTAGAAATTAGACAATGTAAGGAAGTTAAACTAAAAGAAGACTAAAAATATATATCCGTGTATGCCTGTAGAAAAATCCCTGTTTAAGTGAAGACAGATTTCATAAAAAATCACTCAGACTTTGTTTAAACTGCAGTTATTGATGGAATGAAGGAAACAGAATTGCTATTTTTGTAATTATCAGAAAGTACACTGTTTTACCACATGAAGCACCGGGTTTTAACCCCAAACCCTTCTGTAAGACATATGGAGTGTTTCTAGTAGTCCAAAATCCCCTGTATTTCAGACAGGACTGTAAACGTGCATGTTGACAATGCTGTTTTCTGCTCCTGTAAGTGATCTGTTGGTGATTGTTTACTGTTCCCAATTGATGGCTGGCAGGAAGCAAACATTCTACTTTTAAATGAAGGCAGCAGAAGGGCAAGTAAATGCTGTGCCTTCACTCTTAGCAGCAACAAACTCTCACTGTTCTAAATGACCTGAGGAAGAAAACATTAAAATATTGCACCAAAACAAAATTAAACAGCAAAAACAAACAATGAAACACACCAACAAATATAGTATGGATAGCAAATGACCAGTGCAGCCCCTGACAATAGATCTTTAGACAAAAATGCAGGAGTAATGAAAAGCTTTGTGCCATTACCAGAGAACTTTATTCCCCTGATGTCTGCTTTCACTTCAGTTATAAGCTATGTCTATTCTGGGTATATTTACACCTCTTATCTCATTCACTAACCACAGAAACCATTTAGGGTCCCTTTTAGAACCTTGAAGTATACTGGAGCTTTAACAAGACTTTTTTTGGTCTCAAATCTGACCATAAGTAAATATCCAAAACAGAGGTAGGCTTATAAAGGCTTTTGAATAAATAAATATTGTCCTTTTTGCTAAGTATACCTGCTGCTGGCAAAAGGTTTCTCCCTTGCCATGCTTCCCCTTATCATGCTATCCATAGGCTTAAGATGCAGAAGAAGAACTCACAGTAGAAGAGGTTAGAATAATTCCCTTAAGAAATCCCTTGAAAGAAAGCATAGTGCATAAGCTCATCTCAAAGTTTACTGTTTGTTCCACACTTGTGTCTTGCACTCAGGAAATGGTTGCCTTTGCAATATTGTGTAATAGCCATTCTGTCATCACGGTGTCCTCAGGACCATCATGAATGAGGAAATAGTACCACTTGGCAGTCGTGAGAAGGGCAGCTTCCCAGCCAGTGTGATGCTCTGTGATGCAGCAGTGTTCCTTTTCTGGATGCAGACAGTGCCAAGCTGAAGCCCCTTGACCACTGGGATCTTTTGGAAATGTTTTCTTACCCCACATTCTGTTCTACTACAGGAGTTCTTGACATTGCTATGTACATTCTTCCAGAGCACTGCAAACAAAATAGAAATTCTTTTCTCTTCAGAAGATCCACACATCATCTCCTCGTACTTTGTGTAGTGTATCCACTTTTTGGAAAACATTCAGTATTTCATTGATGCATTTTCTTTTCAGTGTTTTCAGGTAATTCTCAAGTATCCCAAGCTCAGCTGCTCCCCTGTTATCCTTTGTGCAGACTAATCCAGCAGGTTCTCTTTATCACCAAACGTGCTCATACCTCCTTCTCCATTTTCATTTGCCTTTCTCGTACACAGACTGAAGTTTGGAAAAAGAAAACTGTTTCCTTTTTAGCTGCACTACCAGCTTAAGCAGCAGAAAGATTAAGACATTCATCACAATGATGCATTACAAATCCTCAGAGCATGAATGAAACGGGCTGAACTTCTTCTACATCAGTTGGATGTGGATCAATCTAAGGAGAGAAGAAAGACAACAATTACTGCCTGCAATTCCTGCATTTAGGTATGTGTTTGGGTTTTTTCTGCCATCTGACAATAAAAACACCACCTGCTATTTATTTTCTTACCTCTGAATAAAGAGGTGGAGGCTGAAACCGGAACTCTTGTATGTAAGCAAAGACAGGACAACACAACTGTTCCTCACAGTCAATGGGAGGTGGATAAGCAGGAACATGTCTGGAAAACTCTTCCTCAGACACTACATCAGCATAATTTGGTGGTGCTGAAACACAAGAGATGCTTCTGTCACATTTCAAACTATTCACTCACTCACAGCAAGAACATCTGCATTACAGTATAGCCAGGACTACATAAAAACTGTGTTGGAAGTGCATTGAACACATAAATACTGTAACTAAAATTATGTTTTCAGTAAACTCAGGTGATTCAGCAGGAATACAGAGAGTGCTGTACTTTTAGGATAACTCCAGCAGCAAACTTGTGTTGTATCAAGATATAATCAGTACTGAGCAGATTACATCAGAAATTTGTTGTTTCAGTCAGATGGGGTACACAGAGACTTCTGGAAGGCTGGAGTTGGGGTAACCTCTCCAATCATTTTGGATCTGAATTTAAGAACTTAGTGAGTCAGATTTCCATTGCCTACATCCCTGGCAGTGCCCTTAAAGTGGCACTGCACCCATCTGCTGCAGACAGTGCTGTGCTGGAGTAGAGACAGTTCAATATGTATTTATTACCTTCAGGCTGTTCAGGCATGGTCAATGCCAGCCAACTCATATCCATACTAAACTGGCTGGTAATGCTGGAGTTTCTGCTTGAAAATCCAATACATGGAATAGTGCCAATCACCACAGGCATTTCAATCATCAATTTCTTAGCACCAGGAATATGGATATACACCTATGTGACAACCCCCAAACAGAAGAAAAAAACATCATGAGACCCCATTGAATGCTGCTCTTAAAAGCTGCCCTACTCCCTACACTGCAAATTTAAAAATTAAGAGCTTTGTCATCCCAGATATGCTTAGCTAATACCCTGGCAGCTTTCCTTATTTTTCAGCAGTTTCATTCTTTCTGTAACTTGTCTCTAAGTGACATTAAAAAATACAAACTATCTTGACAAACATAATTATGCACTTGACTTTCAGTCTTATCTTCCCATTTCTGGAAAGAATCACTTAAGGACCCCATTCAGCTTGAAATGCTTTCCCAAAACAATCCCTGCATGTCTGAAACTAAGCTGCTTCTTCCTCAGAAACAGTTTTCCCTTTTCCACATTATTCCCACCTTTCCATCTCAGAATCTCTTTATGACCTTCAGTCTCTCATGTATGTGGTTTATGATATTTATTTTTTGTAGAGTCATAGAATGGTTTGGGTTAGAAGGGATCTTAAAGATCATCTAGATCTAACCCCCCACCAGGGGCTGGGACACCTTTCTCTGGATCTGTATTTATTGTAGCTCCCAAGTTAAAAACCTAACAGCTACTCAGTAAATTCTTCTGTTCCCAATTGAATGCAGTATCTAAAATTTGTACATTTGAAAACCCAATACTTACAGCTAATGAATATTCTACTCTAATAATGCAGCAGTCAAGTATAGATGGGGATACAGGTGGGATTTTCAGAGTTTTCCCATTCCAGGTATCTGTACTCCCAGAGGCAATGTGGTTTCCTCGGACATTGGCAACCATCTGACGGAAGGTTTTTGTCTTCCCACTGGCCAGGTAAGTTTGTGTTTGGAAAATGGCAGCTTTTGGAACAATCAAACGAGAAGAGCAGTTCTCAATTTCTGCATAGATTGGGATGGCTTCCCCTTAGAGACAGAAAAAGTCCAATGAATAATTGGTATTTACCAACTTTCCTCTGGGAGTATCAAAGCAAGTTACACAGCACGTACATCATCTGCAGTGTTAGGAGAACAATACTTGGTAAGTTTCCTCAAGCCAGTTTATTTTTTTCAGAGTGGTATCCAGGCAAAATTATAGCCACCCACTATGTTTTACACATAAACAATGATTCATTTTGAAACATTAAGCATAATATGAACAAGCTATAAAAGCTTTATTTGCAAATTACGCCCCAATCTTCCTTTTATATAGTACTAAATGAATTTCAGGATGTTTTATTTTCTCAATTTATCTCATCTTATCAAGATGAAGAAGAAGCTGCTAAAGCTCATTCTTACCAAAGTGTAAACCTACACAAATAGGATGTAAAAACCTAATTACATCCCAGTTAAGTATTTTATCCCAGATAAAAACATTTTGTTGTTCTTTACACACAAATGTACATTGATTTTCTGTAAGATTATTAACAGGACTTCTTTTCAATTTATATTCCCAAGGGGAAAGGTAAGATGTTTTTGAAAAAAATGAATTCATATGGATCTTAATTTACTTCTATTAAACAGAACTATTCTTTGAACTACAAAGTGTTGGCTTCACTGAGATGAAAAAAATCCCAACCTATCAGATGCTTAGTATTTACATTTTTAAGGTAACTACTCTTACCATTACAGTATCCCTTCCTCTCAATTTTGGCACTGAGAGACACTGGCCCAGAGGTGAAAAACCAACAGCCAACCATCTTCTCCTGACTTCTTAGAACAGGTGTCTATAAAATATAGAGTATTTTTCATTTTATGGGATAAAGCTCTCAATCACTTGCAGTTTAGCGTTACGCATATCAGTCATTGCAATCCAGCTCTAAAATCACGTGATCTGAATCCCTGAACTGCTCAGTGCAACCGTACTTTTTGCCACCATGTGAAATGGAATCAAGGTGTGGCAATCTGAACATTTCTCTTTTGAAATCCCAGTCTGTATTTAGACTGTACAAAGTAACACAGACCAGTGTGTCTCTGCATGTGCTTTGTCTTCAAAATGAACTTTTTAAAGGTCTCATGGAATACTGTCGTGTTTATCTCCATGTTTCTCAGTGCAGAAGAATGCAAAATTCATTTTATCTGCAAACAACTAACAATTAAGCAGGGATTTTTTTTACTTTTCTATCTCTAAGAAAGGATAAATATATGTAGACACTGGGCTAAGGGGATGCACCTTCATTACTTACAAGCCACAAAACCCCCCCAAAAATGTAGAGGCATGACAAAAACCATCTTATTATTCAAGGACTGTCCCACTGGATGGCATTTACACTGCCTGTAACATTTTCATTTGAATAAACTCACAAGCACACATGTCAAGTGTCCAGGCCAGGATCAAAGCTACTCAAAATGATTTACTGGGCAGTAACACTTAGTCAATACAATAATGCAAATTGGTTTTGTATTTTCTTTATTATAATGAAAAAAACCCTGTTGTTTTGCACTTTTGGTGGTAGCCTTGGAATCCATTAAGATTGGCACTGCCATCCTGATGTGTCTTCTGTGCAATAACCTATGGTCTGCTTTGTCCTTACAGAATGTGGCTATGATGCCTTCAAACTCCTCACTAATGAATATAAAGACTATTCTGCTTACAGATGTCACTGCCAAAATACCCCAAGTTCTGCCTAGAATGGATTAAAATGTAAGCATGTAATGAGGGGGGAAAAAGCCTGCTCAAAACATCTCTTTTCTATGTTCACGTCATGATGTTAAAATTATCCTACCATTTTAAATAAAATAGAAATGACTCATTCATATTTAAATGAATAACCATTTAGATCCAGTTGCTATCATGAAAGTGCAAGGTATAATTTTATATTATTTTCATAATATGGGCTGAGATAAAAGAATCCAGCTCATTAGCTTCCATCTTGCCTATTTACTCATTACTTAATGCCTGATCTTTCTTATTACTCTACAGTATTTCCAGTGATTATTAAAAACTCAATGCTTTAATGTGGCCAAATCTGTCACAGGGAAATAACTGAAAGGATCTCTGGAGCAGCTGCATGCACACACTTCATGGTAGAAAACGACATGCAAAATGCAGGGATATGTAACATAATGGCCAGAGCCTAAATGACAGGCTGGGCATGATTAATACTCTTCTCTAATTACTGCTCCTCAACCTACTATTATTGCAGAGTTTAGGACACTGCAGCCCTGTGAATGTAGTTGCTCTGGTAAGAGTAACTACTCTGCACACACACATTACTATTATTAAGCCTTATTTATGCATCTGAAGCCTGCCTAACTTTTTGGCAGGAGCATCTCTGCCAGCAGGGATGTAATCAATGGTATTAAAAAAGCCACTCTGTTTGCTATTCACACAACCTAAGATAATCTATTTATAGAGAAAAGCTTAGGGAGCTTATATGCTTTCAGAAGTCAGAAAATGATGCTCTGGAATAACATGGGAAGGGTTATGGCTGGATGTGAATGCTGCTTAGAAATGGTTTATTTATTTGCAGCTGGTTTTATAGGGGGAGGAGAAGTGGGGCACCCTCTTACCAGGAGAGCTGGTGAGCTGACATCGATATGGCTGATGATCTGCAGCTCTGTCTGCACGCTCTGGTCAGGCACAGCAGGCCTCTCCAGCACTGCTTTCACGTAGTACTGGATACTGCCATACTTCCCAGTAAAGGAGGTCACCAGAGGTCTGCAACGAGCAGTCATAAAACCATTACCTTCAATTAATATTTCAGCTCCAAACATTAACACTTCCTGCATATGTAAACATTTCCCAATTTACAGCTTGTACTTTTAGGGCCTTGGGGAAGCTGAAGCAAACAAGGCCTGTCTGCGTGGTGCTTGATTAAGACAAATATATAGAGCTGATACTAAAAAAAACACAAGTCAAACTACATTAAGTTAATGTTCTACTACAAGCAGCATCCAGCACAATCCCTTCAGGTTGGATTATTGAACTTACTCTTGAGGGAGCTGAAAGCTGAACGGAAATTCGTGTCTTCCATCTAGAAGAATTAAGTTTTCCTCACCTGTAGGACAAGAATGAATAGTATGTTTTAGTTATTCCAGAAATAGAACAAAGCAGACACTTTTATAAATTATTTATGTACAAAAACACCCAGATGCAAGAAGATTTTATTGATCCCAGTGGGTTCTGGACTGTGGCCCGTACTTTATTTATGCTGTGATGTGATTTCAATGAAAAACAAAAATCAAGGAAACATGGGAGACCTTGAGATTCAGCGCAGGACTGTGGCCAATTTCTAATCCAAAATGGCTTCTCCAAGGCATAAAGTAAATTTCTTTTCAGCAGGACAACAATTAATCTACTTTTCCAGCTAACAATTAAACTAACTTCTGTGCTGAAAAATCTGCCACTTAAGGTCAGCATGAAGTAATACTATAAATACACGAGCTCCCAATTTATTCACATCGGGCCTACTGTTACACAATTGACAAGGCCTGAATCTACTTTCCCTACAGATCAGCCTGAGCTGCGTTTCACCCTCACAGAACGAAATGTCGTCGTTCTGCCTTTAATTTTTTTTTCCAACGCTGCCGTAGTGCTGCAGTGTGTGAGTGACAGAGCTCCGCCACAGCGAGCCTCCCCTGCCGCCTTAATC
The DNA here is from genome assembly GCF_047830755.1 of Zonotrichia albicollis. NCBI lineage: Eukaryota > Metazoa > Chordata > Aves > Passeriformes > Passerellidae > Zonotrichia > Zonotrichia albicollis. The sequence goes on from NC_133829.1 coordinate 4,027,025, forward strand.
CACTGATGAGCCCGGCTGCTTCCAGGGTCTTCCACGGCAGCTTCCCTGCCCGGGGCTGCTGCTACCGTACACCCAGCGCGGCGGGGCCGAACCTTCCGCACCCACACAGCCCAGGGAATCCAGCTGCGCATTTTATTTTATTCTATTCCAGTCCTGCTCGGCGTTTTTCAGCCCCCACATCATTCGGGAGGCCGCGGGTGAGGCGGTGATCCTCCCGGGGCCGAGCGCTGCGGCAGCGCTGTCCTGCCGGTGCCCGCGACCGGCGCCCGTTCCGTTGGGTCCCTGTGCCCGTTCCGTCAGGTCTCGGTGCCCGTTTCCACACAGAGCGTTCTCCCCTCCGCCTCCCCCGCACCGCCGGCCGCCTTCCCGCAGCCCTTCCCCGCTCCCGCAGCGCCACTCCCCCGGTGCCACCCCCGCTGCGGGAGCGGCCGGGCCCGCGCCCCCCCTCACCTTCGGGCGGATCCCGCAGGAGGCTCTGCCGGATGTCCAGGTACCGCACCTCCGCCTCCCGCCGCGGCCCCGGCCCCGGGGCCCGCACCGCCACCCCCCACGTGCCTGCCCCGGGCACCGCGCCGGGGCTCTCGCTCCAAGCGAC